>NC_053448.1:4759216-5082364 GCF_007990345.1 Gossypium hirsutum
TTTTCAGCAAGCAAACATAGTCCTCTTTTTCTGAGACTGTAAAGCTCTCTGGTTGTTGCATGTAAATATCTTCCTTAAGTTCTCCATGCAAAAATGTAGTTTTTACATCTAACTACTCAAGCTTCAAATCATGCATGACCACAATACCGAGCAAAGCTCGAATCAAACTATGCTTCACAACTGGGGAGAACACATCTGTGAAGTCCACACCTGGAATTTGACTATAACCTTTTACAACAAGCCTTACTTTATATCTGGGTTCTTCAACTCCTAGAGTCTCTTCTTTCTTTTTAAACACCAATTTACAACGAATAACATTTTTGCCTTTAGAAAGCTTCACAAGATCCCATGTTCTATTTTTGTGGAGTGATCCCATCTCCTTTTGCATAGCAAACATCCACTTTTCTGAGTCTTCACAACTAACCACCTTAGAATAATTAGATGGATCTTGGTTTGTATCTATATCTTCAGTCACATTTAAAGCATAAGTAACTAGATCAGCCTCGACATACTTCTTTAGAGGTTTAATTTCTCTTCTAGTTTTGTTTTTGGTGATAGAGTATTGTGGTGAAGAAGCAACTCTATTCTGAATTTCTGTACTGACTTGAAGAGTCAACTTTATTGTAGATTCTAGATTAATCTGATGCTCCACCTGCTTTAGTTGTTCTTTATTGGAAGAGTCTTTAAGAGATAAGTTAGTGTAACACCCCTAACCCGTATCCATCGCCGAATTAGGTTTAGGAGGCGTTACTAAGCAAAACACAACTCAAAATAGACATTCATTAAAGCTCAATAATTTTAACAGTTACATATGATAATCTGAACCTAATATTAAACATGCAAATTTTAATTTTTTTTCCTTACAACCATTTAAAATAAACAAGGTTATTACAAACTAATAAGTCCATAAGAAAATAAACCATTTTCATATATATATATTATAATCACTTACACTATTACAAAATACGACCCACAACTTATTTATCTAGTATGTACATGCCATAGTTAGAATTTAAACATTTTAAATACCGAAACAACAGATAGGGAGATGAACTTGCTGACGGTCCCCGAGCTTGAAGCTTGATCTTTTTAAACTATAAAACAAAAAGACATAAACAAATAAAGTAAGCTTTTATAGCTTAGTAAGTCAATAGCATACCCAAAAATATAACAATTAAATATTACATAAATATCAAATAATTTCCTGATTCCATAAATATACATTGCAACCTTCACATATCCTATTATGTAATACTTAGAATCAAATATACATACACATCAATTGTGTATAACCGAATGCTTATTTATATACGTATATATTCAATAATTGTTAAAACCTAATATACATATGTATTTATACATATACATTTAAATGTCAATCTAATTTAACAGAACACATCTTTACTTGTCAAATTACAAATCACTGGACTCATAGAAACTAATAATTATATATATACGAAATTCATATATATATATTCATATGCTTAACAAATATAAAAATTGAATAGGTACAGGTATTTATCATAAACATATAACTAAAGGTATATGTGTACTTACCCTGTACATATACTCAAATATAAATATGAATATATTAATTACATTTCATAACCCATCACGCATATTTGTATATTAATCATAAATTTTAACCTAACTCATACTTAAACATAAATAAACGAATGCTTTATTGATAAACAATTACTTGCAAATAAATAACCAAACATATTTATGTTCCCATATGCGCATAAGTATATTTCTTCAATTTCTTATGCCAAAAACACATATATTAACATGTATATACCTTTCAATTACATTTAACAAATGCATAGATATATATATAAATTTGTCAACTACTTAGGCTGAATAAAAGTGCAAACTCCTTCAAATACTTGAGTCTGTACAACTCACACATTTTAGACATATTCACCGGCAACTAGCTTGCTAGGTTTTTAAAAAAAACCTGATTCAATTCACCAGCAATTAGCCTGCTAGACTTAAAGTCTGAATTATTTCACCGGCATTAAGCCTGCTGGACATAAAGTCCGAATTACATCACCGGCCTTAAGCCTGCTAGACTTTAAGCCTGAAAATGTCCATTTCACATATACAAAATACTTCCTCAAATAATCATTAATAACAAACACATATTCGTTATAGTCCATGTTCAATCACAAAAGAGTTTATAAATCATATTTTCAACTCAATTTAAACACTTATAAATTCTATAAACACACATATATATATTACTACTTATCTAAATTCAATACAAGAACTTTACCTATATATATACACTTATTCGAAACTAACTATACATGTATATTTGTACGTATTCAATACTACCCATATATATAAACTTAACATCCATATCTTGAAATATGTTTAAGACTTATTCAAATGTATGCATATATGTTTCAACTCACATTTAAACACTTATTCAAAATTACCTATGCATATGCAATATACACACCTTTAATCCATCCCAAAAGTTATACATGAATGTACACGTATATGTTCAAATCTTATGTTTACACTTATAATTCTCATATCATCAAATATTTTCAAATAAAAACATAAACATATAGATATATATTTAAGTATTCAAACAATGTATATATATTTATATATATACCATTCGCAACTATATTTAATTCCAAAACTTATATAGGCATATATCCATATATTCGAATATGGTATACACATATATACCATTCATATTTTAAACTTATTCATTCAAGGTATTTTTAATTATAACTCAACGAAAATACAATAGATATACATATATATATACTGATTTAATAACATTAAATAGCTAGTAGACTTACCTCTTACGATGAAAAATCAAAATCGGACGATTATTCGATGACTTTAGCTTTTCCCCTATCTAACTCCAATTTCTTTCGTTATTGATCTAAATATATTCAAAATGAGCTAGTTTAAATATTATCACATTCAATTTAGTCCAAAAACACATAATTGGGTAAATTACCATTTTGCCCCTGACATTTACACTTTTTACAATTTAGCCCCTATTGCATAAAACACAAAATACACAAAATTTGCCCACACTATGCTAGGGCCGAATATTCATAGACTTCATACAAGTCCACACATTTCTTTTATTTCACATTTTAGTCCCTCAAAATTTTATTTTCATAATTTAGCCCTATTTACTCAATTTCACCAAAAATTCAAAGACAAAACATGTTAATCTAACACTTATCTTTCATATTTCATCAACTAACATCACAACTTACAAATTATCATTAATGGAAAAACACAAAATAATCAACAATTACAAAAATTCAAGCATGGGTCTTGTAGTACACAAAATAACGATCTCAAAAACATAAAAATTATCAAAAACTAAAACCAAAACATACCTTAATCTATAATAGAAATGCCGAAACCCTAGGAAGCCACAGATGAGTTCTCCAAGCTTAATATTTGGCCAAGATAAAGAATGTTTTCATGTTTTCTTTACTTATTTTAATTATATGATATAATTTACTAATTTACTAAATTAACCTTATTATAATAAATATATATAACATATATATTAAGGACAATGTTGTCATATGCCACCCACTAACTATTTCTTAGTCTAATTGCATCTTTAGACCTCCCACTTAAAAAGACAACAACAAATAGGTACTTTTAAAATTTAACCTCTAAATTTTTTATTTTACGCGATTAAGCCCTTTTTATCGAATTGAGCCTTCAAACGATCAAATTTTCACACAAAATTTTCACACATATAACTTAACATGCAATAGACACTAAAAATAATATTAAAATATTTTTTGACTCAGATTCGTGGTCCCAAAACCACTATATCCGATTAGGGTCAAAATTGGGTTGTTACAGTTAGGTAGCATAGCAGTTTCATCAAAAACAATATCTCTGATAATCAGAACTTTTTTATTTTCAGGATACCATAATCTATACCATTTTACACCAGCTTTATAACAAGGAAAAACACATTTAATGGATCTCGGTTCTAATTTTCCGTTATCAACATGAGCATATACAGGACACCCAAAAATCTTTAAATCAGAATAATTATCAGGATTACCATACCATACCTCTTGTGGAGTCTTTTTCTCAATGGCAATGGATGGAGATCGGTTGATAAAAAAACATGCAGTAGAGGCTGTTTCGACCCAAAATGACATTGGTAAGTTAGCATTTGACAACATACATCGAACCTTCTCCATGATCGTTCTATTCATTCGTTCTGCAACGCCATTTAGTTATGGAGTATGAAGAACTGTCAAGTGTCTCACGATTCCTTCTAACTTGCATAGTTCATTAAACTCATCAGAATAGAACTCTAAGCTAATGTTTGTGCGGTGGTGTTTTATTTATTTTTCTGTCTATTTTTTAATTATAGTTTTCCAAGACTTGAATGTGGAAAACACATCGTTTTTCTACTTTAGGAAGAACGCCGAAACTTTTCTGGAAAAATCATCAATAAAAGTTAGTATATAATTAGCTCCACCTCTCGAAGGCACTCTGGATGACCCCCACAGATCAGAATGAATATATTCCAATGTTCATTTCGTGTTATGGATTCCTCTGGTGAATCAAACTCTTTTTTTCTTCCCAAAAATGCAGTGCTCACAGAACTTCAGTTTGCAAATTCCTTACCCATCAAGAAGTCCTCTTTCGCTCAATTCTGCCATCCCATTCTTACTCATATGCCAAAGTCTAGTAATATCATCATTTGACAAGGAAGAGTAAGTAACTGTTGCATAACCAGTAACAGTAGAATCCTACAAAACATATAACTTGGCAATCTTTCTCTACCTTTTCATCACAACGAGGGAACCTTTGGAGATCTTCAAAACCCCACTTTCAGTTGTGTATTTATACCCTTTTAAATTAAGAGTACTCAATGAAATCAAATTTCTCTTTAATTCTGGAACATGTCACATGTCACTAAGTGTGCTGACAACTCTATCAAATATCTTAACTTTAATTGTTCCAACACCTGCGATTTTACACGAAGTATTATTTCCCATCAGAACAACACCTCTAGACACTGTTTTGTAAGTTGTAAACCAATACCGATTGGGACTTATGTGGAAGATGTAAACCTAATCAAAGATCCACTCCTCGTTCATTTTATAATTGTTGACAGAAGCGACTAGAAGTTCACCATCGTTGTAGTCTTCTACAACATCAGCTTCACCAGATTTTTCTAGTTATTTGCTCTTTTGATCCGCAGCTTCCCTTTTGATCTTGTTCTGTAGCTTAAAACACTCATATTTAATGTGTCTCTTCTTCTTACAAAAGTTACAAGTTTTACCTCTGTTTAAAGACTTCGATCTTCAATTAGATTTAGCGCGAGAATTCCATTCCTGTGTCTTTCCACGATCATCATCAGTATTCTGATCTTGTTTAACCACAAGAGACCCTCTCCCTGAAAGTCAAGTTTAACCACAAGATGCTTCATCTTATCATACGAGGTCAAAGAATCATAAAACCTCATCAATTGTGAGAGATTCACAGCTATATAGAATCGTGTCTCTAAAGGTTAAATAAGAAGAGGGCAATGAAAAAAGTAGCATCAACCATAGATATTCTTTATCATACTGAACCTTCATGGCCTCCAAGTTTGAGAGAATTTCTTTAAACATTGTCAGTGTTCGTGCACAGGCGCACCTTCCTCTAAACGATGAGCATAAAGACGATGTTTCATATGTAGCTTGCTGTTTAGAGTTTTTGACATACATATTTGTTCAAGCCTCTTCCATAATGCAACGGCGGTCTTCTCCTTCATCACATCTTGCAAAATTTCTTTAGAGAAATACAGATGCAACTGTGTTAATGCCTTTCAATCCTTACGCTTCTTCTTTTCATCTGTCAATTTTGAATGCATATTATCTATCCCTAGCAGGGCATCCTCCAGATCCATATGCACAAGAACTGTCTGCATCTTAATCTGGCACAACGCGAATTTGGTGTTGCGATCCAACAGCGGAATTTTATACTTCAACGATGTCATTACTGTGATCGAGATAAGCAACTCAGAAAGATCTGATACCAATTTGTTAAAAATAGAACGTCGATAATGACAATGCATCGCAAAGAAAAGAGAAAAAATAAAGAACACACAAATTTTACGTGGAAACCCTTTCGGGAAAAAACCACGGGTAAAGGAGAAGATAATTCACTAAGTCAAATTCAAATATTTACAATAAGAGTAGACTATGTCTATTTATAAGCTTGTAAAACCATATTTTAATAGAATGAGTGTAGTAAGATTGAAACACCTTATTCTAATCAATATCAAATAGATGAAGTGTAACAAGGTTTTAAAATCTTATTCTAAAATAAAATAAAAAAAGTGTAGTTCTATATAGATTTTTATTTTATTATATTTTACCATTGTATTTTATTTTAATAAGGATTTGGGTCACTCAATTCTAACAGAGCGCTTTAGAAGGATGAAATTGTGACCAGTTTAAAAATCGGAGCTCAAATTTTAAAGATATAACTATTTCAATTTTAGGGACTAAATTTAATAAGATACAAAACTTTAGGGGGAATTTGAAAATGAAATTGAATTAATATATGACTACAATTGGCTGTTTTAAAATGTTTGGAATTGATAAAGTGAAATAAATTATTATATAGATCAAGATTCGAGTTAATCAGAGGATAATCGAGGAAAAGTCAATTTTTCGGATTAGCCCTTGACGTTTTGTGTGTCGTTGTTTTGTCAGGTAAGTTCATATGGAACTTACCATGTTAATTTTTGTATATGTTTGATTATATTTAATGTTGATTAATTAGATTAATTATAATTTTGATGATATTGACTTAAAATTGATTATATATCTAACATTAGTAGATGATATGCTAGAATTATATAAGTTTGGAATGGAAATGTGGCATAAATAATTTGTACCTTATTAAGTTGGTTTATTTGGAATTGAAACACACATGAGAATGTTGTAAGTTAGAAATGGAATGTATATAGGCTTTGATAAGTATAAGAAGTTATTTTGGAATGATGGCAATGATGGTTCATAGGTAATACTTGAATTTGAATGTTATATAACATGTATATATATAAGTCTTGTTATGTTTAAGTGTTCACTTGAATGTTGGTTATTTGGATCTAGCTTAGAGCTAGTAAATTAAATGGTTATGTCTTGAAATTTTGAATGGTATGTATGTAAACGAGAATGACAATGTTTTGAATGCCTTGTGAATGGTTAATGTTCATTTGGTAAATATAGGAATGAATATGTAACAAGATGGTGCATAGTTACCTTGGTATATAATGAATTGAGATGGATGCTTGTTTGAATATCATTTACATGTGGCATGGAATTAAGAGATGTTATATTTTCTTGTTATGTTAGTTTGGTTGGGAACTTAGTTGATATTAAGCCTATAATATAATTAGCAAATGTTTAATATGCATAAGTTTATTATCATGATGGGGAATTGTTAGATAATACATGTATTATTTGTATGTGAAATTAGTGATCTTAGCACATGACTTAAATGTTGTGTTAACTTGGTATAACTTTTATCTACACGTTTTTATATAATATGATGATGGTGTACGCATTTGGTTAAGTATAAGTAAATTATAAATAGGCTTGAATATGGTATGAAGTGTTATAATAGTGATTGAAATTAGTAGTTTGGGTAAATGTTAATTAGTATAAATAAGTGATGCCTTTGGTACATGAATTGTTATAAGCCTTGTAAGTCTTGTGCATAATTTGAAGCATATAGAAATGATGTTTGATCTTGAATGGTTTGTAATGCTTATATAACCTTACTGTAAAATGGTGTGAATGAGGCATATTGGTTAGATTATTAGGAAGTTAACACATGACATGTTTTAGCTGAGTTTGAAGTGTTAAGATGATTAACATGTCTTGTTGAGTAGTTGATGATTACATAAGTTGTAAAGCTTAACAAAGTGTCCTTTACATGTGGAATAGCTTGTATGGTATTATGGTTGGTTAAATGGATGTAGTAGTATATGTTTAAACTAGTTTTATGCAGGTTTGCATGACCAAATGTGCACCAATTGAGCTATTGTTTGATTTGGCATGAAATTTGATACTCAATGGCACATTCTTGCACCACACGGGATGGCACACGGGCTGGACACAGCCTGTTGAGCCTTGTGACCATTGGAATGTAGGATTCTTTTAACCACAAGGTTCTCAATTGTCACATGAGATGGCTACACGCCCATGTGAGTATTGTAGATATAATAAAAAAATTGATCCACATGACTTTAATTTGTTGCACGGTCTAGCCACACAACCATGTGACTTTTAGAAAAATTCAAATTTTAACCCACAAGGCCACAATGAGTTACATGAGATGGACACACGACCATGTGACCCCTATTTTGCACTTTTACCCTTCATTTTGTAAAAGTTTCAAATTAGTCCTTATTAAATCCTAGATCAACCTTAAAGCTTTTCGTAAGCTCTTTTTAAACTTGGTTTTGGTTGTATTTCATATTATACATGGAATTATGACATGATTTCTTGATTAAATAAATTAATTGTTATAAATTGTAAGTGTTATATTCTAATATTTATGGTAATACTCTATAGTTTGGGTTCGATGATCAGACTCCGCAATTGGGATTGGATTATGAAGTGTTATAGATTAGTTTAAAATTTTTATTATTATGAGTATAATGAATTGTCTCTATGAATTGTATTTAAGCAGGAAGAAGAAACGTAATTTTGTTCACGTAACAAGTTTACTATCGAGAATGTTAAGTTCGGTAACTTTAGGTTATAAGTACCTGGTAGATATGTATATATAGATATACAATTTTTTTTTGGTAGAATTGTTAATGTTATTATTATCTACGCAAATTATAAAAATAGCACTGAATACTTTACTCAACATATGGTTTGTTTTCTCTGTGCGTAGGTTAGATCTAAATCAGGATCTCCATACATCGACTTCAGCATCCGATCCACAATCCCGGCCTTAGCCATATTTGGTAGTTTTCAATAGTTAATTATATTTAGCATGTACCTAATAGGTTAAAATTTTTAGTAGTTGAATAATGTTACAATCAAATGTTATATTTTATATTCTAATAGTAATAAATATATACGGTTGATATGTATACATATAAAGGTATATGCAAATTAAGATTTTGATAGTTTGATTTTATCATACTTAGTGAATATATATACTTTTGAATTGATTGTAGTTGTTCCAGTAACGAATGTGACACACCGTAACTTAAATCCAACAACCAGGTCGGGTTTAGGGTGTTACAATAAGCTCCAATTTTTTTTACATATTCTACGTTTGTAAATGGCAAACCAAAGTCCGTTTAGATTCATCCACATTATTTCTTCTAACATGTATTAATATGTTTATTTTAAGATTTAAACTTAGTCATTAAAAATTATTTATGATTCTAAATTTAAAGGTATGAATATATTTTATTAAAAAAAGTATTATTTTTATGTTATTTTTATAAAATTATTGTATTATGAACATGTAGATTTATATACTAACAATGATGTAGTGTAGCTTATATCTATTATATCTATTTGCTCCATATATATATATATATATATGGAAGTAAATCTCATAATTAAAACTAACATTTAAAATGTATTAGTTAAATCGAATTGTTAAATATAGAATAAACAAATTCTAAGTATTTGAATAGTATAAGCACCAATTATATTTGGTTAAGCTTGGTCTAATTCGAAATATAGCCTTAAATTTTGTTCGTATATGTCGATGTTTTTAAATTAGATTTTTAACCATTGCTTGATGTTGAATTATTTGATGATCGTGATAACAAATTAGTTAAATAAAAACTTAGTTATGATGTGGACTTGATGAGGAGACTACATGATGAATCATTTAGCATGCTCAATAATCAACAATTAAAAACTTATTCTGAAGTTACATGAGAAAAAAGGAGGCTTTTTTTGTTTATGGCCATGGTGGTACATGGGAAATTTTTCTTTACAAAATATGAGTGTATTATAATATAATATATACGATATGTTATATATATATATATTTGCAAAGTTCGTGCCATTCTATCAATTAAATAAGATAATTTTTTTGTACATTGATATGTTTAACATTTAAGAATTTTAAAGAGATAAAACATTAATCGAGGAAAATAAATTGAGAATGAAAGACCAAGTTGGAAGAGAAGGCAATGAGGTTTTAGGTACAAGTTAATGCAAACCTTTAAATAAGGTATTTTACGTTTAATATTGAAATATTTATCATATAACACATACTGGTAAAAAAATTATTATATTTACTATGCTTATGTATTATTTTTCAAATTGTTTACCTCAATCACAATTTATAAAAAGAAACAAAAAAACTATACATTATACACTTTTTCTGGATGCAAAATTTAAGTTTCTACAAATTTTGTTTATTTTAAAGATGAAAATAGATTTGAAACTTCAAAAGTAATAAATCATTTACATATAAATATAGAGACAACAAAGAATTGAAATCCCTAAATCTTCATTGTATTATAAGTTTAAAAACAACATTAAACACCTTGACAAAAAAAATAACATTAAATATTAAATAAAAATAGATAATTATCAAATTAGGCTCTATAAAATACTTAATGAATTTGTTCTCAAGCAATTTATGAGTCTTTTCTATGCTTTCCATTGGTTTTTAGTTTTCGGTATTAGTAATCATTTTTTTTTTGTTTTACTCATTTTGAGACCCAAATTGGCAAAATAATGTTATTAGGAATCTAATGGTGTACTTGAGTTGTGTAGGGAGACAACGACAACCAAACATTGAGCAGAACTACATTTGACATAGGTGTCGCAACACTAATGCTAGGGTGTCACGACACTAAGCCTCCATTACCTCAAGGATGCAAGACTTAAACAAGAAATCAATCTGGAGCAAATTGTCGAGAGTGTCACAAAATTAAGCCCAAAGTCATGATCCCAAGCCTCCAAGGTTGCAATATCACTGATGGTTGTTGAAGTGAAGAAGTCGTGATCACTGCCGACTAGGGGTGAGCGTTCAATCGAATCGAGTGAAACATTTTCATTTTAACTAAGTTGACGAGTCCTATTTTATCAACCTAACTTGATTTGAATTTTTTTCGAATCGAGTCGAGTGAAATGAAATTCGAGTCGAGTCGAATCAAGTGAAATTGTTCGAGTTAAATTAAAAAATTAAACATGTCAAATTAAAATCTTGTTATAGTATAACTAATTCCATGTTAGAGCATATAAATTTGAAATCATATATATTCGAGAACTTTTTCAAAGAAAAATAAAAAATATATACTTTAGTATGATAAACTTGAATCATTGATTTACATATTTATGTCCTCAAAATTATTATTCTAGAACATTTTTAATTTTTTAACTTTTTTTAAATTTTTATAATTTTTTTTAAATTTTTATAATTTTTTAAAAAATATAAATTTTGGGATTTTTATAAATATTTTAAATTTTAAAAATTATTTTGAATTTTTGAAAATTATTTTTTAATTTTTATTGAGAGAGAGACTAATTTGCTTATTTTTTAAACTTGACAGGGACCAAAAGGGTATTTACACCAATTTGTTATTAGAATTGTAAAATTTAACTCGATTCAAACTTAAAACTCGAATTATCTATTCGAGTTGACTCAAACAATTCAAATAACTTGATTCGATTAACTCAAAATTTGAATTTGTTTTTCAATTTTTTCGAATCGAATCGAGTTTTGTTCACTTACTGTCGAGGATATCGCATCACCAGCCAGTTAATGACGCAACATCGAGAACCCCCAGAGCCAAGAGTGCGCCACTGTCGAGGGTGTCGTGACATTGAAGTCTGGATGTCATGACTTTGATGCCTAACAGGGTGAAAAATACTACAGGGGTAGTCTTTTGTCCAACACAAACCCAAGTCAACCTATACACTCTAAGGGTGTTTTTGTTAATTTTAGGGTTGAAATTTTGTTTATATTAAAAAATTTTTGGCTATCAAACTTAAAGGAGCCATATTTTTATCATCTTTTTAGTTTAGTAGTTATTCTCTCTACATTTTTAGGTTTTAATTATTTACTTTTCTAACCTTAGTGGTTGTAGTTGTTAGTTTTATCAGTTTTTATTGTAGCTTTTCTTTTCTTTGCACTTAGATACACAAACTCTACTTTTTATTTTGATTTCTCTTTCAACCCTTTAATATATTTTAGCTTTGTTAACTCTCAAAAATATAAAAATCCTAACACTAGTTGTACTTTCTTCTTCATTATTATTACTGTCATCTCCTCCAAAGAACCCATCAAGAGTCCCTAAGATTTTGAAACCTTGCTTTTATGCTTTCTTTAATGAATCATTTGAGCATGTATTTGGTTGATGTTGTTATGTTAATCATTATTGATTTCTATTAATTAAATGGCTTAGATGATAAAAGTGGGAGGACTTATATGGTAATTATACCATATTAATATGTCTGACGGTTAATGCATGGTTTTCTTATTTTATATGTTAATATTATATTAAATAAAAATGGTATGTTTAATAAATAAGGAAGCATTAAGTCATTATTTTCTTCTTTCTTCTTCTTCTCCAACATGAATTCACCATTAAAGAAGACCAAGGTATTTTCTTTTGCATGTAAGTCCTCCGATCATCCTTTTTCATAAATTTTATATTTTTGAAATTGTTGCAGCTTGATTTAGCTAACTCGTACCTCCTTTTTTAAAACTGTTAAAGATTTTAAATGTTACCATTAGAGATCTTTTTTGAAGCTTTTGGTTGTTAAAATGGTGGTTTAAAAACCTACGAATGGAAAAAGGATTAAATTGTGAAACTAATTGTAAGTTTTGAGTTTAGGAACTAAATTATGAATATCTTGAAACTAGTATGAATTTTTTGTAAATTTTTGATAATAGGAGGTTGTATATGGACATATTTGAAATGGGTTTAAAATTTGGAGTTCAAATTTTAAAGATTTATTAAGTTCGGTCTTAGGTACTAAATTGAATAAAATACAAAACTTTAGGGGCATTCAAATAACGAAATTGAGCTTATATATATTTATAATAGGGTGATATAAGAGGGTTGAAATTGATAAATTAAATTAAATAATTGTATAGATCGGGAATTGGACCAAATCAAAAGTAATCAAGGAAAAAGGTAAATTATTGATTAGACCTTAGAGAATTGACGGTTATTTGTTTGTCCAGGTAAGTTCATACGGTATGTTTTTGTTAAGTTTTTATGCATTTAGAATTATAATTGTAAATATGTTTAATTGAAATTTTGATTGTTTACGATTCCATACACAAAGGTGAGATAGAGGTTTAAATTGAATACGATGAACTGAAAATTGAAATAATTATAGAATTGGCCTTAAATTGGACTAAAATAGGATATGTTATGTGATAAAGTGATGATTTGATGAAATGAGCTGAATTGATTCGATTTAGACCGATTGATAATGAAAAGGACCGAATTGAATATATGTGAAAATATAATATAATGTTACAAATGTGAAATTGAATCAGTATTGTTATGTGATATGCTATCATATTTGAGAATTGATTATTGGTTGATGAAATTATGTAATGAAATTGAGAAATTGTTACCCTATTAAATGTTTGGGCAAAGTCAGATATAGTTAGCATGTCATAGGATAGGAAGAGTTCAGGGTTATACGACTACGTGTCTAGAAGTGCTAGGCTCATCTAGTTATCGATTTTATAGACTAGCGTTGGGCGCAACATACTATTTCAGATTTATCGATAGACACTGGGTGCCAAATTGGCGTGATTGGTTGAATTCGTGTATCCGTCTAAATCTGAGGCAGGTTAATAGGGACATGTATGTAAATGAAATAAATTATATTCAAATTGATTTGATATGATGATTGGATGATACATATACATATTGTGAATCGATTATACCAGCTCAAAGGGTCAATATGGAAACATGACAAATTGATGAATGTGATTCAGAATTCGTATTATGAAACGAAGTAGTGATTGACGTTAAATTGACATTTGATGTATATTTGGTATAAAGATGAATTGATATGATATGAGGATGAAGTCTATATGGTTTAATATGAATTGGATTGAGAATTCAAATTATGAAATGAAAATAATGTTTGGCATTAATTTGAAATGGGATGTATTGCGGATAAATAGATTGTATGATATGATTAAGATAGTGAATTGATTAAATAATTTTTTTTTTGCAAATGGTAATTGAAATGTTAAATAAGTGAATTGAAATGTTATATGATTGAGTTACTATATGGTATTGTAAATGTTGAACTTACATTTTTTTATATTTTATTTGACATGATAGGCAAACTTTACTAAGCTAAGTAGCATGTAGTGTATAATTATAAACTTAGGTAAGTTACTTGGTTTAATACCTGTGAACTTACTAAACATTGTGTATGCTTACCTCATTTATTTTCTATTTTCCTATAGATTGCAAACTTGTAGAACACGTCAAGTGGATCGTCTAAAGGTCACACTGTTGCAGTATTGGTTCGGTAGTATTTTGATCATACTAAGGCTTGGTTATGTGTGGCATGTGCTTAGGAATTGTTTTGGTTTACTTATATAGTGATATGGCTTGCAATCCTTGTTGATGTGATTATGGCAAAGAATATGCTTATTTGAAAACATATGCATTAGTAGATGGATTGAATTGTGCATTTGGTATTTGAAATGACATTTTAAGTATGCAATTATATAGGTAATATGATGTCATGATATGGATTAGTTGGTTTGAAAGAGAGAGAGAGATGATATTTTGGCATGTATATAGAGTTTGTAAATGTATATAGGTGATTTATTTTTTGTCAATCTTGAATGTTGGTACTTTGGTTCTTGAATGTGGTTTGTATTTTGAATGGTTATATGTTATGTACATAAGTGTGAAGGTTGGTAATTGTCATAGGCTATAATTGAAGCATTTGAATAGTAAGTTGGTAATGGAATGCTTGTATACAAGGTGAATCTGAATAGCTAATTGTGTGATTGGGTGATAGATGAAAATTGGCATGTTTTGTTTAAATGGTATAAATTTATGATTAGCATAGTTTAATGGATTTGAATGATTGATATGGATGAATATGTTGCTTGAATGACTTGTAAAGTTTCATGTAATCTTGTGTTTGAGGTGCCAATTATGGCATATTTGTTAGATGTTAGGAAAGTGGTATGCTTTGGCTTGATGTTGAGGTGTTTTGTACAGGTTTTAAGTTTGCAAAATTCATGTTTTGAGGTTTTGGTATGGTTGCCTTGAACAAGGATCAAACTGGCCTATTTTTCCATCGCACGGGATGGCCACATGGTTGTATGATTGACACGGGCTAGTGGCACAGCCGTATACTTTTTGGTAAAAAGAAACATTTAGGGCTATATAGCTCCCAATAGTTACACGGCCTAGGAACACGACCGTGTGTTCCCTATTTTTCATAAATGTTCTTAACTTTTGAAAATGTTGCGGTTTGATCCTTGTTTATCCTTGGGTCAACTTTAGAGCTCACATAAACTCGATTAAGACTCGGATTTGGTTGTGCATCATAATATCTAGGTGCTTATAATATGACTAAATATTTTAAATATTTATTTATAAAATATTTGATTTGAAATTTTAAAAGTGTTGCAAAAATTCCTTATTTGATCTCAGAATGACTTTTAAACATTCATATGCTCATATAAGACTCGAGAAAGAATGTTCATATTATTCTATGTTGTAGTATAGATTGATTGCATGATTGATGAATTGAAATGATGTTTTTACATTGAAATTATCATTAGTTTCTTTGGCAAAAAATGTGACACTCTGTTGCTTGGACCCGACGATTGGGTCGAGTAAGGGGTGTTACAGATAAACCAAACAAAATCGCCTTGTAATTGCCCGTTTTTAGTGATGTCAAAAATAGTGATTTCGGGACCACAATTCTGATGAGTAAATTATTATTTCATTATTTATTTAATGTCTACGGGATTATATTAAAGTCATATTAAAGTTTCGTTAAGAATTTTTTATGTTTAATTGGTTAATTAAGTAAATAGGACTAAATCGTAAAAAGTGTAAAAGTTGGGTTCTATTAATTAAAAGGGTTCAATGGTTATGAAATCTTAAACTAAAGGACTTGAATGGTAAATATACCATTTAATGACTTAATGGATAGTTTTGGACAATGTTTTAATGAAATTTTAATAGTTTTAAAAGGTTAATTTGGTAAATTGATAATTAAGTCAAAATGTTAAGTAATTAAAAGGTAAAAAGATATCATCTTCTTGTTCTTTTCATGCCAAAATCTTTCCCACCATTAGAGAAGAAAGCTAGGTTCTTCCAAGTTCCTTTGATGCATGTAAGTGAATTCAAGCCCCTTTTTTTATGATTTTTATATTTTTGAGTCCGTTTTAGCTTAATCTAGCTAGCTCGGGGGTTAATTTGAAAAATTATTGAAAGTTAAGGGACTTACAATGGATTTTTTGAATGATTTTTTATGTTAGTTTATAGATTATGAATCCTTATTGTAAAATAAACATGTATTGTTAAGTGATTTTTTGTGAAATTACATTTAGGGATTAAATTTTTAAATGTATAAATTTATGGGTTTTATTGTGAAATATTGGTAATAATGGGTTGTTTCAACGTCCCTTGTAACTTTGGTTAAGTTGGATTTAGGTCAAAATAATTAGATTTCAAGTTATGAGCTTAAGGACTAATTTGTGAAAAGTCAAAATATTAAGGGCAATTTCATAATTTTGCTTAAATTGAATTATGGATTAAATTGATTTCTAGAAGTACTTAATTGAATGAAATTATTTATTTATATCAAGATAAACTACAATCGAACTGAAATCGAGGAAAGGCTAAAGCTTCGGTTTAGTTCGAATTCTACTTCTACACCGTAGTTATCAAGGTAAGTTCATATGAATTGTGATCATTTTAATGTTAGCTAAATTGAATGTTTACTATGTTGTTTTAAAATAAATGTATTATATATATAATGTATCTATTTTATGATGAATTGAAGGATAACGAGTCTCGGTTAAACCTTAAGAATTCTTAGGATACAAATGACATGTCATTAAGGATTTCATGTTTCGAGTGTTGGTCTTGAATGCCCTACTAATGGCTAAGGTCTTGCATTTGTTGCGGATTCTCCACAGCTCGTGTGGGCAACATCGTGTAGCTTACATTCTGACCTACAGCTCGTGTGAGCATTGATGGAAAGGAAATGTTACAATTATATGTAAAGGCACACTTTGTGTGAGCTTTCCCGATTATCCAATGTAATTCTAGATGGTGCAACGGTTAGAAAAGGAATGGAACGGTAAGTAAGTTAAAGGAAATGTTCATGAATTTATGAAAAGGTTGATGCATACGTAATGCATCTTATGAAATCTACTTTTGATACAAATGAGCTTAAATATGATGTTGATGAATCTACTAACATGTGAGCTTGATGATGCTTGAATATGCTTATACTAAGTCATGGCATTGGTAATGGTTTATGCTTAATCTATGAATTGTGTTATTGAGGTGGTAAGTTATGTTTAATTTTATATGAGCTTACTAAGCACAAGTTGCTTACGTAGTTGTTTTCCTTTGTTTTATAGATTATCGAAAACTCGATTAGTTGGAAGCTTGTCGGAGACCTATCATGCTATCCAGCAACCATTTGGTAGTTTTTGAATATTTTGGCCAAGGTTAATAATGGCATGTATAGGATGTTTTGGGATGGTATTTTGTGAATGTGTTAATAGTGATTTGGTATGTATATGCTTTGAAGTTTATGTTTGGTTTGCTGAAACTTAACATCTCACAAATTTATGTCAATTTGGTAACTTTCCAATGCTTGTAAATGAGGTTTTTGGTTGGTATATTTGTGGTGACATGGAAATGAACATACGTGATGTTACTCGGTAGATAAGGATCTAGGTTGGTATGTTTGGAAGATGACAATATTAGCATTTTTTGGTAATTGATGTTTTGATACAATTGTGGTGCCTTTGAATGGCATATTGGTTAGGTGATTTAGGATGTTTGGAGTGGTATGTTTATGTGTGTTTGGATGGTGTTTGAATCCCTTGAACGTGTGCCCAAATGTTTTGAATGTTTAGGTATAAATTGGACTTGAAATAGCTTGATTTTAGGTAAATTTTTGGGTTCACATGACCTGCGACACGGTCGTGTGTCATTTGAAAGTTTTTTAGTGTTTCAAGTCAGTGAGTTACACGGCCTATCACATGGCTCGGCACACGGGCGTCTGTGGCAATTGAGAGAGTTACACAACCTAGCACACGGCCTGGCACACGGGCGTGTTGGGCAACTCAGTAAGTTACACGGGTGAGGAAACGGGTTGGGACACAGCCGTGTGACCCTTGTTTCCACATTTTTACATCTTTTTCTTAAAACTTTTGTTTTATTTCGAATTAGTCCCGAATTGCTTCTAAGCTATTTTTAGGGCTTCGAAGGCTCGATTTAGAGACAAAATGTATGTGAATGGTTAGTTTACAATAAACTTAATTTATTTTATGTTATGATGTTAAACGATTTCTGGTTGAACAGTAATGCTCCATAGCCCTAATCTGGCAACGAAGACAGGTTAGGGGCGTGGTAAAATGGTGATCGGCAAGTAAAATTTAACCAATTAGGAGTTTGAACCCTTTAGATCCCTATTCCAAGAATTAATTAGCAACATGGACGTGAATTGGCCACTTTAGCTTTTTGAATTGATTTTTGTGCACTTTTGATTATTTTACAATTTAGTCCTTCTAAGTACTAGATAGTGTAATTAACCATTGATAATGATTTTTTGTACTATAATACTTTGTGAGTAGCTAGCTAGACTTTTTGTTTGCATGCATTTTCATTGTTGATCACTTTACCACTCAAACTCTCCTAGGTTAGATCCTTGGAATACTTTGTGTTCTATTATAACGCAAAAATATTACAATTGGCTTGTTACACTTGCAGATAACTGCTATATTTTTTTATTGTATTTGTGTTGATTTCATAGCCTCGGCACATACACGCTGGGATGCGGTCACGTCTCTAAAAAATTATCTTATTCACATTGTAGAAATAATCAATCGTAACTAATAAATCAAACTAAATTTCTATTAATTTAATTCATTATAAATCGGAATTTATTCATCAATACAAACTATGAGATTTATGTAGAATAATATAAAATAAGTAAAATAAAATTCAAAACAACCATAGATCTAGAAATAAAAAAATATTGTTAAAAGATTATATTAAAAATAGAAAATGAAATCCATAAGTATAAATTATAATTTTAAAAAATTGGCAAAATTTAGTATATACAGTAAAATCACTATAAAACAATATTCTTGGGAGCCAAAAAAATTTATTATTTTATCGAGGTTATTAGTTTATTGATAAATGAATAATTTATTAATTTAGAGAATATTTCATAATTTATGCATGGTTTTTTTTTTATCAAAATCCAATATGCATATAGGTGCAATGAATCAAAGTTAATTGGTTCATGTAATAAAAAAAGGAATTAATTAATTGGTTCATTTAACCAAAAAGAAAAAAAGAGTTAAATGGTTTCAAAATCCAATACATATATATTCATTGGATAGATTAAAAATTTTATTATAAATAAACACATGTATGTATCAAAATATTATAATTCATATCATCTTTTCCTCCATGGCTTCCCATTTGAAATGTGTAAAAAAGTCTACATTGACAGATGAGATGAGAAAAGCATTATGTGAGTACAAAAATGAGCATCCCTCTTCAAGTCAAAAAGATTTGCAACAGTGGGTCCAACAAACATATGATCTCTCTATTATCCAATCAACAATATCAAATACTCTTAAAAGCTCATCTGAATATTTGTCAAAAGAAATAAAGAATAGCAATGTTAAAAGGCACAAATCAGCCAAATATCCTGAATTAGAGAAGGTATTGTATGAGTGGTTTCTCCAATATCAAGAGAAAGTATATGACTGGAGAAATGATTCAAACTATAGCAAAAGAGTTTCTGCAGAAAATGTATGGTGATTCAAATTCCGAATTTAACTTCTCAATTGGTTGGTTAAAACGGTTCAAGGCAAGGCATGAGATTAAGTCTTATAGAAGATTTGGTGAAAGTGGTTCAGTTGTTATAGAGAATATTGAAGATGCTTTACCTCAAATAAGAGCTAAATTGGAAAACTTTGATTAGAAGGATTTCTATAATATGGATAAAAAAGGCTTATTTTATCGTTTGCAAGCAGATCATTCATTGGCTGTAAAACATTAAAAGGACAAACAAAAGACAAGGAATGACTTATTATTGTGGTTTGTTGCAATGGGGATGGTTCAGATAAAGTGCCTCTTTGGTTTATTGGTAAGTTTAATAATCCTAGATGCTTTAAACATGTGAATATTGACAATCTTAATTGTCATTATCGAGCCAACAAAAAAGCATGGATGACTAGATTACTTTTTCAAGATTTTGTTCGTTGGTTTGATGCTAGAATGATTGGTAGAAAGGTGTTGCTTATAGTAGACAATTGCCCAGCTCATCCCAAGGTTATTGAAGGCTTGAGAAACATTGAATTATTCTTTTTGCCTCCAAATTCATCATAAAAAATTCAACCATGTGATGTTGAAAATATTAGAGCAGTTAAGATTTATTATCGCCGTTGCTTTTATTTTAGAATCTTGGAAGGTTACGAGAAAAGAGAAATAAATCTTAAAAATATTAATGTATTGGATGCAATCCAGTTTATTAATGTTGCTTGGAATATTGATGTGAAGCCTACAACCATTGCAAATTGTTTCTAGCATTGCAAAATTCGATCCAATGAGGATATGCCTCTCGAACAAGAAATTGGTGATGTTGAAGGCATTCATAAATTAAAAGAAGTAATTTTTGATTTACACTATAGAAATTTCATGGATGTTGAGCAGATTTTGAATTATCCAAGTGAAAATGAATCTTTGATGGAGTCACCTACGGATGAAGAAATTATTCAAGGAGTAATGGATGTGCCAATTGATGACGAGCAAGATCCAAATGACAGTAGTGATTTACCAGATATTTCTCCAAAAGAGGCTTTTCTAGCTGTGGATACCTTTAAGAGTTATTTAATACAACACGAGAAGAATATACCAAATTTGGTTTATGCCCTTCTAAAAGTTAAAGATGAAATTGTCTATGATTCACATGCAAAGAAGCAGTTAACTATAGATGCATATTTTAGCAAAGAATAAAATTAAGAAAAATAAAAGTTGTCTAGAAAGCACTTTAGTTTTATGTATTCTATATAAAATTTTTAGTATATTTAATGAATTATTATTTTATATTTTTATTAGGCCCTTAAGGATTTTTCCAAAAATTATTATCTTATGCATTTGCAAGGTTATTATTTTATCCCCTTGGCCCAAGTTGGGACTGAAAAAATTTATTATTTAATTGAGATTATTAATTTATTGAATATTTCATTTATCAAGATTTTATTGTATTCTTAATTTTCTTTCCAAAATGTTTTTGATGAAAAAAAATATAAGATATAGAGAGAGAGAATGTCACTCCTAATAGCATGTAAAAAAACAAAAAAAATTGGGGAGAAAAATACATGAGAAAAAACAAAAAGGTATTTAGATTTATGTAAAATTCCTGCCAAAGCATGAAACCAAATCAAGTTATGTGAAATCATCTACATCTTCAATGCTTATTCTAGTAAGATTTCTCTTAAGATGCCCAAGACAAACATAAATTATAATATTATTGTTTTTGAACTTTGTTGACTATAGAAAAATCGATCTAAAGATGTTGTATATACATGTAACTTTGGCTATTCCAAGACCAAAACAATTCAAGAATAAGTAGATAATATGACTGCAATGACGATTGAGAGCCACCAATCTTGGAATTATGGACATTTGACACAAACTCCTTCCGACATTCTCGTGAAAACAATTGGATCTTTTTATTGCTTTGGTCAATTAAGAATAGGAAAAGTTGATGGTTCAACCATGATATTTCAGACTCTACTACCAATCTTTAGTAGATGAAAACAGTCACTTCCAAATTGATGTTACTGAGAGAGAATTTTTTTTCAGAAATAAATATTATGATTAAAATAATAATTACGAATTTTATCTACACATATTTCAGAAAAAGTTAAATTAAAATAACGACAATATCCCTATTAATTTTTAATGACTCCAAAAAGAATTAGATTTATATATTATATATTATATACATAAAATTAATATTAAAAATTCACTTTTTGACTAAGAAACTAAATACAATAATTAATCAATAAAAAATCAAATTGAAATTCGAGAAGAACAATAATTTTGAGATTCAACCATTAAATCATTAACGTTGACTCTTGTGTTAGAAAATTGCATTTTCTTCTTATTTATAGTCTTAAAAAATTCTTCGTCTTTGTAATCTCTAAAAGTTCTATTTATGCTTACCCGTGTAGAAAGTAAAACATTCACAATCTTCTTCGTTTTCTTATACAATCGAATTGAAATCTAATGTGAGCCTCCAGGTTTTTCTTCTTCTCTTTTGTTTTGCTTAGTGGCGATGTCAGCCTCCGAATTGGCTATCACCCGCCTTTTTCCCATTTTTTTTCTTCTTCTCATTCACTACTCACGTCTTTTCTCTTTTCAGTTTGTAGATATATTTTGTGGGTATCTTTGTTGTCTTCACAAGTTGTGATGGACAAATGAAGGTGCCTGTTGTTCTCTAAAACTCCACAGGCCACCAGTAGTTTTTCTTGGAAAGTGGGTGGCTCTTCATCAACTTTTTAATTTATTTCCGGTTTGAGAGTATTTTAGAAAACGATTTCATGTGTCGATTTGGACCTATGTTGCCTTAAGTTTTATATGTTTTTTGCTTGTTTTTCTATTGTTTAATAAGTCTTCAGTTTTAGAAGTTATTGTCTACTCTTGTACCACATTTTTTAGTCTTGCTTATGCTTGTAATTTTAGTTTTTACAAGTGATTTTAGGGATGATTTTGTTGTCGTCCTCTTTAGTCTAGTGAATGTTCGATTCTTTTGTTGATTTTTGCTTGCCGCTTTGGACCATCTGGGGTTGATTTCATTATCGTATTAAGTGCTTGTAATCACTCCAGATATGTCGTGCTTGAGTTGTGACAAAGTCAATTGTCAACGTATCATAATGTTCTATTGATGCTGAGGCTAAACCCTTTTTTGCTTTGATGGAGCTTGTCCTTTACCATCTACGATGAGTGTTTGCTATTTTTTTTCTCTTTGAATTGTATAGTTCCATTCATTGATGAATTAATGAATTTACCTTTCAAAAAAAACTAATAAAACCATTTTATATTTTATATACGTATTTAATAAAAAAGTAAAATATATAAAAGAGAAAGATCTATTATAGCTTTATTTATGGGCTAAATTAGCTAAAAATGCTATTTAAAGAAACTAACGAAATAGGTCGATTTTGAAGAGAGAATGTGAAAGTGTGACTGTTGGACTCTATTGCCTGTGTAGGAAAACATGTCTAGCTGGATGCATTTTTATTCATTTTAATTGTGTATTTCTATTTTTGTTCATTTTAATTGAATTTTTTAATGAAAAATACTCTTTTTCGTTTGGATGACAACCACATTTCCACATTCCGATTGCAAATGGTAAGAAAATATTTCTAATTTTTATAATTTTATTTAAGTTCATTATTACTTTGTTAAAAAGATCAATTTTTTTTTGTTTTTCATATTCGAGGCCATTACCTATGATTGAACCCTATTTGGAAGATATGAGATTCTTACACGTGTCTTGTATGCTTGGGGGTGTAAATTAGACTCCACACTTATCAACACGTTGGTTGAAAGATGTTGATTTGAGACATACACATTTCATCTTCCATGCGGTGAGTGTACAACCACACTCGAGGGCATTCAATTACAGCTCAGTTTACTAGTAGATGGGTCAATCGGTATGAGACCAGTGGTCGTTGGCGATTAGAGTGACGTTTGCGAGCAATTGTTAGGCAAGGTGCCATATAAGTTTTTGGATAGTTGGATAGAGATGAAATAGTTGCAAGAAAATTTCGATTATCTTTACGAGAGTTCGAGTCCCCTTGAAAGAGAACAACACGCTCGATAAATATCAAACTCTTGTACATTTAAGGTAGCTGCTACAACTCGTTGACTTAGAAGAAGCGGACTGACTTAGTTGGGGATCAGTCGTGTTGGTGACATTTGTACCTTGAGATGTGTGGGGCGACGCAACCACAAAAAATAAAAATTGGTGGTTGCATACTCCTTCTGTAGTCATGAGCATGGTTTTGGCTACCATTCTTATGTCCCCAAGCGAACTACCCTTATACTTTCCCACTCGTAACAAGGTAAAATCAATTTGATAATATAGTTATCATAATATTATTCATCATTATATATTTTAAAAAAAACATATTATTTGAATAAGTGGAACCATAGCTCGAGTTATGTGGGACTACCCGAGGAGTTTGAAGATATCTAACTACTGTTAGATCAACAATCGGAAGCCGATGTTAGTTTTTTAAAATTTTTAATTATATAATATTTATGTAAGGATTTCAAAAGTATTAAGTAGATAATAAATTTTATTATTTCGTACTTGAGTTTGAATGGACGCTATACTCTGATCCTAGAATTAAATAATGCATCTTGTCCGACTTCTTGGTCAATCCTAATATCTGACACGTTAAAGTGCCATTGATAGTTTGAATGGACGCTCTACTCCGATCCTAGAATTAAATAATGCATCTTGTCCGACTTCTTGGTCAATCCTAATATCTGACACGTTAAAGTGCCATTGATAGTTTACGCCACGATGAAGATGCACGAATCCGATCGAGTGATGTAGTAGTTTGGGTTCAAGAAAACTATTCCTCCGCCACCTCAAGACATCGGGGCACTGCACAAGGTCAACTTGCAGGGGAGAACCAATGAAAATTGGCATAAATTCCATGAGCAATATATCAACAATTGAGAGCACATTATACTTACCTATTTGCGAACTAATTATCACTCGAGAATTGGCCATTGCTCCGGAATACATGACATGGTTTAGACACCACGACAAGCCATATTTATTGTTGAAGGAGGCAAGGGGTAGGCAACATCATACGAGGAGGCCGCGACGACTGCATCGGAATCCAAGGTCTAGAGTAGGTGCCGAGACGAGTTCATCATCGGCTCCAACCCCACAAGATGCACCGGTGGCTGCACCACCTCTCATTTAGGATGACTCAACTTATTCTAGTACTTTCATTAACCCCGTATTTTTTACACAAGCACCACACTGTGCACTATTGCTCCGTATTTGCCCATCATATATTTTCGCTCGCGTTGGAAAGAACGCTGCCAAGTAGAAATATGTTTCATTCATCGCTAAGGTTCTAACAAATGATGCATCATTTTTAATACGAAATTGATGTATTATGCTAGGTTCATTGGCATGTGCTTGTATTATAAACCCAAATCGCACGATTGATTCCATTGGTCAAAGGGTATGTTATCGAGGTACACCGAACTGCAGTCATTAATAGCCTGTAAGTTCTCCAACATTTCATGAAAATGATATTGCATGAGCTCGTACCCTATCGAAGAAATAAATAATTTATCCATGAATAAACTAACACAGCCAAGCGGTTAAAGCATGATAGTTGAAATAGTGATGAATACATACCCATGTTAATGACTTGTGTCCGCTGACTATCCAAATGGTGTTGTCTGTAGTAGTTAGCAGCTACATGTCTTATACAATACCTATGGTGTGTGTGGTTCCAAAGGCTTCCATGTCGTTCTTTTGTAGACAGTATTTTAGGTTCCCTGCCGAAGATGACCCATATATCGAGTTACGGGACAACATACCTTCTCAAGTTAGATAGGAAAAATTTTAAACATCTACATTTTCTCCCAACGTTATTGCAAAGGCTAAAACCTACAACCCAAAAATAAACCCTAAACCCTTAAAACCCTAAAATCTATTTACTACCCTAAAAATCCTAGACTTGATGAAGGAGAGAGTTGTCTTTTCACGTTTTCTCTCCAAAATCAGACTATTCCAGTAAATATAACAAAAATCTACCTATTTCGTTAATTTTTTAAAAAAAATTAGCATTTTTTTGCTAATTTAACCTCATTTATGCTCCATTTACTTTTAATGCAATATTATATGATATGTATAACTAAATCTAATACGTCTATTTTGTTCCTTTATTTAATTTAATATACTTATAGAATATAGATATATATTTAATAAGAAATCATTTAAATTTTATAAATAAATAGATGATTTTTTTACAAAATAGCTAAATTACTCGTATTATTATGAATATTTTATTAAGTGGATGTCCATCAAGATCAAGATAAGTTTTGATGTACTTTAAATTCAAATAGTGATTAGAAGTAGATCTCTACTTCATCTATACTTCTTATGCCTATAAATAGAGACTTTGGAGAAGCATTGTAAACATTCTGATTGATCAATAAAATACGCTCTCTTTTTTTTATTCTCCCATTTTCTTTGTTCTTTGCTCTCTGTCTTTTATTTTATAATATGTTATAAGGACGATTCTCTTTTATATTCCAAAATTTACTATTTTCGATTGCCTCTTAGAGCTGCTGCTATTTCAATTGAGGTATGCGCACTATAGGTAATCATTAGAGCCTTTAACCATTCGACTAAGGTGATAACGATAATGTTAAAGAATTTCAGGTATATTTTACTATAATTTATTTATTATATCATGTTAATTATAATTTGAGACTAATCATGACAACATGAATAGATAAATTTTGATTTGAAATCCACGCATGTTTGCGATGGTGATTATGAAATAAAGAATCTGCTGGGACATTTATAAGTTCGTCCTAGTCAATCTATTGCATTTCGCGAAGTGAACGCAAGCATCAAAGAAAATAAAAATCAATATTATTCCAATATTTGGTAATACAAAATTAGTCGAAAGCTCTAGAAGAGCTAATTTATTAATATCTTGTGATGGTTAATCCATTGATTTTAAAAGATATTTATAATGGATCTCATATTGAGATTGTGAATGAAGAAAAGATTATACCTCATATGAATTACTATTGCTATAAATATCTATTTTGAAGGATGAAAAAAGGGAGCATTGAGTTATTGATTACTCTTATTATTAAATTGAATTGATTATGACTATCTTTTGATCTTTTGTCATCATCCCCATTAAGGGGTTGAAAGCAAAATATTTGACTGTGAAGGATCTTCTTATGACCAATAGAATATGGTAATTCTATCTAAAGCACGTTATGGTTGGATGCACCTAAATTTGCAAGTTTTTTTTTAAACTGTGAGTATAACTCTACAGTATTCAGAATAAGTCTCAATTAAAATTACATGGAAAAATTTACTGATGAGAACTTGCAAGAGAGAAAACTTATGCATGAAAGGTCATTGGTTATGTACTTGTTTTACACTTGGAAAATAATATCCACTCTCAAAGTTTGCTATTAATATTTTTTTTTTGATATTTGAAGATTTTCACATATTCCCTGAAGTGAATATTGAATATAATTGTTTGGAAATTATATTTATTTTGTTGACTTAGTGACTAATCTGCCATGATTAGGTGTAGTAGATTAAATTAGTTTTCACATCTAAGGAGCTTGAGTACAAGCATTTTCATTGTGTTTTAATTAATTTTTTTTAGTTTTATTTGCATTCAATAAAATGTGCACATTGAGTCTTTTATTAACCTTAAGGGTTGAATAAGGCTTAAAGGAGAGCTAATGCACTTCGTAAGTGTGCAGGAGACCATTAGAAGGCATTTCAGGTTAATACTGGACACTAGGTCGCAACATGGGAGATCCTATGTCACAATATAGAGAGTAGAATAGAGAAAGTGAGAAATTGCCTTCAATATCGCAACACTGGCCGAGGGCGTAACGACATACCCCTTAAGACAATTGTAAAGGAGTAGGCTACTTGCTATGTCACGATACAGGTCCTGGTGTGTTACAACATCGACTCTATGACGACAATAAAACACAAAGCAAGGGCGTTTTAGTCTACACAATCAAACTTAAAGCTCAAAAATGTTTACTAACCTATGGTTAAGGACGACGGCTACCTGAAGGCTAAAAATAGGCTCATTTGGCACACATAATAGACACACCTCATTAGCTTAGATTCTCTTTTTAGGTTTTAGGCTTTGTTTTCTTACTTCTTTTAGGTTTTCATAGCTTTAGTTATTTGTTTTCTTCAAGAGATCTGATTGTAAAGGAGATCAACTCTCGTGGATTCACATTATTCATCAATATCAGTCAGGCATTCTTAAACTCTCTATCTCAATCCATTCCCGATGATTAATTCTTCTATTCTTTCCATGTTATTTATGAAAGCCATGAGGAACTAATCCTTCTATAGGGGTTAGCGAGTGGATTCATGATCTCTTAACTATTTTGTAGGGTTACTCAATGGATCAACTATTTAGAAAATGAAGAATGTGAAACAAACCTTAGGCCTGACAACCTTGAGAAGTCATCAAGGTGGGAATTAACCCAAAATTGGTATTACCCATTCGTGAACAGCTTTACCTCAAGCCAGTCTAGACTGTGAGGTCGGAAGATAAGTAGTTTTTGCTGAATCGTTTTGATAGTGGAAGATCAGAAGATCCTGCTAGGGTAGCGACTAGTTGGTTGACGGTGAACCCAAGACGAAAGTTAATTGGAATTGCCGAAGCGAGCTAATCACCCATCCTCAAATTTGATTTACTTTATTTATCTCTATCTCTTGCAGTTTTAATTTCTTTTTCTAATATTTTATTTCTTTATTTTACAAACCACATAAAAATACTTCTTATTTTACTCTCGTACTATAATTGACTTAAAGTATTAATTAGATATTTAATTGTTTAAGTTAAGATTGATTTAGTACTCACCGCCCTTGGGTAAGATCCTTGGAGTACTTACCTATTTCGTTGTAAAATCTATATTACAACTCGACCCGTATACTTGCGGAAACTGCATCATAATCCGGAGGCGGTCAAGTTGTTGGCGCCGTTATTGAGGAGGCAACGTCACTAGGTTAATTTTAACTTTAACACTTTAAAGGAATAATTAAGAAATTTGTAGGTTATAAATATGATTTTATTCCATTTATTACTACTAACCTCCATTTTCTTAGTTTAGTGTATGACTCGTAGTAGGGGAACACCTATTGTAGCAGCCACAGATCTAGAGAAAATAATTTAAAGGAATTGTCGACAGCAGCAACAATAGATGCAAGAACAATCACTACCCGCTGAAGGTAATGTACCATGTGACAATCCATTGTTCGACGACGCTGATGATAACGCCCTAAGAGATCCACCCATACCACAGTTACCCGCAAATGTGCATATGACTCAGAATGAGAGAACTTTACAGGACTATGCCCTACCAAGTTTAGATATGGTTCAGGAAAGTATAGCGAGGCTGACAATTACAACTAATAATTTCGAGATCAAACCGGCGATGATACAAATGATCCAAAATAATCTACAATTTAAGGGCACTA
Source organism: Gossypium hirsutum (assembly GCF_007990345.1). Lineage (NCBI taxonomy): Eukaryota > Viridiplantae > Streptophyta > Magnoliopsida > Malvales > Malvaceae > Gossypium > Gossypium hirsutum. The sequence continues at coordinate 4,788,751 of NC_053448.1, forward strand.
TGATAGAGGACTCTAATCAACATTTGAAACAGTTTCCTCAACTCTATGATACCTTTAAGTATAACGAGGCCACTAATGACGCTATTCGTCTTCGGTTGTTCTCCTTTTCTCTGATTAATAATGTTTTTTCTTGGTTAGACTCGCAGGCTCCAAGATCTATCAAGACTTGGGATGAACTTGCTGGAAAATTCTTACAGAAGTTTTTCCCGATTAGTAAAGCAATCTAATTAAGAAGAGAGATTGTTGTCTTTAGACAAATGAAATGAGACAGCTTTTATGAGGTGTGGGAATGCTTCAAAATGTTGATTAAAAAATGCTCGTACCAAAAATTTCCTAAATGAATGAGATTACAGATATTTTATAATGGGTTGGATGCAAATGCAAGATCTGGATTAGACGGAGCACGAGGAGGAGCCCTTATGAATATGATGTACACGGATGCGTATGAAATTACTAAAAATATAACATTAAACACCTGTCATTGGCCAACTGAATGATTCACATATGGCCATAAACCCGCTACGGTGAAAGCTACTCAAGAGGATGATAAGTATCAGCAAATAGTGGATAGACTCAACCATATTGAATCTGTTTCGACACTGTCTATGCATAGAGGAGACAAGCAGTTCTTCCATTATATCAATAATCCTACTGAAAATTTAAATTACATTGGGAATAGGGGTGGAAACCATTATTCAAACATATACAATCTTGGCTGGAGAAATCACTCAAACTTAAGATGGGGAGGAAACCAATGAGAAGGTAACAATTGAAATCAAGTTAAAAATACTAATTACCAACCTCCTTATTTGCAGAAACCCTAGGACAGAACCAACCTAAGTGACCATATTGCATGTGGTCAACGTCTAGATAGAATTGAGAAAGAAATGCAGTCAATGAGAACATATGTCAAGCAGATGCAATCTGAGTGCACTAACTCAACGAGAACATTGACTAAGCTCAAAGATCAAATGAGCCAATTGATGAACATGATGGGAGATATTAAAAGAAAAATTGGCACACATATTCCTAGCAATACAGAGGATAATCCACGGAGGGAAGGTAAAGAGCATATGAAAGCTATAGCACTTCGATCAGTCAAGGTACTGAGTAGCCCAGAAATAGCTACCTAGAGGAAACTGTGGATAATATTGATGAACCTCAAGACAATTCCCTAGAAGTGGAAGACAGACCTAAACCAGAGGGGAGAATGTGTCAGCGACTAAGATGGGAAAAGAGACACCTAAAGATGTTGAAATCACGAAAGTCTCATTTCCATCAAGATTAGAAGAAAGACAAAAGTGGGACGAGTATGAATTTGTAAGTTTTTTAAATTTGTTCAAAACTTTAAATGTTAACCTACCTTTGATCGAGTTAATTGAGAAGGTTCCTAAGTACGCCAAGTTTTTAAAGGAGATGATGACAATGCCTAAGAAAATCAAGGTAGAAGAACATGTTAATTTAAGTGCTTCTTGTAGTGTAATTATTTCTAGACAAGTACTGCCAAAATTGAAAGACCTGGGCAGTTTTACTATTCACATAGAAATAAGGAGTATTCACTTTAATAGAGCCTTATGCAATTCAGGAGCTAGTATTAATTTAATGCCCTTATTAATTTTCGAGAAACTTGGGTTAGGGAATCTTAAAGCAACTCAAATAACATTACAATTGGTTGACAGGTCTTCTGTACACCCGAATGGGGTACTAGAAGATATGTTAGTCAAGGTGCGAAGCTTTATCATTCATGTGGATTTTATAGTACTTGATTTTGAGGAAGATCATGAGATACCAATCTTACCAGGAAGACCTTTCTTGGCCACTTCTAGATCCACCATTGGTTTAGAGAAAAATGAGTTGAAAATGAAAATTAATGGTTAGACTGAACCCTTCAAATGTGGCAATCAATTGAACGAGAAAAACAGGAGGAAATTAGGGGAGCATTGTAAAAATTTATCTATTTTGACGTTCACAAATCAAGGGAAATGTTTCCTTTTATGGATACAGAAAGACAAAACGGGTTCAAGGAATGAGACAAACGGGAAAGAGCAGAATGGCACAACGGATGGTAGACCAATGCTAATAGAATAAAAAAATTATCCACGAGTGAATTTGCAATATTGCTGGATAAATCTGGCAGTATAACTTAAAATTTTTGAATTGTTGTATGATATTTGTAGATTATTGTATATCTAAATAACCATGTAGTTTAGATTTTAACCTTTATTTGATGTAGGTTTATCCCTAGATCGAAACATCTTTAAGATGGAGTTTTGGGCTAAAATAGAGTCGTTGTCTCGACATCACAATAGCAAGTCGCAATGTAGCAGATAGTCCTTGGGAATCTCTAAATTGGCAGATGTGTCATGACATGGAACCCCTGTGCCACGACATCACTACAATTTTTGTGGGGTTGGCCCGACCCGTTACGCAACCCGACGACTTAAACATGAATTTTACCCAATTTTTAACCCTTTAAAACCCTAATTTTATAACCTAAAACTATATTTACTACTAGTTAAAACATCTTTTAAACCTTACTCCTTTAAACACTTTCAAATCTCTCAACACCTCCTAAACCTTAAACCCTCAATTTCAAAAATTTCCTTCATCCTTGGTACAACAAGGAACAGGGACACCACAAGCAAGCAAGGAATTAAAATGAATGACGACTATACAATCAAGGTTAATAGTTCTTAAACTCAAACTTTTTGCTGTTCCATTGAATCATTTATTTAGTAAATTATTAGGATTGAAACATCATGCCTCCTAAGAAAGTTAGGCGAACAATGGAAATAGAGTCGTTGATGGTTCAAACTCCCTCTAATTTTCCAAATATGAATGTTGAAAAGTATTTCAATGAACTTCAAGGGAAAATATTCATTCAGGAGAGGGGATTTGATCCATCGATGATTTTGTGTAAAGAAATTTGGCCTTTGGTCAGATATCATCGATAGGAATGTCTTGAATGAGAACGTCGTGGTCCCTTTTGTCCAAGAGTTCTATGCATCTCTACAGGACCACGTGTCTAGAAATATTTAAGGTCATATATTAGATACAGTACTTGTGCGAGGGAAAGAAGTATAATTAACCCCTAGAATAATTTATGACTTTTATAATGTTCAATACTATGAGAATGATTTCATAGATAAAACTGACTTGGTATATTTTAGAGACATAGATATAGATAATATTATAAACTTTCTAATTGAAGGAAGGGGTGAATGGAAGTATCGCGCAAGTACCATTATCTCAGTATTTTTTATCAAGCTATTATGTTTCCCGAAGCTAAGATGTGGATTCAATTCATTTGCACACGAATTAACCTACTTTAAATGTTTCTAACATTAATGCCTTTAGAACAATTTTACTCTACGTTATTTTGTAAAAAAACATGTATGTGTTGGCAAATGGATCCACCAAAACATGGGAAGATGCATTAGTAGCCAGAAGGTGAGAGTATTATTTCCCCATCTAGTGACAACTTTATGCAAAAAGGCGAGTGTACCTATGACATCCACTGAGCAGTCGTTGAAACCATTCCGAAGCATTATCGGGGATACCTTGTTCCAACAATACATCGAACTGCAAACCAAATAGATAAAAGACTGAAACAAGTGATAACAAGAAATGATAGCTACACCAACTTTGTCAAAAAGGTTGGCACGAGCTCAACAAGATATTGATGAGAGTAGTCATCCAAAGTTAGATTAGATGATTCATTGGATGTAAGAATAGGGGACAAATTTTTCAAAATTTTTCTAGGAAAAATGACATCCGAGTCCCCAATTATACATCAGATATGTTCGATCCGATGAGTATGAAACAAGAAGAAGAAGTACTGAAAAGCGAAGTAGAATGAGAAAAAGAGGAAGATGACAGATATAAGGAGATGGACGTTGAGGAGGAAGATTGAACTATTTTTAATTTTATAAAGATTTGTATTAGTTTTGGGTTAATTTTAATTTTAGACTTTGTAGGAGTAGGATTAATAAGTAAATTCTAGTATGTTGTCATCTATTTAAATTTTCTATGTAGGAACCCAACATGAAGGAGACACAAACAATTCGTCAAAGGAGGAAGCACCCACCATTAGCAATTGGAGTGACTATGATCAATCGGATAACTTCATTCCTTATCTATTATTGGGCTACATATTGAGGACAATGTGTCAACTAAAGTGTGGGGGGTAACTTAGAAAATTTGCTTCAAATTTTTACATTTTCTTTGGTTTTTCTTGTCTTTTGTGTGCTTGAGCTTGTAGAAATACAAGTGATTGGTTAGGAGTATGTACATAGGTTGCTTGTGTTTATGAATAAATTTGGCATGATGATAGGTGATTTTAAATTTTTTATTATTAGACTACTAAAGTTCTATATGTTATATTGTAAATAGATATTAAGCTATCATTTGTCCCAAGTGATATAGAAAATACAATGAAACGAGCATGGCAATATAAATGATAAATGGTTGAATTTGTGTTTGTTTGGTTGATTAAATTTATGTATGATAAGATATTTAGAGATGACCTAAGGTATTGTTTGGAACACATCTAGAGCCAAAAGGCTATCCTATTTATAATTCACCTTTAGTACACAATTTAAGCCTTTTGACACTTCTTAATGAACCGCATTACAAACCCCAAGCCTAAAAACATTAATTTGTATATGCCCTTTTTCTTTGGTCTTATACCGCACGATTATAAACACTTGGCTATACGTATTGAGGGTAAAGTAGATACATCATGGTGGAGTTTGTAAAATTAGAATGAAATAAGAAAGATGGGTGTGATAGAGGAACTATAAGTTAGCCTAATGTGCGAAACAAAAAGAAAAATCCAAAAAGAGAATTAGTACGAGTAAAAAAAATCTTAAACTAGCGAAAAAGCATTTATGAGTGAGATGTATTGAAAAAGAGAAAAGTCACAAAGTCACAAAAGAAAGAAAAACTCATTCATTAGTGTACAAAAACTCATAAGGCTAGCCATAGTTACTATGTCATGCTATGAGTTTCTATAGATGGAGAGACAAATAAGGCGAGAGAAGGAAAAATAAGACAATGAGTGGGTAAAGGTCATTAAAGGGGAAGAATAGGGATCAATACAATGTGCCAAACTATTTTCTTGTTTGTAACCTTTTGATACTTACTTTTTTTGAATTTCATACCTATCCTAAGCTTCAGAACGTTACAAGCCGAAAAGCCCTATGTGACCTAAGTATCATTATACATAATGGACATCATATTAAACATTCACATAAATGACTATTTGTATTCTACTTGGATAATCAAAGTACTTGTATGATTTTTTGATGGATCCCTATAGGTGAGAACCTTAATACTTGTATATTTTGTAGTATACTGAACTTAGATGTTTGTGATCAAAAGTGGTAGGTCAACTACTCATCATGTTGAAATTGTTAATAAGCATGAAATGCCTAAGTCATATGCTCCGAAATTAATACTTGTACCATACTTGTTCAAAGGTCGTCATTTTTATTTTGTTATCTTTATTTATATAGCTTGAGGATAATCAATGACTTAAGTGTGAGGGAGTTTGATCTACCGTGATTCGGTGTAGCAGATTTAACTAGTTTTCACATTTAAGGAGCTTGAATACAAACATTTTCATTGTGTTTTAATTAAGTTTCTTTAGTTTATTTGCATTCAATAAAATGTGCACATTGAGTCTTTTATTAATCTTAAGGGTTGAATGAGGCCTAATGGAGAGCTAAAGCACTTTGTGAGTGTGTAGGAGACCATTAGAAGACATTTTGAGTCAATATTGGACTCTATGTCTCAACATAGGAGATCTTATGCCGTAACATAGAGAGCAGAATAGAGAAAGTGAGAAATTTTCTTCAATGTCGTGACATAGACTGAGGGTGTCGCGACATACCCCTGAAAACAGCTGCAGAGGAGTAGACTGGCTACTATGTTGCGACACAGGTCCTAGTGTGTCGCGACATTGATCTATGATAGAATAAAACACAAAACAGGGGTATTTTGATTTGCATAATCAAACTTAAAGCTCGAGAACGTTAGCTAACCTAGGGTTAAGGATGACGCCTACCTAAAGGCTATAAATCGGCTCATTTGGCATATATTATGGACACACTTCATTAGCTTAGATTCTCTTTTTAGGTTTTAGGTTTTGTTTTTTTGCTTCCTTTAGGTTTTCATAGTTTTAGTTATTTGTTTTCTTCAAGAGATCTGATTATAAAGGAGATCAACTCCCGAGAATCGTGTACCACAAATACAAACTAATAAAGAGGCATGCAATCCCATAGAAAGACATCACGATTCCTTGTGGAAAAAAACTATTTGCTTAGACGGAAATAAAGATATCAAATTCCTACCAAGATAACTAGAAGTTCCAACTAATAAAAACACTAATGAACCAAAAAAAGGCAAAAGCCCAGCAGAAATTGCTTGTTTTTCGAGAATTCACATTATTCATCAATATCAATCAGGCTTTCTTAAACTCTTTATTTCAATCCATTCTCTATGATTAATTCTTCCATTCTTTTGTTGTTTATGAAAGCCATGAGGAACTAATCCTTATATGGGGGATTAGCGAGTGGAGGTATGATCTTTTAACTATTTTGTAAGGTTACTTAACGGATCAACTATTTAGAAAAGGAAGAACGTGAAACAAACCCTTGGTCTAACAACCTTGAGAAGACATCAAGGTGGTAGTTAACCTAAAATTGGTACTACCCATTTGTTAGCATATTTACCCTAAGCTAGTCTAGACTGTGAGGTTGGAAGATAAGTAGTTCTTGTTGACTCGTTTTTTTAGTGAAAGATTGAGAGATCCTGCTAGGGTAGCGACTAGTTGGTTGACGGGGGAACCCAAGACGACAGTTAATTGAAATTGCCGAAGCGAGCTGATCACCCATCCTCATATTTGTTTTACTTTATTTATCTCTATCTCTTACAGTTTTAATTTTTTTATGATATTTTATTTCATTATTTTACAAACAATAAAAATACTTCTTATTTTACTCTCGTACTATAATTGACTTAAAGTATTAATTAGATCTTTAATTGTTTAGGTTAAGATTGATTTAGTACTCACCTCTTTTGGGTACGATCCTCGGAGTACTCACCTACTTCGTTGTAAAATTTATATTACAACTTGACCCATATACTTGGGGATACCTCCTCATAACTCTTTATTTTATAGCAGTATTCACATTTTGGACGTTTGTACGTCCGGAGGTGGTCAATGACATTATAGACTTCACATTGATTTAGAGATTTCCAGTAGTAAATGTTACAATAGTACTTATATGTGGATACAAAGTAAAATGAATAACAGTGATATTATCAATTTGTCACAATTTATATTGACATTATTAGTATAATTGAAATGCATGTTAAAGTAAACCAGAAGTTTATTGATATAAATGCATTTACTACTTGGTGTGATCAGTTAGACCATCCTGGATCATATATGATGCGAAAATTAATTGAGAATTCATATGGAGATTCATTAAACAACTAGAAGATTATTTAATTTAAATAATTCTCATTTGTTGCTTGTTCTCAATGAAAATTAATTGTTAGAAACTTACTAGCTAAAGTTGAGATTTAATGTCTTGCATTTGTGTTACCAACTTGCAACCTGTCGTTTGCAAGATTGCTTGTCTAAATAATTAATTTCAAATCATGCAATTAAGACAATTCATCTTGCTAATACTAATGAGTTTATATCTCAGTCTTTTATTGATTGAATTTGAAAAAATTTTGTAAAAAATTGTTATTTATGCGCATAATGGTTTAGAGAAATTATTGATTGAACACCAATGATTAATATCTAAAACCATTACTTATGAGAACTAAGCTTCCTGTTTTAACATGAGATTATGTTGATTTACATGTTGTACACATCAAACCAATAAGTTATAAATACTCCCCATTACAATTGGTTTTTTGTCAAAAGCTAAATATTTCTCATCTTTGAATTTTGATATGTGCGTATATGTTCCAATTGCTCCACCACAATGCACAAAGATGAGTGAATTCTCAAAGAAAGTTTAGAATATATATTAATTACAAGTCTCCTTTTATTTTGAGATATTTTGAATGTTTTGGAGATTCAATTATGACATGTTGTGTGATTACTATTTTGATTTGATAGTTTTCTCGATATTAGTGGGAGAGAAATAATAGTTGAATGAAATCACTGCTTGTAAGGAGTTATCATTATCTAGATTCTTATAAAGAGTAATTTGAACCATAAGTGCAAAAAGGATAACTCACTTTATTACAAGTTAACTGTCAAATGTATTCACAAACTTAATTAGAATAATCAAGTGTTATAAACCATTTAATATTTTGAATCAAAGTCCCAGTAGGACAATCAGTTAGAATAAATAATAGATTGATTGGTTCCAAAAATAAAAATTCTTCTAAATTGTCATATGGTGGAGGCGGGTACTCCAGAAGAGACCCAAACCATAATTAATAATTAAAATTCTAGAAGAGATTCAAGTACCTGAAATTGAAGATTAAAATAGTGAAAATAAGAGATCTTGATAAGTTATGTCAATTTGAGAAAATGTCGAACTGATATTAAAAGTGGTCGACAATGGTTTTGCATGCAATATTATTGTTGTAATAATGAAATAAAATGAGGATCTTGAATAAATCTATTGAGAAATATAGATATGGAATAAATTGGTCAAAATAGAAAGATGCAACTCAAGTACAATTAATTTTGTGGAGTTTTTTGGACTAGTAGTCCAAATATCTAAAGGTATAAAGCTAGTGATGGTGCAAATGAAGTTGTTTTGCAAAACGGAATAAAATATGAAGTTTTTGCTAAGTCATGTAATTGATTATGAAAAGATATAATATTCTTTTGTGGTGATACAATAACCTTTAGATATATTATTAAACTAACAGTTCATAAAAGATTTAACTTGTGTTTAAGGGTTGTTGTTACAACTTTTTATGAATCACTATATATTAAAGTTTATATAAAAATTCTTGAAGGATTTAGAATGCCAGAAGCATATTGAAATTATTGGGAAATTGTTCATTTATATGAATTGAAATAATTGAACATATGTGGTAAATTTGACTTAGTCAATAGTAGTTAAAAAACTATTATAAATTGATCCAAAATACTATTTTTATTTTTATAGAAGGATCATGATTAAAGTTTGTTATTATTATTGTTGAAACTCGTAAAGAGATCAAAATATATTTCTCCTCTCATGACTTTCAAAAGAATGTTGATATAAATGCTTAGCAAATACGTTCAAATGGTCATTTGAAAAGTTAGTATTCAAGATTAAATACATAGAATATGAGATATTATGTAATGTTTTAATGAGGGGAAATAAATACGCGCTGTATTCTTTTTTCCTTAACCGAGGTTTTGTCCCAGTAAAGTTTTGAATGAGACAACATATTATACGTATTATAAATATGTGTACTATTTTTCCTTCTTCCTTTTCTAAAAATTTTTTTCCTACAAAAAAATTTTCTAGTAAAATTTTTAATGAGACACATTAACAATGTCAATATCAAGATAAGTTTTGATATACTTAAAATTATAATAATGAGTAGAAGTAAATATCTACTTTATCTATACTTGTTAGGCCTATTAAATAGACTTTTAAGAAGCATTATAAACAATATGCACTCTCTTATTTATTCTCCCATTTTATAACACGTATTTATGATAAAAATCTAAAATATCTCGAATATTTATTAACTCTTAAAAGGCTTATTTAAGAACTGGTTGTATATAATTTATAGATAAATTTAAAGTTATAATCTAAAAAACTTCACCCTTTTTATTTATTTATTCATTTTCACTTTAGGGTTTCAAGTTTCTCTCTTAACCTTCATCTCTTTAGGGCTCAAATTCTCCCCTAATTAATCATTGAATTCTATTTCATTCAAAACCAAGACAAAGGCGTGGGTTCCCTGATTGTAAATTCTAGGGTTTTACATTTATCCGAAGCGTGGATTCCTTTGTTTTCGTTTTCTAGGGTTTCGATAAGCTGTTGTTGAGATGCAACAAATAATCGGATCAGGAATCGTCTGATCTTGTGGTGGTGACCGTCCGATAATCAGGGGCGTTGGTCCCCTTTGTATGGAAACTCGGAGCCGGAAGCGGGCGGAGGCCTCCTCAGCTGCCCCTTCATCTTCTCCCTCCGGTCCCACCACTCGCTCTCATAAACGCGTTCGTCTCTCTTCCTCCTCTGCCGCTGCCGCTGCCGCCGCCACCGTCGCTGTTACTCGCTCCCGTACTTCCCGCACATCACGTACTTCCGCTGCCTTAATGGACCCCACTACAATCGAATCTTCTTCCGGTTCCCGCCGTGATCGCCGTTCCAGCAAAGCTAACCAAACCACAACAAGTGACAATCCGAATCTTGCCTCTGATAGAGGAAAGGAAAAGGAACATGATCCTAGGATTCGCGATAGAGATAGAGACAGGGATAATAGAGACAACAATCCTAATCATCCTGAGAGAAATTTAGGATTAAATATGGATACCTCTGGAGGCGATGAGGATGATAATGATAGCGAAGGCGGTGTAGGGATTTTGCACCAGAATCTGACGTCAGCAAGCAGCGCGTTACAAGGCTTGTTGAGGAAGCTCGGTGCCGGACTTGATGATTTGCTTCCCTCATCGGCAATGGGTTCCGGGTCTTCATCTCATCAAAGTGGGAGGTTAAAGAAGGTTCTGTCTGGATTGCGTGCTGATGGAGAGGAAGGGAGGCAAGTGGAGGCGCTGACCCAGCTGTGTGAAATGCTTTCAATTGGTACTGAGGAATCGTTGAGCACGTTTTCTGTTGATTCCTTTGTTCCCGTGCTCGTTGGATTGCTTAATCACGAGAGTAATCCTGATATCATGATTCTTGCTGCAAGGGCGCTTACTCATTTGTGTGATGTGTTGCCTTCTTCATGTGCTGCTGTTGTGCATTATGGTGCTGTTTCATGTTTTTGTGCTAGGTTGCTCACTATAGAGTATATGGACTTGGCTGAACAGGTTGGCATTTTGGTTGCTTCCTAAATAATTGATTGTTAGAAAATGAAATTGATCAAATATGTGGTTAAACTTAAACTCCCTTGAGCTGATTGAGCGACATCTTGCATTTCATTATGAACTAGGGTGAACTGCAACTAGCTAATTCTACTAGCAGTTGGCCCCCCAACTGATAAACATGGGATAGTTGAGCATTTTCCTGAAAGCCTATTTGACTTAAAATTTGCTTGTTTCTAACTAACTGTTAAAAATTAATGTTGTGGGTATTCTTTATTGTTCTTAGTTATGGACTTGAATTAGAAAGTTGAAAACTGTAGATTTGCTCCCCTCCACATTCTTATCTTTCTGGTTGAATTGCTGCAACAGTCTCTGCAAGCTCTGAAGAAGATATCTCAAGAACACCCAACTGCCTGTCTGCGAGCTGGTGCTCTCATGGCAGTGCTTTCATACTTGGATTTCTTCTCCACTGGGGTTCAGGTGATTTAATTTGTGAACATTTTGAGTGTTAATCAACATCTATGGAGTGGAGAATTTTCTTGCTATTTAGATTCTTATTGTGTTTGTTTCCTATATTTGATCCCATATTCCAGCGAGTGGCACTATCTACTGCTGCAAATATGTGCAAGAAACTCCCTTCAGATGCAGCTGATTATGTCATGGAAGCTGTACCACTATTAACAAATCTTTTGCAGTATCATGATTCGAAGGTAACGTGAACATCATATTAGTGATGAGTCATTTGTTGTCAATTATGTTTCATCCTGAACACTTAGCTATCTTTCTAGGTGCTGGAGCATGCATCTGTTTGTTTAACGCGCATTGCTGAAGCCTTTGTATCTTCCCCGGATAAATTAGATGAGCTTTGCAATTATGGACTGGTTACTCAGGCTGCATCTCTCATTTCCATAAGTAATTCTGGAGGTGGACAGGCATCATTGAGTACACCAACATATACGGTGAATTGATGGTGCTCCTTTGTTTATCTATTTGAATGCATTTTATGTACCATTTCATGACATTTGGGTTTTTGAATTCAGGGCTTAATTCGGCTGCTCTCAACTTGTGCAAGTGGGTCTCCCTTGGGCGCAAAAACTTTACTTCTGCTTGGGATCAGTGGCATACTTAAAGATATACTATCAGGTTCTGGTGTTTCGGCTAACTCATCTGTTTCACCAGCGTTAAGCAGACCGGCAGAGCAGGTAACAATTTTAATTCAAGCTGAAGAGTTGGTAGTTATTATTGCTAGCTGTTTATTTAACTGTTTTACATGTGTGCGATGCTATATTAATACAAGTGGAGCTGAGGAAATGGTATAACCTTTAAAGACAAAGTATCAACTCCAAGCTTTACTATCAATTTTGTGAACATTGCTTGTCAGTTGTTTTTTGTTTTGTGGTATCTTTTTTTGGTTAAGGCTGAAGAGATTGTAGTCTTCATTGCATGTTGTTTATATATACCTGTGTACATATGATACGTGTAAGGTTTGAATGTTATATTATTACTAGCAGTGAGGAAAATGGTATAAATGTTAAGACACAAAGTTTAACCCTTTTTATTTGGTTAAAAGTTACTTGTTTTCAATACTTCTATTTATTTCTTGCACTTTATACAGTCTATATTGACATACTAAATTAGTAATAGCTTATGCATGTAAGCCATATTTGTCTGATGGGTCTTGTAATTCTTATATGATTGTGTAGATTTTTGAGATTGTCAATCTGGCAAATGAGCTTCTTCCTCCATTGCCACAAGGAACCATCTCCCTCCCTGCTAGCTCTAATATATTTGTGAAAGGATCTATTTTGAAGAGGTCTCCTACTAGCAGCTCTGGGAAGCAAGAAGACACCAATCGAAATGCTCTTGAGGTTTCACCCCGTGAGAAATTATTGAATGATCAACCTGAACTTCTTCAGCAGTTTGGAGTGGATCTCCTTCCTGTTCTCATTCAGGTAGCCTTTTCTTTGCAGATGGTAGTTTGGTTATCTCTTGGTTGTTGGTATTGTCTCTTATCTTTTATGGTATTTTCTTTTTGTCTGTTAGTATTATATAATTCCTTATCTTTTGTCTATCAGATCTATGGTTCCAGTGTCAATAGCCCTGTTCGCCACAAGTGTCTCTCAGTTATTGGAAAACTAATGTACTTCAGCAGTGCAGAGATGATTCAGAATCTATTAAGTGTGACAAATATATCTAGGTATCCACCTTAAGTAAAATAGAGTCGTTAACATATTCATTGAATGATTGGTTATAGCGACTTATTATTTTGTTTGATCTTATAGCTTCTTGGCTGGTGTTTTAGCATGGAAAGATCCATATGTCTTGGTTCCTTCCCTGCAAATTGCTGAGATCCTCATGGAAAAGCTTCCTGGAACTTTCTCCAAAATGTTTGTTCGAGAGGGCGTGGTTCATGCTGTGGACCAGCTTGTTTTAATTGGTAATCAAAATACCACTCCTGTTCAAGCATCTTCACTTGAGAAAGATAATGAGTCTGTATCTGGAGCTTCATCACGTTCTAGGCGATACAGACGACGTAGTGGTAACTCTAATCTTGAAGGAAGTTCTATGGAGGAGTCCAAGAATCCAGCATCTTTAAATATTGGCTCACCTACTAATTCAGTCGAAATTCCTACAGCCAATTCCAATCTTCGTACTGCAGTAAGTGCATGTGCTAAAGCATTTAAAGATAAGTATTTCCTCTCTGATCCTGGGGCTGTTGAAGTTGGAGTAACAGATGATCTGTTACACTTAAAAAATCTTTGCATGAAATTGAATGCTGCTGTTAATGATCAAAAGACCAAGGCAAAAGGAAAATCTAAAGCTTCAGGGTCTCCATGGGTTGATTTTTCTACTAGCAATGAAGAGTATTTGACTGGGGTGATTTCTGAGATGCTAGCAGAACTAAGCAAGGGGGATGGTGTATCCACTTTTGAGTTTATTGGTAGTGGTGTTGTTGTGGCCTTGTTAAACTATTTTTCTTGCGGGTACTTCTCCCAGGAGAGAATTTCAGATGTGAACCTGCCCAAGCTTCGTCAACAAGCCCTTAAGAGATACAAATCGTTTATCAGTGTTGCCCTTCCTTCTAGTGTTGATGAAGGAACTATGGCTCCTATGACTGTCCTGGTTCAGAAGCTTCAAAATGCTTTATCATCTTTAGAGCGTTTTCCTGTAGTTCTTAGCCATTCATCTAGGTCATCTAGTGGGAGTGCACGCCTCTCTTCTGGTTTAGGTGCATTAGCTCAGCCTTTTAAGTTGCGGCTCTGTCGAGCCCCAAGAGAGAAGTCTCTTCGTGACTATTCTTCGAATATTGTGTTGATTGACCCATTAGCAAGTCTAGCAGCTGTTGAAGAATTTCTTTGGCCTCGAGTTCAACGAAGTGACACTTCTCCGAAACTCTCTGTGACTGTTGGAAATTCTGAGTCTGGGAACACACCTAACCGGACTGATGTATCTTCTCCGTCTACCTCAACTCCTGCTTCTACCACCCGACGCCATTCTTCAAGGTCCAGATCATCTGTCAATATTGGAGATGTGGCCAGAAAGGAGCAGTCACAGGAGAAAAGCACTAGTTCATCAAAGGGAAAAGGTAAGGCTGTTTTGAAGCCTTCTAAAGAGGAGCCAAGAGGACCTCAAACAAGAAATGCTGCTCGTAGAAGAGCTGCTCTGGATAAAGATGCTCCAATGAAACCTGTAAATGACGACTCTACTTCTGAGGTATGCTTTTTGATTATTAGATATGATTTTTCATTTGTTAATAAGGCAGTCATGTTCAATATGACTATGTCAGGACTTCCCTGTTTTTAGCTTGTGTTTCTCCTCTGTTGCTTGCATGGAATTGTGCCTTTCTTTCTATTTCCTGTTGAATGATCATCATTTGACCCTTATTTGGTTGGTTAGGATGAAGAATTGGATATGTCCCCTGTGGAGATTGATGATGCTTTGGTGATTGAAGATGATGATATTTCTGATGATGAAGATGATGAACATGAAGATGTAAGTTATATTGTGCCTGTAGAAATGTGCAGCCCCTTGTTGATTGTAAACTCCTTTTAAATCTTACTATTGATTGATGGAAATGTTGTTCTTTTCCAGGTGCTCAGGGATGATTCTCTTCCAGTTTGTACACCTGATAAAGTACATGATGTTAAGTTGAGTGATTCAGCTGAAGATGGTTCACCTGCTCCAGCTGCAAGTGATAGCCAAACTAATGCAGCTTCAGGATCTAGCAGCAGAGCTGCTGCTATTAGGGGTTCAGACTCTGCTGATTTTAGGAGTGGCTATGGCTCAAGAGGTGCAATGTCGTTTGCAGCTGCTGCCATGGCTGGGCTTGGATCTGCCAATGGTAGAGGTATTAGGGGAGGTAGAGATCGACAAGGAAGACCTCCTGGCAGTTCTAATGAGCCTCCAAAGTTGATATTCACTGCTGGTAATAAGCAGCTCAACAGGCATTTGACCATCTATCAGGCCATTCAAAGACAGCTTGTGTTGGATGAGGATGATGATGAGAGATATGCTGGTAGTGATTTTACATCTAGTGATGGAAGAGGGGTGTGGAGTGATATCTACACAATAACATATCAGAGGGCTGAGAGCCAAGCTGATCGATCATCACCAGGGGATCAGGTTCTGCTACAGCATCTAAATCTGGTAAATCTGGTTCATCCAATTCCAGCTCTGATCCCCAACCTCATAGAATGTCTCTATTAGATAGCATATTGCAAGGGGAACTTCCTTGTGATCTAGACAGATCCAATCCTACTTATACTATATTGGCACTGTTGCGTGTGTTAGAGGGTCTGAATCAGCTTGCACCTCGTTTGAGAGCTCAGATTGTTTCTGATAATTTTGCTGAGGGAAATGTTTTAACTCTGGGTGAGTTGAGCACCTCCGGTTCTAGAGTTCCTCATGAGGAATTTATTAATGGTAAGCTGACTCCAAAACTGGCGCGGCAAATTCAGGATGTTCTTGCTCTATGTAGTGGAAGCCTTCCTTCCTGGTGTTACCAGTTGACAAAGGCATGCCCCTTCTTATTTCCTTTTGAGACACGAAGGCAGTACTTCTATTCAACTGCCTTTGGGTTGTCTCGTGCATTATATCGTCTGCAGCAGCATCAAGGTGCTGATGGCCATGGGTCAACTAATGAAAGAGAGTTAAGGGTTGGGAGATTACAGAGGCAGAAAGTTCGTGTCTCCCGGAACCGCATTTTGGACTCTGCTGCAAAAGTGATGGAGATGTATTCCAGCCAAAAAACTGTGCTTGAAGTTGAATATTTTGGAGAAGTTGGCACCGGATTGGGTCCAACCTTGGAGTTTTATACGCTTTTAAGTCATGACTTGCAAAAGGTTGGGCTTGCAATGTGGAGGTCGAATTCTACATGGAACAAGTCAGTGATGGAAATTGATGGAGATGGAGATAAAAATGGAAAAATTGCTGGTTCTGCTACTATTGACGGAGATATAGTCCAAGCTCCTCTGGGGTTATTCCCCCGACCTTGGCCACCAAATGCTGATGCTTCTGAAGGTAGCCAATTTTTTAAAGTAATTGAACATTTCCGGCTGGTTGGGTGTGTCATGGCAAAAGCTCTTCAAGATGGACGGCTTTTAGATCTGCCTCTCTCAATGGCATTTTATAAACTTGTGCTTGCTCAAGTAAGCTGACTGCATTTTTTAACTTATTGAACATGTTAAATCTACTTTGACCTTGTATTTCACGTTTTCATACCGATAAAGTAATCCCTAGCATTGTCACAATGGTCTTTTACCTGTTCTTGCTAAAGTTGACTTTATAAACCATTGCAGGAGCTTGATTTGCATGATATTCTGTCTTTTGACGCCGAATTTGGCAAAATTCTGCAAGAATTGCATTTACTTGTTCGTCGAAAGCAATATCTAGATTCATTGGGTGGTGACAATAGTGATGCAATTCCTGACTTACGGTTCCGTGGAGCCTCAATAGAAGATCTCTGTTTGGATTTCACGCTTCCAGGATATCCGGACTACATACTGAAGCTAGGGGATGAAACTGTATGTCTTCAACTTCTCATTCTGTTACCCCCACCTCATTTTTTTGTCAAGATTTTTTAATGTAATGTTAAATATATCAGGTGGATATCAACAACTTAGAGGAATACATATCTTTGGTGGCTGATGCAACTGTGAAGACTGGAATTATGCATCAAATGGAGGCATTTAGAGACGGTTTCAATCAGGTGAAGATGCTTTCTTTGTTCTGAGTTTCTTGACTAATTACAAATTGATGTCCATCATGGATTTCCCTAATATATGCATGTAAGGAGCTGTTTTTGGGATTGATCTCAATGTTAATATATCCGTTATATAACATGCAGGTTTTTGATATCTCATCACTGCAAATATTTACACCCCAAGAGTTGGACTATTTGCTGTGTGGTCGTAGAGAGTTGTGGGAGGTAATTTGACACTTGAATTATGTGATCGTGTTGCCATCTTTGATCAGAACTGGTTTTGCACTTTGATTTTAACAATACTACTTTTAATTTTGCAGGCTGAGACTCTTGCTGATCATATAAAATTCGATCATGGATATACTGCAAAGAGCCCTCCAATTGTTAATGTATGTTTGTTTCATACTACTCACATTTAAGTTTTTTGAGAGGCATTTGATCCGTAATGATGTTTTGTTTTGTGATTTCTTAGTTGCTTGAAATTATGGGAGAATTAACACCAGAGGAGCAGCGGGCCTTCTGTCAATTTGTTACTGGTGCACCCAGGCTTCCACCCGGTGGTCTGGCAGTGCTGAATCCAAGGTTGACAATTGTTAGAAAGGTAATTTGAGTTAGAATTAAAAACCTTTTCTCAATATTTCTTCTTGATTACAATGATGTAGACATTTGTCGTCTTGCATTGAAAATCTCATTAAGATGATTTTGGAAGTCAGGTGGAAATGGACATATTGATTGCAAAGGTTATGGCTTCTTTATGTGCACTGGCTTCAATACTTTTAAAATTGCTACTAAAGATGGAATAAATTAATGAGTGCTATGGCTAATGTTCTGATTCAGGCTAAATTATCGCTTTATTTATTTTTTTCTGTAAAATTATTGCTGTTAAGATAATATTCCATTCACCTAGTCTAGTATCTAGGGCTATTCTTGTTTGGTATGTTGGTGGCTTGAATGCTAATCTGTCTGAAATCTAAATGCAGCATTCTTCGTCTGCGACTGCTGCTGCTGCTGCCAATGGAACTGGACTCTCAGAATCAGCAGATGAGGACTTGCCTAGTGTCATGACTTGTGCTAATTACTTGAAGCTTCCTCCATATTCTACCAAGGTATGTGATTATTTTTTATTGTGAGGAAGGGGGTTAAATTATTCTTGTACTAATTTCATGGATATTATTTTACATCTGACGGCCGCTGCTTTATAACAGGAAATTATGTATAAGAAATTGCTATATGCAATCAATGAAGGGCAAGGATCTTTTGATTTGTCATGAGTCCACCGCCGCAAGGCTAACGAACAGAAGAGAGTTGTGTGGTGTTGTGTTGAGGCAGTGTGTATATTTCTGAACAGCACAATCCGAGGGTCAATTTTTCTCACCTGCTGCGAGTATTTTTGATGTTCCAAAGTAGCATATTGATTTTGCTCAAATAATGGCATTTCTCTTCACTGCTGCGTCTCCGTTACTAGTTTTAATGGGGTGACTATCTTTTCCAACTTCAAACTTTTCTCAAATCCTGGGTAGACACAAATCTGATTTTTTCCCCTTTAGTATTTCTAATATTTTCCCCAGTTGCATGCGACTTATATGCTAAAGCACGGAAGAATTTAGTAGGATGTTTTTTGTTAAAGCACTTTTGCATTCAGCTGCTAGAGCTTTGTATATAAAATTAGGGAGGAAAATGAATAAAATAATGATGAAATTGTTATTCCTTTTTCTTTTTCATCCTTCGTTTATATTTAGTCCTTTCGGTTTTCTAAATTGCTACGAGTTTTCCTATGAAAAATTTGCAATTTTTGGGCTTGGTAAATTTTAGTTAACAAATAGAAATACTTTAGTTTGCTCAAAGTTGGTTTTGCTACTTTCAGTTCTTTCATTCTCTTTCTATTAATTATGTTCTTCTGTGAATTTGGTCTTTTACTTTTTCTTCAAATATGAGCAATCTCAAAAAATTAAAATTAGTAAATATTCAAAACTTATAATTTGGTAGTGATTAATATTATTAAGTTTTTGGGGTTCTCTATCCTTGAAAAATTTTATAAATAGAAATTTTTGTTCTATATTTTGAAAGGGATTTCAATATTAATATCAGTTTGTAATTATATTTAATTTTTAAAGAGACAACTAAAGGATAAAAAAATGATCAACTCGATTTGAGCATATTTAAAGTAGAAAAATTATATTCAAATAAATTTACGCAGACTATCCTTAAAATTTAAATCTAACTTACAATATTCTTAAATTTTAACCAAGTACTTCAACTGAAATTTTTCTTACAAGAAGGTATCTTCTCATGCTGTATTTCGTTGGAACACTAATTAATATAGGACATTAACAAAATTTTTCTAAATAATAAAGAAAAAATTCCAAATATGATTGGAGAAAAATAAGTTTGGGGAAGAAAATCTATTTAGAAAAATATTCTTTTTTTTTTAATTCTGTTGTTGATGCCGAAATGGATAAAAAAACCACTTTTTTTCTTCCTTGCATTCGAATTTATCTAATATATATTGCAATTTATACATAATATGAATTTATTTAGAATATGTTGTAATTTATTTATGAAATATACAAAAACGCAAATTTAAAAGATCAAACAGATAAATTATTGTTGATTATATTATTAAATTGAAATTGAAATTAAAATAATATTTTATTTTTATTATTAAATTTTAAATATTAAAAATAGACTTAAATGTCAAAAAAAATTCTTGTAAAAAATTTAAAAATAAATTAAGCCCTTAATTAAAAAGTGCAATTAATTGAGGCATTAATTGTTGGGAAGAAACCGAACAACCGAAACAAAGCGAAAGCACAACCGGTGTTCTTTCTCTCCTTATAACTCCTGTAAAAATTATGGCAAGCACAATAGCACAAGATATGTTCTCTAGCAACCTTAATCAACCACAAATCAACTAATGCAACCACAACAAAAATAAATAGAGACACCAATATTTTTACGTGGAAAACCCCTCTAAATTAAGGGTAAAAACCACAGGACTTTAGAGTCCGATAAAGAGCTCCACTATCATCAAATGTTCAACTACAAGATCACAATATCAAGCCTACAACAAGCATTCAACTCCGACAAGGCTAACAACATGTAATCTTTAGCAAAAGAGAGAAAAATGAGAGAACATCACCAAAAAACGTAGCTGCTGAAAAATGGGTATTTCCGACGCTACAAGACTCGGATGAAAAATCCGACCGTACAAAGTCAAGAACACCTTATCACCTAGCTGCTGTCCAAAAATCAGCTCAATCGAACCACGGATGGACCTTCGATCGAAGAGTTGATCACTGCTGCACCAAGCTTGAAAATCTGATTTTTTCTATTCTCTTTCTCTCTATTTTTTCTTTAGCTCTCTGCAGAAAAATTTCTGCCCAACACCCGTTAATAAGCCAAAAAATTGGCTTTTGACAAAACCAAAAGAAAAAGGAAGGCAAAACATTTGTGCCAGAAAATATGGGTTTCTCACATAGTGGGACCCATACCCAACAAATCTCCCCCTCCAACTATGTGGGGAATGCCTCCATACCAGAGGTCAAACAACATGCTTCAAATTTTCCTCTTGGTAAGGCCTTCGTCAACATATCAGCACCATTATCATTAGTGTGTATCTTCTCAAGCTCTAACAGCTTAGCTTCAAGAACATCTCGTATCCAATGGTACCTCACATCAATATGCTTAGATCTAGCATGAAAAGTTGAGTTCTTACCAAGATGAATAGCACTCTGGCTATCACAGTACAGGACATACTTCTCCTGAGTAAAACCAAGCTCATGCACAAACTTCTTCATCCAAAGCATCTCCTTACACGCTTCGGTTGCTGCAATGAACTCTGATTCGGTGGTGGACAATGCAACACACTTTTGCAGTCTCGATTGCCATGCCACAGCTCCCCCTGCATAAGTGATTAAGTAACCTGAAGTAGATCTCCTCGAGTCAATGTCTCCGGCCATGTCTGAATCTGTATACCCAACAAGAACAGGTTTCTCATTGCCGAAACAAAGTTTCATGTTGGAAGTGCCACGAAGATATCTCATAATCCACTTCACTGCATTCCAATGCTCTCTGCCTGGATTAGAAAGAAACCGACTAACTGTACCAACGGCATAAGCCAAGTCTGGTCTCGTGCAAACCATTGCGTACATCAAACTACCCACGGCTGAAGAGTAAGGAATTTTCTGCATCTCTTCCTTCTCCTTTTCTGTGGAAGGACTATGCTTAACACTCAATCTAAAGTGCATAGCAAAGGGAGTATTCACCGCTTTAGCTTTGTCCATACTAAACCTTTGAAGTACTTTCTCAATGTACCTCTCTTGTGATAACCATAATTTCTTGGCCTTTCTATCACGTGTCAGTCTTATGCCAAGAATTTGCTTTGCTGGCCCCAAATCCTTCATTGCAAAGGATTTACTCAACTCTTGTTTCAACTTCTCAATTCTAGAAGCATTCTGACCAACAATAAGCATATCATCAACATAGAGCAAAAGAATAATAAAATCATCACCAGAGAATCTCTTAACAAACACACAATGATCAGAAGTAGTCTTCTTGTAGCCTTGCTCCCCCATAACAGACTCAAACTTCTTGTACCATTGCCTTGGAGCTTGCTTCAAACCATACAAGCTCTTCTTCAATCTGCACACATAGTCCTCTTTCCCTTGTGCAACAAAACCCTCTGGCTGCTCCATGTAAAGCTCTTCTTCCAAGTCACCATGAAGAAAAGCAGTTTTCACATCCATTTGTTCAACCTCTAGGTCATAACAAGCTGCCAAACTCAGTATAGTTCTGATAGAGGACATCTTCACAACCGGAGAAAATATTTCTTCAAAATCAACCCCCTTTTTCTGAGTATAACCCTTGACGACCAATCTAGCTTTGTATCGTGGAGATGAAGACTTCTCTTCTTGCTTCAACCTGTAAACCCACCGATTCTTCAAAGCTCTTTTGCCCTTAGGCAGTTTCACCAATTCAAAAGTATGGTTCTCATGCAATGATTGAAGTTCGCCTTTCATCGCTTCAACCCACTGATCTTTGCATTCACTCTCCATAGCCTCTTCATAACATTCAGGTTCTCCCCCGTCAGTCAAAAGAACATATTCATCAGGAGAATACCTGACAGAAGATCGTCGATCTCTAGAAGACCTTCGAAGTGGAACTGCTGGTGGAGCTATAGGTGCTTGTTGTTGATCATTCACAACATCATCCATGGGAGTATCAAAGTCACCTATAGTCTGATGGTCACCACTAACATCACCATGCACATCATCCTGGATAGGATCTGGTGAAGAGTCTAGGGGAACCGGATTCACATCGATCAAGTCACCACTACCTTGTGAATCCACTTTCTCCGTCTTATCAATGTCATCAATGGTCTGATCCTCAATGAAGACAACATCTCTGCTTCTCACGAGTTTCTTCTGAACTGGATCATAGAGTCTATAACCAAACTCACCATCTAGACCATAACCAATAAAAATGCATTGTCGAGCCTTGGCATCCAACTTGGATATTTCATCCTTTGGAACATGAACAAATGCTTTACAACCGAACACACGTAGGTGATCATATGACACGTCTTTACCAAACCAAACTCTATCTGGCACATCACCTTTCAAAGGAACACTAGGAGACAGATTTATCATATGTGTCACTGTATTCAAAGCTTCAGCCCAAAACGATCTTGGTAACTTTGCATCTGACAACAAACATCTGACTCTCTCAATCAATGTTCGGTTCATTCTTTCAGCTAACCCATTTAACTGTGGAGTCTTTGGTGGTGTTCTCTGATGTCTGATTCCCTGTCGCAGACAATACTCATGAAACGACCCTGTGTACTCGCCACCATTATCAGTACGAATGCACTTCAACTTCTTCCCAGTTTCCCTTTCAACTGATGCTTGAAACTGTTTAAACACCTCAAAGACTTGATTTTTAGACTTTAAAGTGTAAACCCATAGCTTTCTTGAACAATCATCAATGAAAGTCACAAAGTAAAGTGCACCACCATGTGATCTTACTTTTATCGGACCACAAACATCTGAATGGACCAACTCTAGCAACTCTGATTTCCTATGAGGAGGATGGCTTCTAAATGAAACTCTTTTCTGCTTTCCTGCTAGACAATGAGCACAATTCTTCAGTGTAGCATTCTTTAAACCCGAAAGTTGATTCTTCTTCGCTAAACAGTTAAGCCCCTTCTCACTCATGTGACTGAGTCGTTTATGCCACAACTCAGTTGAGTTGTCATTCAGTGTCACATTCACCGTCTCTCGAGAAGTCAAAGCTTGCATCAAGTACAAATTTGAGCTCTTCTTTCCTCGAGCCACAACCAAGGAGCCTTTAGTCAGCTTCCACTGCCCTTCACTGAAGGTGTTACAGAATCCCTCATCATCAAGCTTTCCTGCAGAAATCAAATTCAAACGGACATCCGGTGCATGTCTGACATCCTTGAGAGTTAACTTTGTTCCATTGTTACTTACCAAGCTAACATCTCCCATACCAATAACCGAAACCAAACCATCATTACCCATCTTCAATACCCCAAAATCACCAGGAGTATAAGATGTGAAGAATTCCTTCCTCGACGTGACATGAAGTGATGCACCAGTATCAATCACCCAACTAGTCTCGTCGCATGCTAGGTTGACCAAATTCTCATCACAAATAACTAACAGATCTTCACGAGTAACAGTAGCAACACGCTCGAATTTTTCATCGTCATTCCGATCGTGTTTATCACCACCACCTTTGTTCTCTTTCTTCCACTTGAAGCAATATTTATTGATATGACCTTTCTTACCACAATGATGACACTCAAGATTCTTGTATCTCGATCTTGACTTGCTTCGGCTTTTATCTCTACCCTTTCCATATTTGTCTCTGTTTCTCCCCCTGTTCTCGATAACCAACACCTCGGACTGTGATGTAGAACCCTGAGATCTTCTTCTAACCTCTTCATTCAACACACCACTCTTAGCCAAATCCAAAGTAATAATACCCTGTGGGGCAGAATTAATGAGTGAGACTCGAAAGGTCTCCCAAGAGTCTGGTAGAGTAGCAAGCAATCAAAGTCCTAAAATCTCGTCATCAAATTTGACACCCATACCAAGCAACTGATTCATCATACTCTGAAATTCACTAACATGGTCAGCTATAGACATTCCTTCTTTATATTTCAGCGCCATCATTTTCTTCAGCAAAAATAACTTGTTATTGCCCGACCTCGAAGCATATAAGCTTTCAAGCTTCTCCCACAATGTTCGAGCATGTGTCTCCTGATCAATGTGATTGTAAACATTTTCTTCAACAAATTGCCGAATAAAGCCACACACTTGTTGATGCTCAAATTCCCATTCTTCATCACTTTTCGAATCGGGTTTTTGAGTAGTAAAGACCGGAAGATGCAAAGCCTTCACAAACAACAAGTCCTTCATTTTATTCCGCCAAAGTTGATAATTTGTGCCATTCAACATAATCATCTTGCTCGTATTAATTTCCATAATTATCTGACACAATAACCAAGCTCTGGTACCAGTTTGTTGGGAAGAAACCGAACAACCGAAACAAAGCGAAAGCACAACCGGTGTTCTTTCTCTCCTTATAACTCCTGTAAAAATTATGGCAAGCACAATAGCACAAGATATGTTCTCTAGCAACCTTAATCAACCACAAATCAACTAATGCAACCACAACAAAAATAAATAGAGACACCAATATTTTTACGTGGAAAACCTCTCTAAATTAAGGGTAAAAACCACGGGACTTTAGAGTCCAATAAAGAGCTCCACTATCATCAAATGTTCAACTACAAGATCACAATATCAAGCCTACAATAAGCATTCAACTCCGACAAGGCTAACAACATGTAATCTTTAGCAAAAGAGAGAAAAATGAGAGAACATCACCAAAAAACGTAGCTGCTGAAAAATGGGTATTTCCGACGCTACAAGACTCGGATGAAAAATCCGACCGTACAAAGTCAAGAACACCTTATCACCTAGCTGCTGTCCAAAAATCAGCTCAATCGAACCACGGATGGACCTTCGATCGAAGAGTTGATCACTGCTGCACCAAGCTTGAAAATCTGATTTTTTCTATTCTCTTTCTCTCTATTTTTTCTTTAGCTCTCTGCAGAAAAATTTCTGCCCAACACCCGTTAATAAGCCAAAAAATTGGCTTTTGACAAAACCAAAAGAAAAAGGAAGGCAAAACATTTGTGCCAGAAAATATGGGTTTCCCACATAGTGGGACCCATACCCAACATTAATTAGATGTTAGTGATCACTTGAGCTCCTGAAATATAGTTTTCTATCGAAACCGTTGACAAGTGGAAAAATGATGATGTGGTGGTTGATATGGTGTTTGATGTAGAAGTTGTTGACGTGAAGAGTTTGATTTTTTAGAAATTGTAAAAGATTATAAAAATAAAAAATTATATAAAATGATTAAAGTGATAAAAATAATAAAAGATGTAGAATTTATTAAATTTATAAAAAGAGTTGTAGTTTTTAAGCTTTTACAATATTTTAAAAGAAATTTAATAACTTACACCTTTTATATAATTTTCTAATTTTTTTGTCTAATATTTTTATACAGTATTTTAATAATTTATAAATTTTAATTTTTTTTAAAATTATACTTTTTGTTTTCCCTCGCACATTATCTTACATCATACATTGCTCCTATTCTTGCATCACAACTCCTTAACCAAAATCATTACTCATCACTCACTTTAGGTCACCAAATACTAAATTCATTACCACTCAAACCTCTCACTCAACACTCTCTACATGTCTGATTAACTTCAAGCTCCCCATTCCTTTCTTACCAAAAACGAAGGCTAGGGGTGTTCAGTCAGTTAACCAACCTGAAATAACATTAACCGAATTAACCGACCTTTCAAAATTTTTAACCGTTAATCGGACCAAAATTTGTAAAAAAAAATTCACCGAATCGAAAATTTTCAGTTAATTCGGTCGGTTAACCGAAAATTATATATTTTTTCTATTTTTGGTTAAAAAGTAACCGAATTACCCGAATTACCCGAATTGACCGAATTAACCGTGTCGAAACCATTTTTTTGAAAACAAAAATTTAGTTGTCGACTTTAAAAAACATAAATTGGAGTCGCCACCGATCCTTGATTGAGGTGTGATCGGCTCACCTTAATAACGATTTTGGTCTGCAAAATTTGAGAAAACAAGTTCGGGAGTCAGTTACGCACGAGGAAGGGTTAGCACCCTCGTAACGCCCAAAATCGGTACCGAATTGATTGTTTAACGTCTTGGTGTCGAAAAGTAGAAAAGATTTTAAAAGAAAACTTTTTAACTCGAATGAATTAAAATAATAAAACATTCTTATTTTAAAGAAATAAAATATCACACCCAGTAAGTTAGGGCGCAACATTTTTAATCTTCAAAATTAAGTTTGTCTTTTGATTTTTAAAACTCATGCATTTAAATTTCAAAGGATATTCGTTTATTTGGGTTAAAAGAGAAAAATCGAAACCCAGTAAGTTAGGACACTATAACTCGAATTTCCTAAATACAGAATATTGCCTTTATTATTTTAGAAAAATCATCATCTCAAGAAAACAATGCGTCATACCCAATGCGTTAGGACACAACGTATTGAATTCCCGATAATGAGCTTTTTATGTTTTTTTGATTAAAGAGCACTCCCGATTATTTAAATTCAACAAAGAAAATTGGAACCCAATACGTTAGGGCTCAATCCTCTCGAAGATCCCAAATATCGAATATTGCCTTATTTTGAAAGCCTTTGAACAAAAATAGTTTTAATGCTTTCATGAAATCAAATATATTTTCTTTTTAAAAAAAAATGATAAAATGTTAATATACAACATAAAACAAATACTTTAATATGAATTATATATGTATATGTATTTACAAAATATGTATATATATAAGTTTGATATATAAATAAATTTTGAAAATATGTATATACATATATTTAAATACGTATATATAAGCATACATATATATAAAAAAATGAATGAAATATATAAAAAAAAACTTATAATAATTTCTAAAAAAGGTACACATATATATTATAGAAAATGCATGTATATGCATGGATTATAAAATATGGAATATATATATGTATTAAAAATATAAATGTATATATGTATAATGTATATAAAAGTTATGAAAATAAAATAATAAAATATATATAAAATATGTACATGTATTTACAAAAGTTTAAAATATACATATATATTATAAAGAAAATATGCATATATATATTAAAAACTATGCGTGTGTATATGTATAGGAATTGGAATAAAAAACATAACAACAATAATAATAATAATAATAATAATAATAATGCAATATAACGGTATTAATAATATTAAAATAAAAAAAACCTAAAATGACAGATTAAGGATTAAAATGAAAGTAAACAAAATTTAAAGGCTGAATTCAAAAATAGAAAACGCGAAAAGAGACCAAATCAAAACTCGCGCAACAGGAGGAGGACCCAAAGAGAAATTTACCCAAACCGCCCAAAACGTTGCGCAACATTGGACTAAAATAAAACAGATTTGATATTTCATGGAAAAATTTGAAAACAAAAAAAATGGTTTTGAAATGATGGGATAAAATGGAAGGATTAAAAACACAAATGACCCATCAATGCTTAAAAGTTAAAACCCATTTCAAACTCTAATTAAAACCCTATTCCATTTGCGGTAACAGCAGCCTCAAGAACAGCTCCATCCTCTCCTCTATTCTTCAAGCCGAACTCCCCCCTTTCAACTTCGATTTAGATGAAGAGAAGCAAAGATGTCGACGGCGCGCCTCTTTTGGTAAGGATTTCTCCTCTTTCTTTTATTTTTGTTTGGTGCACAAAGAAAAAAAACAAGCAAAGAAATCAATGAGCAAGAAGAAAATAGACCCAGAAAATCACCTTCAATCCCACTGCTATTTTTATTTTCTCTCTTTGTATTTCGTTTACACTAATTTCTTTCTCTTTTTTTGATTAAATATGCGTAACCCCTCCTCTCAATTTCTTGTTTTCTCTCCATCTCCCTTTACAAATGCCTCCATCGGTCTTTATAACCGAATCTTAGAGAAGAATAAAAAATAAAAAAATAAAATCTATTTAATTTTTACTATATTTTCTGCTATCTCTACTGTTCGTGGTCTGTTGCAGAACGTAGAAGACGTGCACGGAGTGTGCGATATTTGTGGAGGCGTGCGAGGGAAGGAAAATGTGCGGAGTGCTGCAACGTTGGGGCGAGGTTGTTGCGGCACTAGGTTTGCTACTAGGTTTATGCGTCTTAGGCTATTTGGGTTTGGGCTTTACATTTTATTTGGTATTATTATTTATGCGGGCCCGGGTAAAAATTGGGCCTTACAAACATAATTGACCAAATTGAATCACTACATAATTAAAGACATTACATAAGCCTTTGAATCACTAACATTACATAAGTCTTGAAATTAACACATAATTGAAATGTAAGTCTTTAATATTCTCCAATCTCCATATGTATCCAATTCTTCCCTCCAAAAGATATCCATTTGCATTAAACCTACAAAAAAAAAACATGTGCAAAAATTTAGCATATACTTGGGTTGGGTTGGGTTTATTAAATTATTAAATTTAGCATAAAATTTAGAATTTTATTTTTATTTATTAAATTATTTGTAATTTTTATGATTGGGTTGGGTTGGGTAATTGGATTGGGTTGGATACTTGGATTTGGATTGGGTTTAGGTGAATAGTGGGCCTATTTATATATTATAATTTTATTTATTAAAATTTTCGGTTAAACCGAAAAAATTCGGTTACCCGACCGGTTTCGAACCGAATTAACCGTTAACCGAAAAATTAAAAAATAGTTAATCGACCCCTGCCGAAAAAATTCAGTTAACCGACCGATTAACCAAATTCGTTCGATTAACCGAACTTTTTTTGGTTTTATCCGAATTTTGCACACCCCTATTGAGGACTCCAAACCCTCAAAATAACCTAAAATTTTTTATTTTAAATATTTTAATAAGTTTTGTAATTAAAGAAAATAATATAATTTTCTATGACCTTTTTATAGTTAATTTTTCTATAATTTATTATTTTTATATTTTGTTCATAATAAATTAATAATATTTTATAATATATAATATTTTTATATTATTTTTTATAATATATCTAAATTTTTTATACAATTTTAATATTTTTAAAATTAAATAATTAAAAAATAAATTAAACCCTCACAAAATAATTTAAAAACCAATTAAGTCATCCACATTAGTATTTTTCAATGTCAACTGTCATAACGTTGCCTACATAAGGGTACGGGGGCGGAGTAAGCAAAGCTAGACACGGAGGGCCTAAATTAACGTAGAGTCACCACTAAACAATTAAGGTTAGGTTGGTTAGCCACCTATCGTCTAAAAGTCTAGAATTAATATTACAAAAAATCCTAAAAGTCTAGACTCAATCTCATCACCAAATTTTGGGTTCGGGAGGACGATTACGTGTGAAGAAGGTTATAACACCCCCACAACGCTTATCCGGGTATAGTCTTACGGGGTCTTAGGAGCTAGGTTTTTTATTATTTAAGCATATTAATGTTTTAATCTAGGCTAAAATCTTATGAAAATCTTAAATAAATACTCTAAAGAAAATGCTCTCGATTTACTCGTAACTTAATTAAGATGTGTTCACCAAATTTATCTAATTTGAAACTTAAATTAGAGATTTTTACTTTTAACGAGAACCCTAAAGGATATCTAAATAATTTACCTTCAATTCCTAAAATTAATTCTATCTTGGAATTCTAAAAAAAAAAACCTAGAAATTACCAATGAGTTAAGAGAAATATTAAAATCCATCTACAACTTATTCGATATATTATTATTTAAAGAATTAATTAATAACATTGAACCTATCAAGATCTTAGAAAAGTATCCCATGCCGAGTTTGTGATTTATTTTACTTTAAAATTCTTGATCTAAGATTTAAATTCACCAAAATCCTAAAATAATATATCTTAAATAATATTTATTAGCTTTCTTAAAAAAATTTCTAAAATAAAAAATTTAGAAAGACCTACTCATGATTTACAATTCGCCTACAAAAATCTTTAGTTTTAATCTTGAATAAAGTCCTAAAGAATATTTATATATTAATTTAAGGTTCTAATCCTATACGATATTTAAAATTAGTTAAAAAACCCTAAAATGAATATCTTATATATTATTTATAATTTTTCTAGGATAAATGGTAGATAAGATCTTAAAGACTAACCTAAATTCAAATGTAAAAACCTTATGGTTTCATTAAAATGTAACACAACTAACTTCATGTCAACAATTATAGGATGGAAAAAATGACCTAAAGTTCCTTCTTTTAAAACGAATAGTAATAAAATAGGAAAATTAATTAAATTGACTAAAGTTAATGAAAAGTTAAAACTCTTTCAAAAAATGGCAATAATAAAAAAAGAAACTTAAATAAATGAAATAAATAAGACATTGACAAGATGATAATGATAATGATAATGATAATAATAACAATATTGCACACTATTCATAATAAAATAAAAGAATCAAAGTAACATAAATAAATAATATTAAAATGTATGTAAGGGGAATGTGTAAAAAAACATAAATATAAATGGACATAAAAATAAATAATGACAGAATAAGAATAAATAAAAATCATACTGTGAATAAATATAAAACATTAAAATAAAATGCACAATTGACATTAAATATGTAAGGTATAAATGCAAATGAAAGGGAAGATATAAGTGTAAATAACTTATTAAAGATGAAAACAAAACAACTTGATTTTGGGACTAAAAGATAAAAAAAAGTGGAAGACAGATGACTGATGTAGCAATTAATTTGCTTTTAATTTTGAAATTTCAGATTAAATCGAATGTTTGAATAAACAAAAGGGTTATGAACGTAAATAGGCCAGAGAGTGAGGGCGGTGTTACAAAAAACGACGTATTTTTGGTAAATTTAAAAGTAAGGGGATAGGAATAAGTTACCCATTTTTGGCACCTATAAAAGCAAAAAAAAACTATTCATTCTTTCATTTTAACCTCATTTTTTCAAAAAAAAAAAATCTTCCTCCTTCTATGTTGGCCATGGCTCCACCACTGGAGAGCCGGAGCCCAACAGCTCTCTGGTCTCCGGTGGTGGAGCCGCCGCGTACGGTGGTCGGATTTTTTTTTTGCAAAATCAAAATTTTCTTTAAAAAATCATTATTTTTCTTAAAAATCAAAACTTTATTTAGAAATAGTTAAAAAAGATCAAAATTTTGTTTTAAAAAATGCAAACTTTTCCTTTAAAATGACTAAAAAACAAATTTTTATTTTAAAAATCTAAACTTTCTCTTTAAGAAAAACACTATTTTTCTTAAAGATCAAAACTTTTATTTTGAAATAGAAAAAAAAATCAAAACTTTATTTTAAAAAATTTGAACTTTTCTTTAAAATGACTAAAAAATAGATTTTTATTTTTTAAAATCTAAAATTTCTCCTTTTAAAAAAAACACTATTTTTCTTAAAGATCAAAGCTTTTATTTTGAAATAGTTAAAAAAAAATCAAAACTTTTTTTTAAAAATTTAAACTTTCCTTTAAAATGACTAAAAAAAATAGATTTTTAATTTTTAAAATCTAAACTTTCTCTTTTTAAAAAAAAATCAAAACTTTTCTCAAAATCAAGCCCTTTAAAAAAAACCTTCATTTTAGAAAGGAGAGGGAAAAAACAAGATTAAAAACGAGATTTTTGGGGGCTCCTACGGGCGGAGGACGGACGGTCTAGTGACGTCCCCTTCATCAGAGCCCAAAACTCAATCCCTCATGACATGTCTATGACAAAAAAAAGATAGAAGAAAAAAAATAGAATGCTTGTTGTTATTGGTTTTTTTTAAACCTTTCTTTTAAGAACAAAAATATGAAAAACCTCTTTTTTTTTTCATTTCATTTCATGTATATATATTGCTTTTTAATCTTGTTTATTTGTAAAAAATGATAATAATGATATTTAATAATAATAGTAGTAGTGATGATAATAATAATTTAGGCCTTTGATAGGCCCAAAAAGGAAAGAAGAAAAAAAAGAAAAATAAAAATAAAAATAAAGGTATCATAAACCAAAACTGGGTGGGCTTCGAACGGCCCAAGAGAGAACAAAAAATTAAATGGGCTCGGACAAAATGGGTGTCTACATCAACTACCATATCATCATTTTTTTCAACGTTAGTTGCCACGCTAGTTGCCATATCATCACTTAGTGGCTCGTCAAAGGCTTTAATTGAAAACTATATTTTAGTAGCTCAATTGATTGTGATTTTTTATTAGAGGCTTAATTGATTTTATTTATTTATTTTATGAAGGCTGTTTTTTTTTCATTTAAACCTATTAGGCTAGAAAATACAAAGAAGGAGTGAATTGGGATTTTGAAAAATTCTACAAACTTTTTTAAATTAAAAATAGAAGGGAGAAAAGCTTGGACACTTGAATTTATAGTTGTTCGGCCCCAATTGTCTACCCCCACTACTTTAGTATACCTCAATTAATGATTTCCTAATTCAGATTATTGAATTAATACCTTTTAAGGATAATGTGTAACAGCCCGTTTTTAGTGAAATCGAAACACTGGTGTCAGAACCAAAAATTCGAGTTAGAAAGAAAATTATTTTAATATTAGTGCATGGTTTGCATTATGATAGGAATAACATATGAAAATTTCATTTAGAAAATTTTACTGATTTCATGATTAGTTGAGAAAAGGACCAAATTGCATAAAATGAAAAAGTTGAATTCTAGTAGCTAAAAGGATCAAATAGCTATGGAATTCAAAATTTGAGATCCTTATATGGAAAATAGACCATTAAGAGGAGTTAGTAGATAAGTTTGATGATTCAACTATGGAAAATTAGAAAAAGAAAAGGATAAAATTAGAAAGATGAAAAATAAAGATGAAAAATAATAAAATAAAGAAAATATCATCATTTTATCATCATCTTTCCCTTCCCAAATAAAATATGGAAACCCTAGCCATGGAGAATTGAAGAAAGAGAAAACTTATTTGGCCAAATTAGGTGAGTATTCCAATCCCGTTTTTAGTAATTTTTATATTTTTGAGATCGTAATAGCTTAATCTAGCTATCTTGGGGATTAATTTGCAAATTTATTAAAGTACTAGGGTTTTTCCATGGATGAATATGCATGAATTATGAAATTTATGGCAGAAAATGAAAGGTTGTTGATAGATAAACAACTTTTGTAAAGTGAATTTTCATGAAATTGTGACTTAGGGACTAAAGTGTAAAGATGTAAAATTCATGGAAAAATTCTAAATTTTATGAATTACATAGGCTGCAAATGTTATATGTAAAAATCGGTTAGGCTTGGAATAAGGATTAAATTGCATGAATTTTGTTTTCCGAACTTAGGGACGAAATCATTATTAATTAAAAGTATAGGGGCAAAATGGTACTTTTACCTAAGATGTGAATTGGATTGAATTGAATATGAAATTTATTAAATTGATGTTAAATTTATTTATATAGATCCAAAATAAAGAGTTAGATCGATGAAAAGAAAAAGTGTCGGATTAGTAGGTTTTTGTACACGAGCAAGTGTCGAGGTAAGTTCGTGTAACTAAATTATATAATTATGTGATATGCTTGATTTATATGTATGTGATTTGTAAAATTGTTAATTATGAAAATAAATCACATATCCGACAATGTCCGACAAGAAATAAATCCTGTTTCAACAAATGAAATTAGATGGATACAAGGTTCCTAGAGTGGTTGTGGTTCTGCATATGTTGCGAACACACCATAGCTCGCATGAGCGTCCCGATATAAGCTCTTTTGAGCTTTTTGATACATGGTTATTCCAAGCTTCTCGTTTATATGCTCCTATGAGCATTCTGATCGGTAGTGATCATGCATATGTTGCGGACATACCGCAACTCTTATGAGCGTCCCGATATATGACTATCCAGAGCTTCCTGATTAAAAGCTCTTTCATGAGCTTCCTGATAATAGCTCTTCGGAGTTACCCGTTAAGCTCGCATGAGCTTTCTGATTTAAGCTCTTACGAGCTTCCTGTTATTAAGCCCGAATAAGCTTCTTGTTACAAGCTCACATAAGCTTTCTGTTATTTGGCTTGGAAGAGCTTCCCGTTTAAATGCTCAATGAGCATTCCTGAATATGAATTGATGGAATATACTATGTACACTTTGTGTGTACTAGCCATGTATCCATCGATATTATAAGTGGTCCAACGGGTAAAGTTATGATAAATGACAATATGAATTTGTGATAAAAGATTATGGACATATATTTGACTACATGAACATGACTTGTATATGAAGTTTGAATACATGATATGGAAGGTACATGAATAAGGAAACTTGATTAATGTTAAGTTCATACTTGTTTATTGATATTCAAGTGAAATAAATGACTAACATTTTTATGAGGATATGTGTATAGGCTATTGGCCAACTTGTTTTGAATATATTATGTATATTTACCTTAAATGTAATTAAATGGTAAGTTAATTTCCATTATATGAACTTACTAAGCATTAAATGCTTACTCTGTTCTATTTCCTCTGTTTTATAGTAATTTAAAAGCTTGTTGGGTTGGAGGCTTGGCGGAGATATCATCACGCTATCCATTAGCTTATTTCGGTATAAATAATAAATACATTTTGGTTATAATGGCATGTATAAGCTAAAGTGGTCACGGATGGTATGTATGTGTTTGGTTGAAATTAGCCATTTGATATGGCTCGTAATTTAGTATGTTTTGATGTGTATATATATGGCTTTAATGTGTTTGATATGTTCTTGAAATAGTTAAATGATGGAAATCTTGTAAGTATATTAAAAATTTGATTGTGAAAGTATTAAAATGTTAATGCAGGTGGAAGACCAATTGGGTAAGAAATAATGCTTGAAAATGACCTTATTTTGTCCACACAGGTAGAGACATAGGCGTGTGCCTCAGCCGTGTGTGACACACGACCATACGCACGAGTGTGTGGTTCGGTCGTGTGTCCTCTGCATCTTTAAAATTGCAAAATAGAATGCTCAAGTATTTTCCCATGGGCCTGAGACACAGATGTGCCTCTCGACCGTGTGAGCCACACGGCCTGACCACACGGGTGTGTGTACTCTGCACCTAGGAAAAATATTAAAATTTTGCGAAAAATTCTCTGAGTACCCAGATTAGTCCCGACTTATTTCTATTGCATATTTTGGGCCTCGAAGGCTCATATAAGAGACAATAAGATTATTTATGACTAATTTCTGATATAAATGAAAAATGTTATGAAATGTCTGTATTTGATCTGTTTATTCTGGTAATGCTCTGTAACCCTATTCCAACGATGGATACGGGTTAGTGGTATTACATAATGTATAACATTTATAATCCCTAACTTTTAAAAAGCTAAGTTAGAACCATTTCCCCTAGTTTTTGTGGCTAAATTGGAACCTTCTAGCTTTTATAAGGCTCAACTAGCAACCTTTAATCCTCTTAAGGTTTTTTACAAAAACCTTAATTACACACTTTAATAAAAAGAGAATAAAAACGAGCAAACAAATAATCAACCTTTAGTAGGTGTGTGTTTGTAAGTTTGCCATAATCTATTTATGAAAAATTAAACTCTTTTCGCTACTTAAGAAACTTGTATTCAAGTCATTTTATATCTGTTGAGTATGAATTTTATTTTAGTCAAATTTGAGAAATAATCTTCCAGTTAAACTCTGTTTATTTGTTTTAATCAAACTCTGATTAGTCTAGATTATTTTATTATTATTTGACCTATGAATTTAGTCTATAAATAGACTCTTTTACAATATTAGAAAATACACCCATTAGAGATTAGAACTTATAACACTTTTGGAGAATTTTGTGCTTACGTTTTGAGGGTTTTTTTGTTTTCAGGTTTTCGGGGTTTAGTTTTTATATTCATCTTTGTACTCTTCATTCTTTTTCCATTATAGTAAAATTATCTTTGACTGTGGTTTTTTATCCTCTTTGGAGAGGTTTTTCCCCATTAAATTTGTATGTTTAATTTATTAAGTTTTTCTGCTATTTTTAGTTGTTCATTGCTTAATCGGGTTGATCCCCAACAAGTGATATCAGAGCTAGTTCAGTTTTCGTAGATTAACCCATTTAGAGATGACAACAACAATGTTTGAAATTGAGAAGTTCTATGGTGTCATAAATTTCAATCTGTGGCAGGTTCTGATGATGACAATTCTAGTTCAAACCAGCCTGAAAAAGGTTGTTATCGGGAAAAGCCTGAGAATCTAAATCAAACAGAATGGGAAGAGCTTGATGAAAATGCCTTGTCTGCAATCTAGTTGTGCCTCACGAATACGGTATTGCAGGAGGTATTGATGGAGAAGACCTCATCTGCCTTGTGGAAAAGTTTAGAAATTCTTTATGCGACTAAGTCTCTGGCTAATCGTTTAGTGTTGAAACAATGTCTATTTACGTTTCACATGAATGAATGTGAGGTTCTTAGAGATCACATCAGTCAATTCATTACTTTTTTAAATGATCTAAAGAACGTTGAGGTTCAGATTGACGATAAAGATTAGGATATGCTATTATTGTGCTCTTTACCCCCTTCATACAAGTCTTTCAGGGAGACTCTGATTTATGGTAAAGACAAACTCTTGTTCAAAGATGTGAAGGGTCATTTTTTGAGTAGAGACAAACTCGATAATGAGTTTAGTTTGGATAGCAAGGTAGATAGGCAAGCTTCTGTTTTGGTAGCATCAAAGAAGCGAGACAAAATGTGCCGCTATTGTAAAAAGTTAGGTCACATCAAAGCAGATTGTCATAAATAGCGAAATAAAATAGTTGCTGAGAGTAGCGAGGAAGATGTAGCTGATGCTAATTTGGCCGATGAAAGCAGTGATGATTTCTTGTTAGAGTTAACGAGCGATAACTCCAAGCTTACGTCCAAGTGGATCCTAGATTCGAGATGTTCTTTCCACATGTGTCCCAATAGAGAATGGTTCTCCACATACAGCCCGGTTAAAAGTGGAATTATGCGTATGGGAAACGATTCATCCAGTAAGGTAATTGGTATTGGTATTGTTAAAATTATGATGCATGATGGGACAATTAGGACACTCTCAGATGTCAGGTATGTACCTGATTTACGAAAGAATCTCATCTCATTGAGTATTTTAGACTCAAAAGGATGTAAAATCAATATCGAGTCAAGCGACATTAAGGTATTTGGTGGAGCTCTCGTTTTGTTAAAAGGTAAAAGGACAGGCAGTTTTTAAATTCTGGAAGGTTTTACAGTGACCGGTGAAATTAGACGTCCCTTGTCTGTTATAGAGTCAAAGTCAACTCGTTTTGAGTGGAGGCAACTTAGTCATAGGAGGGAAAAATGTATGATCATTTCGTTGAAGAGAGGTTCTCTTTTGGATGGCAGTTTTGAAAAGTTAGGGCACTATGTTCGTAAAAATCAGACCCGGATTAGTTTTGAGTTGGCAGTATACAAGTCGAATGCTAGAAGTCTTCCAATTTCTAAGTACAAATTCGACTCAGTTAATTCCCTACATAGTTCAAGATAGGCCCGTGGCAGGCTTTAGCAAAGACGACTTTGTGGAAATATGAGTCAAATTGGAGATTTGTTAAGTATGACTCCTATTTTAGTCAAATTTGAGAAATAATCTTCTAGTTAAACTCTGTTTATTTGTTTCAATCAAACTTTGATTAGTCTAGATTATTTTATTATTATTTCACCTGTGAATTTAACCTATAAATAGACTCTTTTACAACCTTAGAAAATACAATAATTAGAGATTATAACTCATAACACTTTTAGAGAATTTTGTGTTTACATTTTGAGGGTTGTTTGTTTTCGGGGTTTAGTTTTTATCTTCATCTTTGTACTCTTCATTCTTTTTCCATTATAGTAAAATTATCTTTACCCGTGGTTTTTTATCCTCTTTGGAGGGGTTTTTCCATGTTAAATTTGTATGTTCAATTTCTCAAGTTTTTCTGCTGTTTTTACTTGTTCGTTGCTTAATTGGGTTGATCCCCAACAATATCTTTTATGTTTATTTTTAGAATTATTTAGTTTTAAGTTTAGATTGAATAAATTGAACTTTTGTGTTGTTTTGTGACCTTTTAGGCCGATTCGGGCCTAAGGAAGAACTAACGAGTTGATTGAGTGTGCATGATAACAACCTAAGTCGAGGAGTTAGTGGACTGCTATGGATGTCATAATATTCAAGGAGGAAGTCGTGATATTGAAGCAAACATTAACATTTAGCCAAATTTTTAACCAAAATCCATTCCGAACACAAAGTCACGGCACCATAATCACAAAGTCGCGACATTGGCCGGCAAAGTTGCGAAATCAAGAAGTAATGTCGCGACATTCAATCCACACAAAAAATAAGCAAATTGTCCATAAAGTCATGGCATTGTTATGGAGTGTTGCGACATTGGGCCCGAGGATCTAGAATTTCTGAAAAGGGTGTTTCTGTCCGTACAACTGACATTAACTTGTAATATTGGAATTAGTAGGCCCAAATTGGTCATAATACATTAACACTATAAATATTAGTTCAAGAGAACATATTAGGAGGCATTTTTTAGTTTATTCTTATTTCTTTAAAAGATTATTGAGGGTTTTAGAATAGATTGATGGATTTCTTTCAGCTGTTCAAACACTTTGCTATTTTCAATCGAAGTTTATTTTTAGTTTTATTTTGGGATTTGTTACGATTTTTGCCAAATCAACAATCATCGCTTGTGACTTCAAGTGATTGTTCATTCAAGCATAATTCTCGAATTTTAGATTCTTGAGCAACTAGTTTCCTTCTCTTTTATTTCACATTTATTTGAATGTGTTATAACAAGGTAGGAATGTTTGCATCTAGAATGACCGGTGGCTAAACCCTAGGAAGGTTGATTGACTAAAGTGAGAGTGGTTGGTCAGCTTGGATTTAGGGTTCCTAAATTGATTAGTTGGATTAGATTATCAAATTTTGTTAGAATTGATACTCAAGATAATATCATATGTTTTAATTCTTAAATGCACCCTTATTTTTTTTATTAAAAAATTATTTTTTACACTAATAATGGAAAAAAAGTCAATATAAGATAAACTATTAAAATGTTGATACAAAAACTAAATGTCTCTCTTTTTTTCTTTTATCATCTATTAGACTTTAGTTATCCTATTTTTGTATGTTGATACATTGAGTTAATTTTTTTGAAAATGAGTAAGTCTAAGTTTTGACTATCAATATAATTTTTTATTTGTTTCAACAATGATGCAAATGAAATACTACTGTTGGACATTAAAACAATAAAACCGAATAACAAAGAAATGATATTTTATTTCTTGAAAGGAAAATAAGTAAAAGAAGATGTCAAATTATTTGGAAATCGCACAGTCAATTCATTTCAGAAATAAAACAGCAAATGACTTTGTACAATCAAACAAAATTAGGCTTAGCTCATGAAATTCTCAAAGCAGGTTTAGAACTACGCTTTAAAAGCACATTTGGCTTGGATGGCAAATGTCTTCTTCATTTCGGGGCATGCTTCATTTTTATTGTGCAAATCCGGGGTGTCCAGAGGGATCTTGCAGCTTGGTTTTCCCAAGCAAAACTGTTTTAAAAAGAAAACCCCAAGTGTGTTGTAAGAAATACTTTGAAATTCATGTTACAAACAGAAGCTGTAGGATAGGAAATAGAGATTAATTACCTTTTCAACAACTTTCTTTGCTACGGGAGATGTGCAGTTTCCTTCGACGTAGTGCCCACAGGCACCAAAAGGATCACCAAAGCTGGCAAACTCCACGGCAACAATTTGTTTCTGGCCTGGACATGCAAGTTCAACCCTTGGTTTCAAATCTTTCTCCAAGGCTACAAGTTTGCCACCTTTGCCTTCGAATAACCTCACTGACGGTAAGTGATTTTCAGTTATAAAACCGCAAATGGTATCTCTGTCAACCAGAACTATCTCAATATTTTTAGGGTCACCTTTCTCGTCCTCTACTATAACAATAAGATTCATTGTTGGTTGAAGGTATGATCTTGGGATATGGTACCTGAATTAGATTGCATTGCGTAAACGAATTAGAGTTTTTCTTAGTTTCATCTGGTTCATAGTTCAGTTCCTTATGGCTTTTACGTACTCGGATTGAGTTGGCCGCTTAAGAGGAGAGAGGTAAGACATCCAATATCGCCCAATGTTTCTACCATTGATGTAAACCATACCTTTCCCCATACCAGTCATCTTTACAGCAACTGGATTGTCTCCTTCAGGTGCATCAAAATATCCCTATTCAACAAGCAACTTTCATATTTCTTCTTTTCTTTTCTTTTTGTTCTTTTTTTTTTTTTGCACAACATACTTCGTTTTTCAAATCATTAAAAAAAATTAAAGAGTGTTGCAATGGAATTACCTTGTACCATGTTACACCTTCGGATGGTCCACCCTTTACCCATTGTACCTTCGGGAAGCCATTTTGGGTATATATTTGGTTTTTTTCTCCATCAAGTCCAACCTGAAAACAGTTACCAAGTATATTATTTGGGCAACCAATATAGACTGAAATTTAGTATATAGAAAGTGAAAAAGTTGATAGTCATACCTGATGGCTCCAAGTATTTAATGTTATGTCAAGTGTTCCAGTGTTCAAACCTAGGATAGTGATGGAACGAGGCCCAGCGTACCTTTTCTCCATGTAGGCTCCGCTATCCTTGATTAATAAAGAAAAGCTATAATCAATAGCTGCTATAAATTTCAATTAATCCCCAACAGTTGTTTTTTAAGTTGCAGAAAAGCCTTACTGGAAGTCCAACTAAAAACCCCAATAGAGCAATCTGGTTACTCCCTGCCTGAAATTCTACGGGTTTCTGGAAAACAAAGCTCTTCTCAACTTTGCTACCATGTGCGCTACCTAAGACCAGCACCGAGATCAGACACCTGAGTTTGAATAACATAGAATATAACTCCGAATGCTGCAGTTACCTATGTATTTTCCATTTACGTAGCAATGGAGTCCGTGGCCAAGACTTGCAACCCTTAAAACTGGGAGGATTTCATTTTTCATTGGTAAGTCACGTCGACCTAAATCGAGTCTGCAGCAAGAATTTCGTAGAACAAGATCAAATAATCCCCACAGTTCAATATCCATTTTTGACAGGTTTTTATTTTTTATTGACTTACTTAGTTATGTACCAAGCATAGTCAGATGTATCTTTTGTCAATTCATAAAGCTCCCTTGGCTCATTGAGCTTATTTCCAGGATCATCAGGAACAACTTCTCTGTACATCTCCCAGTTAAAGTTCTTGTTTGCAGCTATGGATCTTACAATATTTCTTGAATTATGGTGTGTTGTGATCTGAGTTCAATAATCAAGATTAAATTATTTAGGGACCTGGCCAACTTGTAGTGTTACCAGAAGTGGAGATATGAAGGGTCAGGAATTTAGTTCAGTTCACCATTTGAGAGTTGAAAACCTCAGTCTTGCAGTCAGGGAGGATACTAATGGAGCGAGGTGGAAGTTGATAATCCTGACCCCTGAAACGGAGCGCTTGTGGTTTCTTGGTGTTGTTGTTTGTCAAGAAAGCTGAACAGAGTGAAGTTCCAGGTTGCTCCCACACACGAGCCTGCATTGCACAATAGCTTAACTCATTTTAACCATATCCAATTATCTGATCCAACCACCTCCATCCCCTACCTCTTGATCTGGACCCAACTTTTGAACAAAAGGAGATCCGGAAAATAAAGCCCTCTTGCACAAATTTACAGCCCTGTGAGCGTCCTTGAGGTGACCCCATTTTGGTTCCCTTATTAAACCTACAATATTCACATGTAAAAATTAGCTGTACAGAGAGGACTTCATCCATGGATCATCAGTAAGAATATTCTTCAATCCTACCAAATTCATCAAGAGGCGCTTCATCATAGTAGCGAGTTGTTGTAAAAGAAGAGCTTGTTCTGCCAAAATTTGTGCCACCATGGTACTTGAAACACACACACACAATAAAAAAAAAAAGAAGACCAATGAGCTATGTCTGAAAAGGGTGCCGTTTAGATAAGAATTGAACTTAGACAAGACAGTTAAGCATCTTTCCTACCATATAATAGTTGACCAAAGTTCCATTTTTGGAGCAGAATCGAATAATCGAGAATGCCAAATCCTCTGCTGATCTTTGAGATGGCGGGTCTCCGAATACTCTAAACCTGAATTTTCAAAAAACCGCATTGAAAATAGCCACAACATCAGCCTATAGCACAACGCATTCGAATTTTCGAGTGAACATCATTCATAATCGAATACTTACTGTGCAGTCCAGTTCTCAGTCCAAAGGAAAGGCTTGTTGGGACCATTTGGACCCGTGAAAGTATCTCCACAGTGCCTTCCATTGCATGTATTAATCTGAAACAATGAATGC
This sequence comes from Gossypium hirsutum, assembly GCF_007990345.1. NCBI lineage: Eukaryota > Viridiplantae > Streptophyta > Magnoliopsida > Malvales > Malvaceae > Gossypium > Gossypium hirsutum. The sequence continues at coordinate 4,831,426 of NC_053448.1, forward strand.
ATAAACAAAGGAAAAAAGCAGGCTTTCCGTATTTTTCTTTATTGAATTATGTTGAAAACTTTTGCAATATTTTCTATACTAACTGATACTTGATCTCTTCAAAGCAATCAAAATGAGTGGGGCCCTTATTAACCCAGTATTGTCTCCATTGAGGTTTTATATCTCGACTCTGCTGAAAGCTTTGATGGGTTCATAAGGGTGAAATTCATTGGAGTGTTTGAACAGGTAAAACTGCTGCGAACTTAAGAGTTTACGCTTGATAGAACTTGATTCGATGACCTATGGTATATAGATCATTTATGGGGAGGAGACAAATTGAAGAGTTTGCACACGATTGAACTCGACTCCATGACTTACAGTATATAGATCATTTATCGGGAGGATGCTACCACTATGCCATAGGTGATGTTCTCGAGTCCTACCATCTGTAAACTCTTCAGCTTTCCATGGTTTCGTATGTTTAATGCTCCTAAAGCTCTCGGTAAAGTCAAGGGACAAAATCCCGAGCAGGGATAGTGTTGCCTCGACAGAAACTTACAATTGGATCTGGGGCGTCCTTCTGCTTGCACATGATCCATGGGACTTTGGTATCCAAGGAAAGGGCCATCTTTGCTGCCCACTGAACATAACTGTCTCCACGTTCTCTAAATGCTAGTTGAATAGTATTGTATTCATTCTCAATCTGCCAAACATAAGTCATCAATATTAGATTAAAGGATATAGCATTAGTTACAAGTTTCAGATAAAGAGTATATCAACTAAACCTGTGATACTATAATAGGGCCTCCTTGTGGAGCAAACAACTTCGCTTGCTTCATTTTCTCAATCACCAATGTAACAAATTTTTTCATGTGCATCTGCAAAAGGTTAAATCTTTAATCGATTAAAATCCTGTGGATTTACAGTATTAGAGTGCTCGGAGAAGATGACAGATTACCTTGAATGGTTCATTATCACAACGGAATATGATGTTGGGGACCTCTCTTAGCCAATATGGTAATCCTCTGAATGTTTCGTTACAATGAAAACTCGATTTTTAAAGCTGATATATAGAAGATTAAATCATTTAATAAGAAATAGGAAGATGATGAGGAATTTCAATGTTTACCCATGGTTCCATTCACCCTGAACAAAGGGGCCAACTCGAAGCATTGCAAACATTTTGTGCTGCTGAATCAACTTAATGAACTTCACCAAGTCGTATTCTCCTTCGAAGTTGTACTTGCCTTGAACTGGCTCATGGACGTTCCAGAAAACATAGGTCTCAACCATGTTCAGGCCTCCCATTTTAGCTTTTCTGATGAGATCAGGCCAGGCCTGAACCAAATTTGAACAACAAAAATTAGTTCTAAATGCATCAAAGCTCCACCGGAATATTAAACGACACAAAAAATTAAAAACAATGCATACATCTGGGGGGCTGCGAGGGTAATGTATGGAGCCTGAAAAGAAAAGCATTCTTTTGCCATTAACGAGCAAAGACCTTGAATCATAAGTCACCTCCTTTGGTGTGGTACTTTCAGGGCTATCGGGATCCACCTCCTCCTCTTCCTCCTTTTGAGCAATGCTGGAAGTAATCAGCAAGGTGGACAAAAAGGTTATTAAAAGTATACGACCTGGTTCTACTTGTACCATCTTGTTTGTATATTTCGCTACAACTTGCTTTTCCTTTTGGGTTTTATATCAAATGGATTTATTTGAACTGAAGAAACTAGAAAGGAATGGAATAAAGCTACTTTGGGAGCTTCTCTACTTTAAAAACAAACCAGGAGAAAGACATGGATGAATGTGAGGTATTGGCTGCAGTTGCGGATTCGTGTTGCTTTGGTGACATTTTTTTAAGCTTTGAATGATTACTCCTTCCGAGTTTTCTATTATTGGCTATTCCTGAATCATTTGCACAGAGTGAGCATCAATGTCAATTAGCGCGCACACACACGTAACCAATTCATAAATTCACCAAATATTCGTACATTTTAAATCATTTTATTTTCTCATAAACAAATAAATGTGTAAATATTCTTCAGTTGTTTTATTTGGGCTTCTATTTTTCTATTAATAATCTTTAAAATTAATTTAAATGAATTTATCTTTTCCCCAAAAATTATAATTTGATAAATAAGAATTTATACGCAAACTTTTGTTTTAAAAATTAAATAAAATTACTTGAGTGTTCGATCAAATGAAAAAAATTTGAGTTAATCGAGTTTACAATTTCTATTTTATCATCCTAACTTGATTTTAAATTTTTTCTAATCGAGTCAAGTTAAATGAAATTCGAGTCGAGTCAAATTAAGTAAAATTGTTCGAGTTAAATTAAAAAATTAAACATGTCAAATTAAAATCTTATTACAATATAACTTAGAGCACATAAATTTCAAACCATATATATTTGAAAATTTTTTCAAAGCAAAGTAAAAAAAAAATACTTTAGTAGGATAAACTTGAATCATTAATTAACTTATTTAGGTCCCAAAATTATTATTCTAGGAAATTTTAAAATTTGTTAAGAAACTTTTTTTGAAAATTTTATATTTTTTAAAAATATAATTTTTTAATTTTTATAAATATTTTGAATTTTAAAATTTATTTTGAATTTTTGAAAATTATTTTGAATTTTTTGTAATTTTTGTTGACAGAGAGACCAATTTGCTCGTTTTCAAACTTGACGGGACCAAAAGTGTATTTACACTAATTTGTTATTTGAATTATTCGAGTTATTCGAATTGTAAAATTCAACTCGATTCGAACTTGAAACTCGAATGACTTATTTGAGTTAACTCGAATAATTTGAATAACTCAATTTGATTAACTCAAAATTTAAATTTTTTTTCAATTCGAATCAAATTTTACTCACCTTTACTTAATAATATTAATATAAAAAAATTAAAGTTGACATATTTTGCACGGTTCACAATAAAAAAAAAACTTATCATTTGATATAACACCAACAATTATAGTATAAAATTTATCATTTACTTGACCTTTCAACTTAAAAAAAATTAGTCATTTTATTTTTTTGTTTTTTTTAATCTTTAAACTTGTATTGTTTATCAAGTTACTCCAAAATGGATGTAAAGGTTAACTTCTGTTAATTTTGCTGATGTGGCATTCACGTAAACAATTAATTAATTTTTAAAAAATTTAAAAAATTATTTTTATATTTTTAATAATGTTAATAGTTTATTTAATATTTTTTATATATTTTTTATTTTTAAATATTTAAAAAATTAATTAATTACTAATGTGACATCCTTGTGGTAATACATGTGTATGCTCAAAGTTAAAAGATTGAACTTTTTCATTTGACAAGCAATATAAGTTTAATGGTTAAAAAGAGAGAAAAAATTAAATGAAAAACTAAAATAATTTTTTTTATAAAGTTGGAGGGTCAAATATATTATTATGCTTTTATTTTTTCAAAAGGTTACAAGTATAACTCCATTTATATAGTGCAATTTAAAAACTTTAGATTTTAAAAATATCTAGATGTCAACTTTATCATTAAGATTTTATTGTGATATTGTTAATATTTTTCAAAATAAGTGGAGTTTGAGATTATTTTCAAAAATGTGTTTTTATGATGGTTAGGGTTTTTTAGCCTATCAGAATTAGGTGTCGAGGTTGATTTTAATGCCCATATTTTTTTCCCATAATCCTCTTCTTAATTTCGATGGGCTAAAATGATAAATTTCTTTATAAATTTAAATGAATCTCGAAATATCAATGACTATTGAGATCTATTTAAAATTTTAGGCACCTTAACTCTAACTAATCTTTTAATATAAGAAAAAAAAATTAGAAAATTTAAATGGACTTTAACACCTAAGGCAGTTGTCTATTTAAAAATCCTAACGACCTTATCCTTAAATGACTTTTTTTTTAGAGAGAGATAGAGAATTCGAAAAATTTAAACATACCTTGACAGTTATAGGTGTCGATGCTTGTAAAAAATTGAGTGTATTTAGATGAGGAATTTAAACATACCTTAAATGGCATACCTTGTGTTTCCCACCTTTTTGTTGATGATAGTTTTTTCTTCTTTCGAGTCATTGACTCTGAGTGTCATACTATTAAGAATTATTCTCTCTACATATCCTGAGGCTTCGTGTCAATCTATTAACTTCCAAAAGTCTAGCATCATGTTTAGCTCTAATATAAGCTTGGATAGGAGACAAGATATGTAACAACCTCCACTCGACCGCCAAATTCGATATGTGAGATGCCACATTTGTTGCTGAAGCAACTACGATTTCCTTTACACATCTAATACACAAGTCATACAAGCAATTAGATTTCAAAACTTAATTAAAGCATATTATTTATTCAAATCCGAGTTATAAGAGAGCTTATGAAAGTTCTTATGAAACATCGGTAATAAATGAGGGACTAAAATGTAAGAATTGCAAAATACAAGGGTAATGTTGCGACATTGAATGTAACACCCTGTACCTGACCCGAATTATCGGGTTCAGATCTCGGTTGTTACTACCCACAATACATAACAAAGTTTTGAAATAATTGACAAATCCTTCTTATTTAAAACATTTTTCTTATTATTTAATTAAAGACATAATTTCATATAAACAAAAGAAAGTATTTAGAAATAAAAATATTACATCAAACTTGGCACAACTCATTACAACACAAAAGATTATTAAAGGCTGACTCTTAGGGTGAAATCCTACAATATGCCACTTTTCCACAGTATGCATAATAACCCGGTTCATTGCTTCCTTGGCATAATCCTGGCGTGTTCTCTTACTATACCACATGAAACATAAACATAACATTTATAAGTTCAGGAGAGCTTAGTGAGAGTTAATACAAAATACATTGGCGGATACTTTTATAGTATCTAAAGATTATCTGTGCGTCAGCTACCATTCTCAACATCTTACTTCTGTTTTGGCGAATGCTTTCACAATTATAGGCTTACACTTATGCTAACTATCATACTCTTAGTGTACCACAGTACTCTCTTAACTACCTGACTAACTTAAAATCCTTCTAGACATTTCATTAATATTTTCTTTCTCTTGAGATCACAAAACTACTCTTCAAAAGAACATACCTTCAGATCCCACTTCATACGGACCATCACTTTACTTATACACTTATTCCAGAAAAATGGTTCACGAATAATGTTTACTGGCATATTCTTACACCTTGAAGGATTCCCATGATAAGTTGGATACCATCAATTTACCAATTAATTAAATCATTTTCTACTTCAAACTGAATACATGCCTATACTGATAATTAATTATCTAGATCGTTTAGAATAATCACCCATACCATGGTTTCAAAATACAATCTACCCAAGGTGCCATACATCTCAGATTCCATAAGATTTCAAGATAAGACATATTACTACTCTCATATGGAGGATATTGGATACTCAGATTTTGGCACTAAATATAACATAGATGAACTTAAATAGACAATTTCTTATGTTTTCATGACTATGAATACTCCCATATTCACAACTAATAGATTACCATGGTGGATACCTTTTATGAACATACAGATACACACTTCTTTTCAAGAACTTCCCTTAAAGTTTATTCGATTATATCGCAGATCTAAATCAACCAAATTAGCTTCGAATATATCATAACCTTATCATAACAATATCTATCACAGAACCAACAAAATTTATATAGAACTTACCATACAAGCGGATAATCACATTATACTATACAGACTTAGCAAAGTACGCCACAAAAGTCAAATAGAATACGCAACAAGGGTAAAATATAAAATTTACATGTTTACTATCCCGACAGCTTTTCACAGAATGTGCCACAAGTTTCTTCATTATGGACTTATACATAAATTTTTTGTATCGTGATCTACCAGTTCAACCTACACATTATCAAAAGCTACACCATGAACATTCGTACAATCATATCTTATTATGGGTCTCAGCCACGTGAATTTACACACTTTCATGTATTGTGATCTGCCAGTCTAGTCTTTATTTTACTAGAGGCTACACCATGAGTGTTTTCAAATCATATATTGCCATGGGTTTAAACCATATGGTCTTATACTTATTTTTGTATTATGATTTGCCAGTTTAGTTAGTATTATATCTGCCCTACCAGAGGCTTCACAAAGGGACATTACTCAGAATTCACTTGCCAAATTGTTCACACATCTGATCGATTCATAAATTTTCCTTATATCAAACTTTACTTGCATACTTTTCAATCAAAATTATTTTCAATAGAACTTTATACATATCATCATAGCATGCATATCATATTTATTATTCTTCCAATACTTATCAATTATCAGAGATGCCATTATCATTTATATATATACTTTTACTTAAACAATTTTTATGCAAGAGTCAGAATGGAGACTCACCTGATACTCACCCGCTATAGATCGAAACTCCATACTCAGACATCTTTCTCGAACCAACAATACCAACTGCTTAAAGAACATAGGATCTCCATTAAAACCTATTCACATACAAATTACTATCATCTTAATCACTGACAACCTCCATGCAAAGCCTTGTACTTACACCTTACTGTTCATATACATCTTACATACTTAATCTTTCAAAACTTAACATACAGAGTTGTAATACTTGCCCAGAGATGGAGTGACCACTGATTAAACCAAGAACCTTTAATTCCAGCTTAATGAGGAAGAAATACAATTGGATTTAAGAAAAATATTAAAAGATTAGAATTTTGGAGAAAAAGAAGAACCTTTTTCAGAACCTTTCTCACTCATATATATATAACCCAACCTCGCCTAGAGGAATTCAACAAGTGTCACTTAATTCAAAATTTGTCTTTCTTAATAGCCTACAGAATCTGAGAGAAACATAAATGAGAATCCTGCATATTAGATATTAGACTAGTCAATCTAGTTGGTTCCTAACCAAGTCACTTTATAATCCAACCAATACAATACTAAGACAAATAAGGCATACTATGCATTTGGCTATAATTCATACCATATTTACCATTTCACTTAACAAAATATTTCTTTTTAAATAGTAGAATAATCTGAAATAAAATCTTCACATACTTATATGACGATTGCTATACACCCACACATATTCGCAAAAAAGAAGCGGTTGGGCGGATTACACTTTACCAAATAGATTATTTCATTACTACACACCTTAACCTTGGAATCGCCATACTAGGGGTGTGACATTGAAGGATGCATCCTGTAAAATTGAGGGCAGAAGTATGATGCCATGACTTCAATTGAGGTGAGTCGCGACCTTGAAGACAGGGGGTTGATGTCACAACTTCAGCAAGGGAACATTGTGACTGTGAAGACAAGGGAATTTCAATGTTGCGATCTCAGTAAGGGAGAGTCACAATTATGGGAATAGAAGCTCGATGTTGTGACATTGATAAGGGAGTGTCATGATTATGAAGGCAATTTCCCTAAATTTTACTTTATTAATCTCAAATCTACCACGTACAAAACTCAAATGGTCTAAATGTCCCAAAACTCAAAACATCTTATTTTTAGGCATTAATTCAAATGCCAAAATACATTCTTGGAACATGTAAACATCTTCAAACATGTGATCATATACATATTTACATTCATACTAAACTTCAACATCTCTATCTTTTACTTAGCATATAAGTTACATTCCAAATTCACTTTATAACATCACATATCTATTATTAATTCATATGATCATCATCAAAGCTAACATTTTCAACCTTAAGTACCAAAGTTACAACTTGAATCTAAAGACAAACTTAAGGTTAGGTAGATGCCACTTGCAACTAACATAACAAAACTATACAAACTTGTTGAGTCGAGAGTTGAATCTAGATGCTGTTAATCGCTTTGAAGCTTTGAGATCTATGATACTTGCGCATAGAAATAAACAAATTGTAAGCTAAGGAATAGGGCTCAGTGGTGCTACCATGATTTGAATCAATAATAAAATAGAAATAAGATATCAAATACAATCAATATGTGATTCAACTATCAATTAAATAAAGTTTTCATTTCATGTCTCAAGTGCATAGCCTAATACCATATTTTATTTGACATTTCCTACATTAATACATAATCTCTTTTATCATAATATCTCAATTAAATTTATAACATAGCATATTACAAAGTTCATTCATTTTCTCATTTCTTTCTCGAACCCATAGATTTGCTTTATATCCATATCGGCCCTTAGGGCTTGTTTTAATCGGTTTGCCTGATCTTTCACATGTCATCTTTTATTACTTTAACATTAATATTCAAGATACACCATTCAATATTAGCATTTCATATCAAATGTCACATAACATAGTATGATCCCTATTAACCGAATATGAACTCAAAACAGATACATGGATTATCCAACTATCATACTAATATATTAAGCACGCAATGACTTATCGGGACGTTTGAAGCATAATTTGCTCTCTCCTCCTTATCGATATAAACAGAAGTATATAAATGTGCCTAGCACCTCATTAAAATGTCTAAAGTATAATATGCGCTTCACACCTTATCAGTATAAACCGATGTATAATCCCATACACTAATCCTATGGCATGGTAACTATACTCGACTCTACCCGAGGCTGTTAATAGGGTAACCAATTATTTCAAGCACATATATACATGATCCACAAATAATAAATTCGTACATAACCAATTGTATCAAACTCAATTTGATACATGCTATTTTATATCATTATATACATACCAAATCATGAGGCAAGTAGGTTCTTACCTTAATCAAACTAGTTTGTAACAAGGCACACACATATATATATAATTCAAATAATAAAAGCACAATTACAATAGTTGCTCATTTATATCTCTTGCATTTCCTTTATCTCAAGACGATTGGGCGTCATCTTTAGTTACTATGATAATTCAAGTATAGAAACAATATTAGTTTTCATCCAATCACATGAAAAACACATAATCAAACATAGTTTTCATTTTATTCATTTTAGTCCTTATATCTGAATTGCTCATATTTTTTTCATTTCATATTCTTTCATTAGTTACCTTGTACTTTTAACTTGTAATAGCCCAATTTTAGTGGCGTCAGAAATAGTAGTTTCGGGACCATAATTTCGATCATGAGACTGTAAATATTATTTATATAATATTTACGAGATTATTATATTGTCGTATTAAATTTTGGTCTAGTAATTTTGATGTTTGATTGGTCAATTATGGTACAAGCACTAAATAGTTAAAATCATAAAAGTTAACTATTATTGAGTTTTATTAGTTAAATGACTTAAATAGTAAAAGTGGGGGGACTTATATGGTATTTAGACCATAATATTATAGTATGGACGGTTAAGATTTGACTTTTACTTATTTTATATGTTAAAGTTATATTAAAATAATATATATGTTTATTAAACATTAAAATATGGATGTCATCTTCCTCAATTAGTCTTCCACTGAATAGAAAAGCATAAAACCACCATGTTTGAAGCTCTAAATTTGGTTGCACTTGTTTCCTTGCATGTAAGTCCATTCTAAACCCATTTTTAGTAATTTTTATGTTCCATTCTAAGCTTGTTTTTAGTAATTTTCATGTTTTTGAGATCGTTGTAGCTTAATTTACCTAACTCGCACCTCCATTTTCAAAATTGTTAAAGTATTAAAATGTTGTCCTTGATGAAATTTGAAGCTTTTGATGTATAATGGCTTGTTTGTAAGCTTTGATATGTTTAAAGACAAATTTGAAAAAAAAAGAATTTTATTAGTTTTAAGTCTAAGGAGTAATTTGTAAATATGTTAAACTTGACAGGTGAAATTCTAAAATTTTATGTTATAGAGGGTTATAAAAGGATGAAATTGATAATGGATTGAAAAATAGAGTTTAAATGTGAAAGTTGTAATAGTTTTGGCTTTAAGGACTAAATTGTATAAAATGCAAAACTTTAGAGAAATTGTGTAAAATAAGTAAAATATGATATATAAATGAAAGGAGATAAAATAAAGTGTTTGAAACTGATAATTTGAAATGAATTATTATATAGATCAAGAATCAAACCAACTGATAGATAATCGAGGAAAGGAAAAATTGTGGATTAGTCCCTGACCTTTCTTCTATTGCTGTTTTCACCTGGTAAGTTCATACAATATAATTATGTGATTTTATATATATATTTTTGATTGAATTGTGAATTGATTACATTTGAATGTATATTTGAAATGTTTACATAATAGTATAAAAGGTAAAGAATAGATTGAATTGTAAAGTATTGTCCTTATATGTTAATAAAGCCCGGATGAACATAAGATAGGATACAATTGACATTTCAATAGAGTTGATTGCACACTAGTACAGGATATGTGTAAAAGATGATGTGGAGTAAAAATTTGGCAGAGACATCACAATTCATGTCGGAATCCTGCATTTGTTGCAGATTATCGAGCTTTGTCTCTACGGAGACCTTGGTGTGGTGTAGTTATTACTCTTTTGAGATATTTGGTGTGGTGGAGTGATATAGTTGTAAACTAACTAAAAATATAATTAAGGCAAATGTGCCTATCAATTAATAGTATAGCTACGGTGAGCAAAAAAATCGTTCCCACGAAGACTAAAAGTGCTAGTAATTATTGTCTTTTTATTATTTAACCAAAAAAATCAGAGAGAATGATTAAAACTAAAATTAAATAAAGAACACAACATATAGTGAATCAGGAAAAAAATGATTAACAACCAAGAAATGAAACAATACCCAAGAAAAAATCCACCTAGATTTCATCTGTCATTATTGATCTAAATTAAACGATTTCTTCACTTATTATCTTGATAAATAGAAATCCCTAAATTATGCTAATATCTCTTTCAAGAGTAAGAGAAACCGACTCTAGGCTGATTAATTAAATTTCTGTCTAATTAAAACCCATATTATCGCATTAACTCGATCTATGGATCCCCTTATTAGATTTGACTCTAATCCGGTAGATTTGTGTCGTCCTATTTCTAGGATTGCATGCAACTCCATTCAATTATGCTAGATCTACTATTAAAGAGGGACTTTTCCTCCTCTGATTTAAGCACACCAAACATGGATTAATATTCCAAAAATATTAAACTAAGAATTAAGCACACATAATTGAGAACAAGATTCGAGTATTTATTATGTAAAATAGAAATCAAAAGACAGAATCCATCCTAGGGTTCATCTCCCTAGGTATTCAGAAAATTAGTTCATAATCGCAAATAAAAACATCTCAAAGACAATATAACCACAAGAAATAAATAAACTCATAATAAACTTTAAAGAAATCAAAAGGAGTTATTCAATCTTGATGGAAATCTACTTCAGAGTCGGCTTCAATGGTGTTTTTTGAGTTATTTTCTTAAGTATTCTATGACAACTCACTCCTCTCTTGTTATCTTTGTCATATATAGGTCTTAAAATTCTCGAAAAACCTAAAAATTACATTTTCCTGCATATTTGGAGTGCGATTCGTGAAATCCACACGGTTTGGTACATGACCATGTGGAAGCCTATGTGGCTCACATGTTTTTAGCACTTATCATGGAGGGATGATATATTACATTATACAATATTATGCCTATGGTCTTTGCACTACCGTGCCTCAGTGTGGTGTAGTTAAAGCTTTGTCGAGGTATCTGGTGTGGTATAGTTCCCCTCTTATCTATATCTTATTATTTTAGTTCATCGGGCTAACTATTTAAAAGAAATGGTATTTGATTGTGAATATGCATTGATATGATCAATTGGTTAATATGATTCATATGTTAGATATTTCCTATTGAATGATACGAAAATGTATCATATTGAATAATCGAGAGATTATACGATTGATACATGAAATGCTCACCTTGTTGATGTAAATGTCGTGATAGAAAATTGTATTAAATTAGTTATATCTGTTTACTTAAATATGAATTGAGGTAAGAGTGTTTTTTAAGTGCATATGAACTAACTAAGCATGTTAATGCTTACCTTTTCATTTTTTGTTTCCTGTAGTTGCATCTTCTTGCAACTTGATTATCGAATCACTTTCAAGGCTCACACTATCCAACGTTGTTTTTATGGACTTTTTTTTCATTTTGGCTCGATTATAAGTGACATGTAATAGGTGTAAATGTGTTTATATGTGTTTGAGATTTAAACTAATGAACTTGCTCATTTTGATATGTTTAAGTGTAATGTGAAAAAATGGTGATGTTGTTTTGGTTAGTTGAATATTGCTTATGCATATATGCCTTAGTTGTTGAACATACTTTTATTGATATGTTATAATACATCTTGAAATGGATTGGCATGATGAATGTATAGACAAATGATATTGTAGTGTGATTAAGTTGAATGATTTGAAATTCTTTATTTGCAATGGTGCCATTGAGGCATATTGGTTAGTTATTTAGGATATGTTTGTATGACATGTTTTGAATTGGTACATGACTTATATATATATATATATGAAACATTTTCTTAGGTGAACAAATTATAGTTAGTATATAAATGGAAGCAACTTGAGCATGTTTGAACTATGGTTTGTAGTGTTTAAAGTGATGTTGATGCAAAAGTAATGTATTTTGGGTTTCTTACGAAATGGTACTATAATTTGAGCATGAGTTGTGATTTCAACTTATGATTTTTGACCATCTGGGAAAAAGTATCGATACTAGGGATCAAGGTATCGATAATTTTCTCCCAAAATCGATACCTACAAAAAGGTACCGATAAAATGATTTTGAACTAAAACTTCCAAATTTGGCAGAATGCTAATTTGGTATCGATACTCACAATAAGTATCGATAATTTTTTCTAAAATATCGATACCTTGTTAAGTAGTATCGATACTTGAAATTGGCAGACTATTAAAAGGGTATCGATAATGTTTTTTTCGTATCAATACTTGTTACAAAAAAATCGATACTTGTTTCTTCAATATCGATACCTAATTCAATGTTTTGAAATTTTACAAATTGGTTCACGTTCATGCTCGTATATGATCTATTGTAGTTTAAAGTTTTATTTAGTCTCATATTTATTAGTAATGATTAATTTGCATATAAATGCAATGATTTGAGATCGGAATTTGTTTGTGAATGTTTCGATATGTGTAGTAGCATCCCGTAGCTCGGGTTCGGCGACCGGGTCGGGTGAGGGGTGTTATATAACCTATAGCATAATTTCTTAACAACTTTCAAATTAATTTAGCCCCTAATGTCACAAAATTAACTATCAAGCTTAATTAAATTTCTAATAAATTCCATCACTTTTTACTACCTTCTAACTTAGTCCTAACATTCTCAAAATTCATACTTCAAATTTCCATAAAAAATCATAAATATTTAGCAAATGAAAAATCTAAGGCATGGGTAAGTTTAATCAAAGCTTAGATGATAATGGAAATATACAAATTTCAAAGAAAAGACTTAAGTACCTTAGGATTTTGAATCAATTTGTAAATAAAGCAAAAAGAAAAATTATTTCCTTTTCTTCCTACTTGGACGACACAAGCTTGGAGAAGATGAAGTCTTCATCTTTCTCTCCCCACTGCTTGATATTTATACTAAGATTAATGCGTTAATTAACTTACTTAATAATGATTAATTTACTAAAGTAAGACATATATTTGTTTATTAATTAGAATTATGAAAACTAAGTGGATATCATTATCATTTTCCATTATCTCATAAGAATCAATGGAAATAACCATTAAGTCCTTCGGTTTTTTTTCAATTGGGTCCTCAAGTATTTTTTTAATTAAAATTTAATAGTATATTTACAATTTAATCCTTATACTATAATGAATGATTTTCTCGATTTCATTATATATTTCCAATCCAAGCATATAAATTCTCTTATTTATAAATTCACTAACTCGATTTATGGAATTAAATTCTGAAATTGCATTTTCCGGCACTCTCTATTGTTACAGGCTGCTTGTTCCATTTTGGGTGTTTCAAAGCCGAATTCCCATAGTCGTTATTTGAGGCTTGCCTCGTGATTAGGCGAAGTAAGAAACAAGTCTTTGCTTTTATCTGGGACTATCTTACCAAACGAATTTTCAGTTGGAAGAACAGGCTTCTTTCGAAACCTGGTAAAGAGATTGTTATTAAGATAGTTTCCCAAGCTTTGTCCGTTTATTATATAAGTATGTTCATGATCCCTGTAAAGCCCAAAATCTGCCCGGGCCCATACCAACAAAATAACCCAAATAATAAACCCAAAATTAACAGTCCATTTACAAACTCAAGCCCAAACCCAAATAAAAAAAAAACCTAGCCCAGGAAACTAAAATTTTAGCAGCAGAAAACCTTGGCTTTTCTTTGCGCCGCATGCCTCTTCGTCTGCCACTCCCAACGCCGCGTGCTCTGTCAGGCACCTCCTCCGCGTGCTCTGTCAGGCACCTCCTCGCATGCTCGCCGCCACCGTTCGCCTATCACTGGCCCTTCACGCGTGTCAGACACCTGCAAGAGAAGAACACACGCAACCAACAAGGCAGAAAACAATAGACGAATAATCCAAAAGCAAAACGACAAAAATAATAGATCTAAGAGTTTGAAAGCGGCTATAAAGGCCGAAGCTTGTCATTGATACGGCTTCTTGGATTTTTCTTGTAAAAACGAATGCACATCAAGAAATCAAAATAGAATAGAGTTTTCAAAGGTTGAATCCTTGCAATTTCCTCTTTGTTTTCTCTTACTTATTTGTTTTATCTTATTTTATTTTATATTTTTTTTCTTTTGCAAATCTATTTCAAATAACTAAAAATCAAAAAGCAAAAATAAAGGGGAGGGGAACTCACCGGGTGGCCGTGGTTGCGCCGTCAGAGGATCTCTCCTCCGTCGCCCGAATCGGGTCCAAGAGGTCGTGAACCTCCTTTGTTTTTGACTCCCGTGGGTTGAGAGAGCTTTGGCTTTCAAGGATACCATGAAGCAGGGGCTAACGGGACCACTTTCCGGCACCGGTCGCCGACCACGTTGGTGGCGCGACGGAGGTCTTGGGAGGCCGTTGGCTGAGTAGAGAAGAGGGAGTTGAGAGCATGAAGGTTTGTTTTTTTAGGGTTAAAAAAATGTGGTTGCAGGTGACAGATTTTTGGGGTTTAAATGATAGGATAAAACGACACCGTTTAAGGGAGGAAGACCTGCGCATTATTGCCCTGATGGGTAATTTGCGCCTTTGGTCCCTCCAATCCTACTGCAGATTCAAGGCAGCCTTTCCTTTCATTTAATTTTGGCCACATAATTTGGCGTTTGATTCAATCTGGTCCTGTACAGACCAACGCGCATCAGGGACGGGGAATATTGCGCAATCGGTCCCCCATGTCCTCAGCGCCTTTTATTTAGCCCCTAGCAACCTGTTTCATGTATTTGCAGTTTAAGACCCGATCTTTTAATTCCGTTTCAACCACATCCCCAACATATTTAATTTATTTATTTTTAAAATATGTTCTGCTATCATTACTTATTTTAAGTTTTTATATTTATTATTTATTTAAAGATGTTTTATACTAAATTTATTTTTATTCTTATTTTTTTTATATATATATTATTTCTTATAAACTTATATGAATATCTTTCAAAATTTTTATGTACATATATATATATATTTTTAAAGTGTTTTATTTTTTTTTTGTTTTCATTGTTATTTTTTATATATATTCTATTTATTTGAATTGTTTTTTTTTGTTTTTTTTGAAATGCCTTTGCACATCATTCATTTGGAGCTATTATTTTCTTTAAATTGACTCTTATATATTGTTCGTTTTGTTTACTTTGATTATTAGCATTTGTATTCAATGTGTCGTGTAATTGTTGTCGTTATGTGTATTATTTCGTTTATTCATATTTCCATGCTATGATAATTCATTTGTGTACCCTATTGTTTGATAAATTGTTTCTCCTTGTTGTAAATTGTCATTCCATCAACACAACCCTTTTTCCATACGCTATTTCAAAGTTACGTTTATTTTTACCCAAATTTGTAAAAAGAAAATTTCAAAAAAATAAAGGCAATATTCTATATTTAGAAAATTCGCGAAATCGTGCCCTAACTTACTGGGCTTCGATTTTTCTCGTTGATTTTAAGTAACCGAATATCCTTTTAAAAATTGAAATAAATGAGGTTTAAACAAAAAATAAAGGCAAGTTTACTCTCGAAAATACGATGTGTTGTGTCCTAAGTTACTGGATGTGACATCTTGTTACTTCGAGATAAGAAGGCATTTTTCCATTTTAATTCATTCGAGTAATTTTAAAATAACGCAACATAAAGAGGGATCGTATTTTTAAATTCTTTCCAAGTTTTAATTTTCGACATCAAGACATTAAGTAATCAACTAGGTACCAATTTTGGGCGTATCGAGGGTGCTAATCCTTCCTCGTGTGTAACCAACTCCCGAACTCATTTTTCTGAATTTCGTAGACCAAAATCGTTGTTTTAATAAAAATTAAATTATTTATTAAAAACAACCACTTTTTGAGGTGACCCGATCACACCTCATCAAAAAAGGATTGGTGGCGACTCCCGTTTTCATTTTTTTTAAAAATCCAAGTCGACCCCGTTTTATCCAAAAAATGGTGTCAACAATCCCAATTAGTACTTGCTTAGAACTCCAAAAACCGATGAATTCCTTTTAGTGGGGTTTAGGTTCAAGTTCATGTAAGGGTTTCCACTGGGCCTCGTGGTCCAAGCGATGTTGGGAAAGCAATGTCAGCGTCTATTTGCCATTCCAAACTCTCTTCCTAGTAGAACTTAGACAGTTAAATATTATCCGGATGGGGATTTATTCAATGCTTTAGTAGGTAGTAATCCTTCTTATGCATGGAGGAGTGTCTTTGTGGCCATGCATTTGCTTTTTAAAGTGATGCGCTAGAGAGTGGGAGATGGGAGTTCCATTCAGGTTTTTAATGGACCTGTGGTTACCTAATGCTGACAATTTTTATGTTCAATTGGAGGCGTTACCGGGTTTTGAAAATTTGTTGGTGAAAGACTTGTTCAATACCGATGGGGTCGGGTTGGAATGATTCCCTCTTTGAGGGACTTTTGGTGCCTTAAGATGCTACGCAAATTCTTAGTATTCCTGTCTTGTTTTCAGAGCCTCCAGACCAGTTTATTTAGCACTTCTCAAAGGATAGCCGGTATGATATGGAGATGAGCTATCGTATCACTCTTCAATCGAGTTCTAATTCTTTGTCGTAGGCGGCGGTTGGTGAACTTGGCTCTTCCTCTGAAAGTTAAGTCTCTTGTTTGGCGGGGGTTGCGCGGATACGCGAGAAGGGCTGTAATGTTGATTTGAGGTTGTTAGCTGTGGAGATGATGAGAGCCAAGAGCATGTCTTTATGTACTTCTCTATTGCTGCTGCTGTTTGAAGCAGTCTTGGTATGGTGCCTACGCCTAGCTTGTTCACTGATTTTCTTTGGTACATGCTGCAGCTTTCGGACTCCTCTCGTAGCGAACATTATCTCACCGTTTTGTGGAGCATTTGGTTCCATCAGAACTTCTTGAGTTGGAAGAACGTGGTAACACAACCTGACGTATTGTCTGTTTTGCTGATATGCTCCTTCAGGATTGGCCCAAGGCGACTGCTGTAGTCGTCACAGTTGCAGACTGGTCGAGACCACCGGCTGGGTGCTTGACGTGCAACATGGATGCTGTTATCTCGTGGATTGGCAGGTAATTGCTCTAGTAGCTATCATTCGAGACGATCACGACCACTTCATCAAGGGGCACGTTGTTCTACTGTGGGATGGGATGGATCTGGTGTTGGCTAAAACTATGGCCATTCGTTAGGCTCTCTCATGGCTTAAGTCCCCTCCTGTCGACAATGTCATGGTGGAGTCCGATCGCAAAGTGGCCATCTATACGTTGCGCTCTCCTCGTACTTAGTTGTTGGAGTTTGGTGTATTATCTTGTGACTGTTTGGATTTGAAAGAGTCTTTCCAAACCTTATTCCTTTAATGGTCGTTTCGTGATTCAAGTAAGATGGCTCATTATCTTATTAAGATGTCCTTATTACGTGCTCATTGTGTTACTTGAAATTCTCCATCGTCTTAATTTAATGTCTTCCGAGAATGATTTTTAGGGAGGTTAGGACTGGGTGTATTGAGAAGGCTTGTTGATCTGAGTTGAGATTCTCCTCGATCTTTGTTTATTTGTCATCTCTTTTTGTAAAAAAAATAGTAAAGCTCCAACACGTATTAAATAAGTATTTTATAAAAACTTTAATTACCGATTCATATAAATCAAATCAATAATTTATTTATTTAATACCTTAATTTATCATTTTAAATTTTTTTAGATATTATTGAATTTTATATATTTTTATTCTTAAATTTTTTATAATTTTTTAAAGACAGATTTTGATTATCTTTATTTTTTAGAGTAAATAAATTGCCTTTTCAACCTATGATGTTTCTCTTCTTTCCCGATAAAATATTGGAAAAATCAAGTCTATTAATTCGAAATTTAAAAATTATTTATATAATATCTCGAAAAATAATCCTATTATTATTATTATTATTATTATTATTATTATCCTTCCCTCTTTCTTGTACCTTAGCAACAACACTCGACTTTGGGTTGCTTTTCAACTCTCTGTCTGGGTTTAGACAACAAAGAGTGAAAGAGAAATAGCGGACTCAACTTCTGCGGATCACGCGTGGCGTAAGGATGAGTGCTTCCAGGTTCATAAAATGCGTCACGGTCGGTGACGGTGCCGTCGGCAAGACTTGCCTGCTCATTTCCTACACCAGCAATACTTTCCCTACCGTACGTTTTCACTCTTAGGGTTTCTTTTTTCTGTTTGGTATCTTGGGAAAATGCGGGAAAGAGAAAGAAAGTTGACCCTTAGGATGTTTTTTTGACTTGGATTTCCCCCCTATTTTCTCCGCAACCAAACGGAAATTATGCTGGTTTGTAGTCGTCAATGTTCCTTTTTTTTTTTCTCAAAGATGCTTCCTTATTTTCTTTATTTGTTTTTTCCCTTTGATTATACTTATCATTGGGATCTTGAATTTGGTTTAGAATATTATTCTGACTAATTGAATCATTCTTCATAAATTGTGTTTATCTAAGCAATTTCTTGGGGGATTTTCGCTGCAAAAACTTGCAGATATTTATAGTTTGCAAGTTTGTGATGATTTGGTCTGTTTTAGTTTCGATGCACCATCTTAGGATAAAGGATGCTTAGTTTTTTAATCTGCTAATTAATGTTAAACCTTAAAACTGGAAATTTCACCAGTTTTCTGCTAGAAAGAGGAAAGAAAAGAAATTGCTATATCTGTAAATTAGTCCTGATAAAAATTCCTGATGCAAGCCAATATCACAAATACCAATTCACACAGAAAAGAAGATATAGAGGAAGAATGTTAAGAAAAGAAGAGTGGAAGTTCCATTTAGGGATTTTCATTATTGTTGATCTCATGGCTGAATCTTGGGTGATGGCTATGATATTGGGGTTTTATTTTGGTCCTTACCAGTGGTGTGAGGAACATGCTTGTGCTAGAGTTTTCTTCTTTCTGTAAAACTTTACCACATATAGCTATGGTTGATGCTAGTTTTGTAATCATGACTGTCTAGTTCTTGCTTCATTGTTGCGATTACTTTAAGATGACTGGTGGACAGGGTGATTAAAACATTTTCCCCATTTTGTGCAATGTCTTCGGAAACAGGATTATGTGCCAACTGTCTTTGACAACTTTAGTGCTAATGTGGTAGTGGATGGGAACACTGTTAATCTGGGATTGTGGGATACTGCTGGTAACTTTCGATTCCATAATTTTTCCTTATCTGTGTCTTCTAAGTTCCAATGTATATTCTAGTAGTTTTCATTTAGTTTTTCTATCATGGAACAGGACAGGAAGATTACAATAGATTAAGACCATTGAGCTATCGTGGAGCAGATGTCTTCTTGCTGGCATTCTCTCTCATTAGCAAAGCTAGCTATGAGAATGTTGCTAAGAAAGTGAGACTATTAAGCTTTTCATGGCCTTTTTTGAAGATATACATTTGAATTACTTGACCTGCTAATATTTATCTATTTCAAATCCACAGTGGATTCCAGAATTGAGACATTATGCACCCGGTGTTCCAATTATTCTTGTTGGGACTAAGCTTGGTCAGATTCTACTCCAATTTTTATTTTGCATTTATCAATTATTTTTCCTTTCCATCATCTCTTATTGCAATCAATCTCTTTTTCTATATATATAGTATAAGTTGTGTTTAAGCCTAATGAATCCCATAATTTACAACATTTCCAACACCTTTTCTTCACATTTTCCGTGCCCTGGGAAAGGAAGAGGTTGAAGGGGAGGGGAGTTCATTGTCCTTGAGAAATGGGTAGAAGTTCCTCTTGGTGTGTGAAGTAGTGTAGTGCCTCGAGTTGACTATCCTTCTTGGTGAAGGCACCTAAAACCAATCTGTTTCGACTATGGGCTAGTTTAGCATCGCTTTTGAAAAGTGCTAAGAAAAAGTGACTTTGAAAAATGCTTTTGAAAGGTTTGCTTTAAGATCCAAGTGTTTAGTATTGCTGTAAAAAAAGTGCATTTTTAGACATGATGTTGTAAAGTATAAAATATGCATTTAAATGATGTTAAAATTCATTAATATTATGATATTTCAATAAAAATATAAAAAATGATTTATTGTAACTAATTATTAATATTTTGGTATAAATTTCAAATATTATTTAAGCAATTAATATTAATTGTTTTTAAAAT
The DNA here is from genome assembly GCF_007990345.1 of Gossypium hirsutum. Taxonomy (NCBI): domain Eukaryota; kingdom Viridiplantae; phylum Streptophyta; class Magnoliopsida; order Malvales; family Malvaceae; genus Gossypium; species Gossypium hirsutum. The sequence goes on from NC_053448.1 coordinate 4,852,117, forward strand.
TTAATTTGAATATATAGTCTATATTTTAAATATTAAAATATAGCCATTACAAAATCAAATATATAAAGTTATATATTTGAAACAAATTTTAATAAGGAAATAATGTATACCCTATATAAATATTACATAAAATACATTTGGGTATAAATGAGGGATAAAAACGTTATTTGACTCCAGAAGTGTTTTTTCCAAACGCAAACACTTTTCAAAAGTACTTTTGACTTCAGAAGTTGTCTTGTTTTTGTATTGCTTATGGCTCCCAAAAGTGCTTTTGAAAAGTAATGCTAAATGAAGCCTATATATCAAATTAGTATGTTTTTTAATGTGTTTAAAAGAATGCTTTGAGGGACAAGTTTGGGGAAACTTACTAAATCCTGTTGAATTTATCAGTCCAGTTACAATTGACTACATTTTGTTGTTTTCCAGTAATTTATTTTCTCCTAGTGAGTCATGAAATGTAATCCTTTAGGATATATTAGAAGTTGGTCTAATAATCTTGATGCTCTTATGTCCTCCCCAGCCCTACCTCCTCCTAGCCATGGGACCAAGGAATACCGAAACAAGTTCCATCTGCTTTCCGAAAAAGCCATTCATTTTGGGAGCACTATTTACTGGTTTTAAGAAAATCTTTGGGAACTATAGTGAAGTTACTGATTGTGAACTAAGCCTATGAGATGCTGAAGTGGAATATGAATCCAATAAAATGTTCATTATCTGAGATGATGACATTTGAAGAAAATGGGAAACAAAGAATATAACCGCAAAATTTCTAAGCTGGGCCCTATAATATATTTTCTCATGGAAACCATATTCTGGGTTTACTTCCATATGAGTTCATCACTCTGTCTGGAGTTAGTTAAATTGTCAATTTCACTATGGATAGTGGGGGAATGAAGTGCATATTAGTTTCACAAGAGGAAAAAAAGTCCATGTGGCAGATGAATAACAAAGAAAGCTATGAAGCAACTATCTAATGGAAGTTTACCTTTCCTAAAGCTAATGAAAGCACTCCATTTTCTCAAACTGTAATTTCTTATTCTTGTTCCAAACTTTCCTTAGTAAATATTCCTGGAACATTTTCCCATGTTGATTTGACATTGGAAACTGCTAAATTTATCTTTAAAGCCATCCATCCATCTTTATGATTTTCTAACAGCTACTAAATTTTCTTACTGTAGATCTTCGAGAAGATAAACAGTTCTTCATAGATCACCCTGGTGCAGTGCCCATTACCACAGCACAGGTACTGATCAGAGATGCTTTTTATAGTAACAACTACTGCTGAGTTATGTGCATTGTTGCATCATGCTGTCATTTTTGTTGAAAGCATGAGATCCTAATTTTGATTTTTTTCCCCCAAAGGGTGAGGAATTGAGAAAGCTAATTGGAGCACCTTTTTACATTGAGTGTAGTTCAAAAACACAACAGGTACGATATTTGGGTAAATTTATCTTCAGCCTTATCTTTTCGACTCTTGGAAAAGATTGTTGATAAACTACTTCTGAAAATACAGAATGTGAAAGCGGTCTTTGATGCGGCCATCAAAGTAGTTCTCCAGCCTCCAAAGAAGAAGAAGAAAAAGAAGAGAAAGGCACAAAAAGCCTGCTCAATATTGTGATCATGCAAAGAAGTGATATGGGTGCCAGATACTATGAACAATTAGCCATTTAATCTGGTAGTCTCTCACCATATCTATTATCTCTTCTCTCTGAGAAAATAGCTCCTTTTGGTATGTTGTCTGAACTGACAGAACTAGGGAACTTTCTACAAGCATCAAAATGTGTCCCTTTTTTTTTTCTTTCTCTTGGATCGTATTCTGAATTTGTATATCAAGGGTCTTTCATGTATTTGTCAACAAGCACATTATCCCCTTCAGTTTCTTTGGGTTTAGATATGCTTTGATCCATTGGCTACATTTGCAGAGAACAACCTATTGTTCTCCCTTGTATCTTGTTATGTAATATGATCTTAGTACATTTAAAGGAACTTGCTAATATATGTGTGTGGTTTTGCATTGCCACTTTGGTCCTCCATTGTATTTAAGATTGTCAGGAACATCGAATTTTATGATCTCGAATAAGAGGAAAAGGGGGGGGGGATGAGATTTGTGAAGACAGAAGATCGTTTCACAATGAATATTTGCATCCGTTTTCTCTTGGTAGATTTTGTTGATCAAATTCTGTGGTGCCTCTTTAGACATGTCAACTTCTTTGCTTTTTCAGATTCTCAGCCAGAGAAGCCAGTTAAGCTAAGAAGGAATATTTTTCCTGTCTCGACGTGGGTGGAGAGTGTAGTGGCAACTAAGAAGCTGTTTCCAAGATACAACATGGATTTAGCCTCCCCGGCTTTTGATATTTAAGCCATCCCTTGGGGAAGGTGGCTGTCATATGGTGCTTCATACGAATACGATCACTATCAACATATTGATTTTCTATTTAAGCATCAAATTTGTCCACGGAAAGAACAAATTCCGTGGAATGAAATGGTTGACTTGGAAAGTTTTAAACGACATTTAGAAACAAATGATTCTATTTGGCTTCTTTGACCCTCTAGATTGATGAGAAAGATGATTAGAAATGGCATCTTTGTGCTGTTCATGAATCAAGTGATGACCACTCAGTTTCAGTGGATGAAAAATATCTTTGTGCTATTTATATGGCTCAACATCTTCCATGGTTTTTCTTTTCTAAATTTCTTGATTCTGTACTGCAAACTTTTTATCTGGAATATATACTGTGCCCACTTGCATCACTATGATAAAGAATTGGTGGACCTCTATTTCCTAGCAACTTGCATTTCCACCAATAAATACATTAGTATCCTCCCCATGAAGGTCGTCTGGGAAGTAATTTCACTTAATATTCACATTCGTTGAATTCCCATTTCTGAGTCTCAAAGTTTTCTTTAATGGCGTCGAAAAGAATACTGAAGGAGCTGAAGGATTTGCAGAGAGATCCACCAACGTCATGCAGTGCAGGTATAGAGTAATATAAAAATCAAAGAAGAAAAGTCTTCCTTCTTGAGCCTAGCCACAACTGCGAATTCATTGTTGGTTATCGATTAATTTAACCATTTATGGCTGCACTTTCAGGTCCCGTGGCTGAGGATATGTTCCATTGGCAAGCAACCATCATTGGTCCAAACGATAGTCCCTATGCTGGTGGTGTTTTTCTTGTAACCATTCATTTCCCACCTGATTATCCATTTAAACCTCCCAAGGTATACAACTTAAACTGCACTCACAATTTCCTAGTCGGAATTTTCCCAAAACATAGAAAAAAATATTTTCTTTTATAAGAAAACATGCTCGAGTCCTTGTGACAGTTTCCAACTATCTAACAAATTAACCCTATTCTGTTTTCCAACAAAAACCTGTTTTCAGGTTGCCTTCAGGACCAAGGTTTACCATCCCAACATAAACAGCAATGGCAATATCTGCTTAGACATTCTCAAAGAGCAATGGAGTCCTGCACTCACCATATCTAAGGTAGTAAGTTTGTCGGTTGATTTGGGGGTACTGCATAATGGCTTATATATCTAAATATCTAAACAACTTTACATATTCTATTTTCTATAGGTTTTGCTGTCAATATGTTCACTGCTAACAGACCCAAATCCTGATGATCCTCTAGTTCCGGAGATTGCTCATTTGTGCAAAACTGACAAATTCAAGTACGAATCAACAGCTCGAAACTGGACCCAGAAGTATGCTATGGGCTGAACTTAGGTGCCATATACCTGCACATCCTCTTCTTCCACCTTTTCTTATTTAAGTATATTATCAAACAAAAAGTTGTTGCTGATTAATAAAGAATGTTTGTGATCATCAGGCTTTGAATTCTGAAATAACAAGCTGTAACTATTTTGCTTAGAATAAAACACTTCTGAGCTTAATTATTATTATACAGGCTTCACTTCATTATTTTGTCCTGGGTTAGAACTTGCATCCTCTTGGGTTAGCTTCCTTTTGAAGCTGCCAACCAAACTGTTACGGGTAAAATAGTGAGCGCTGAAGGCGTGGGGTCAACTGCTGTTAGTCAGTAAGATTTTCTATTGTAAACTGTAAGTGAATTACTAGAGAATTAAATATAGTAATTGTAATTACATGAAGGAATTCTTATGATATACAATCTCATTCTTGAGACATCATCTTCTTCCTCTCTCTCTGTGTCTCAATTCCACCATTAGAGCCTCTGCCCTATTCAACTTCCAACTTCCAACTTCCCTACAACTCTAGACCCTATCTCGCCGTGAATTGATCTTACTATTTGGTATTAAAGCACGTTACGTTCTGGATTACAGAACCAAGCAGAATCGCATGAACAAGTTATGCTCGCTTTAAAGGACATCGCAACTCTCAATCTGCAGCAGATACCAAGTACTGGCACAATTACATCAAGGAGAGACGACGACTACAATTCACATTTTAGTGGTGTTGATCTGAAGTTTGCCACCAGGGAAGCAAAGATAGTTTTCCTCGTTTTAATGGTGATGATGTGATTACAAATGTCAAAACAAATTTTCGATGCTCATCACACCTAGAAGAAGCAAAGGTGAAGGTAGGTGTCATCAATATGGCACCAGAATTGGGTGCCTTACGAGGGTGGTCAGAAGGCCCTGGAAGATTGCTTTGATGATGAACTATACGGAGGCCCTATGGCTATGACCGAGTTGTTGAATTTGAAACAAACAGGTAGGGCAGCCAAATAGCATGACTAATTTTGACTAGTTTCTGCTTAGAGTGAATTAACAGGAGGAGGTGCTGTGAACTTTTTCTTGCAGGACCGCGTGAAAATGTTAGTGCCAAGTCTCTCCACCATTCTTTTACCTTAGCCAACTTATACAAAGAATTTCACCAAAATTCCAAGAAACTATTATTACCCAATCACCTATTGTTGGAATTTTTAAGCCAAGAAGAACAGAGAACAAAGTAAGAAGCATGAAACAATTTACTTGCTCAGAAACGTGCAGCAAGGAATGAAAAACAGATTTTCATTACCAATCAACAAAGCCTTACATGTTTTTTTATAGTCAATCAACTTATCAAACACAATTATTACCGCTAATCAGTCTAGCAATTTGTGAAACATTACTTGTATACTAAAACAAGTCAACTAAACAAATTATTCATTATCTAAACACATCAAGCTGCCATCAAACTTAACCATTTAATCATTTTCAACTAAGCAAAATTACATTACAACTAAAACAAAAAAACTTATTAATGCAGCATGCATACCAGCTGTATGCACTCAACAAAAATCATTTTAGCTGCATAATTGATCACTTCTCGACAACCATACCCGACATCTATATTAACAACCTCAACAGCTAACCACTACATGGGCACCAACATTAGATCTAAGCACCCAGTTTTTGATGATGAGAGAGTCAAGGCTCAAACTACATTTGGGTTTCTAAATATTCTTTTCTATTTTTATTTTTAAAAAATAATTTTTATTCTCTATTCTATTTTTTTTTAAATGATAAGCACCTTCCCTATAAAAAATACAATTTATTTTTCAAAAATGAAATAATGCACATTTGGTCACTATTTTTTTAAAATGAAAAAGGAAAAAAATTATATACATAATTAAATTAAAATATAATTCTTAGAAAAGTTACTATAGTAAAAATGAAATGCAATTAAACAAGATGAAGTGACAGACTCAATAAAAAGTGAAAACGATTTAGGTTGTTAGTAAATGAAAATAATCAACTGTGCTCCACTAAAAATAATTGTTATCGTTTAATATAACGTCAAGTCTTGAATTCAATGAAATAGGGTACATCATTAGTATATGATTGTTAGCATTATAAAATAATATATAATATATCATCACAGGATAAAAAGTGCTAGGTATTCATATTGGTAAGGGGAGGGATGAATAATATAGTTTTAATAGACCTATAACACAGATAAGTTAGAGTGTTATAATTACGGGAACACCTTTGATGGGATCTACCTATGTGAGTGTGAAATGTGATCGTTTTTAGGAATTTTAACAATATTCCTGAAAAGAGATTACAAATACACAATCATAACAATGTCCTCGAATATTGTGCATTGAATGGTGTTGAAACCAGTGTGAGAGATGTGTTAAGTTAGTCGTCGAAACCACCTTTTTTGAAAAAATAAAAATTAGTTGTCGACTTAAAAACAAAAAATTGGAGTCGCCACCGATCTTTTATTAAGGTGTGACCGGATCACCTTAAAAACAATTTTAGGTCTACGAATTTTGAGAAAATAGGCTCGGGAGTCGGTTACGCACGAGGAAGGGTTATCACCCTCGTAACGCCCAAAATTGGTACCGAATCGATTGTTTAATGTCTTAGTGTCGAAAATTTGAAAAGATTTTAAAATATGATCCTTTTAACTTGAATAAATTGAATTGAATAATATGATCCTCTTATTTCAAAGAAATAAAATGTCACACCCAGTGAGTTAAGGCGCAACATTTCTAATATTCAAAATTAAGTTTATCTTTTTTAAAACCCATGCATTTGATAAGGATATTTGGTTATTTGGGTCGAACGAAAAAATCAAAACCCAGTAAGTTAGGGTTCAATTTCTCGAAATTCATTGTACTACCCCCTACCCGTATTCGTCGCCGAATTAGAGTATGAGGCATTACCAGATTTTACCGAATAATTTTTTTTTAAATTCAATATAACTCCTTTATAAATATCTAATCTTCCCTGCAAATTTTAAACCGAGACCAATTCGACACAACCAATCCATTTCAATATATTTTCAATATAGATTTATCGTATTCATAAGATAATCTCATCACATACCAAAATCAAAATTTGTTAGCCATACCAATGGCTAACTATACATTCATTTCACATTAACATCTACTTTACTAGCTTATACATGCCATTGATTTCCAAAATAAAGTTTCTTTATATACCGAGATCTTGAGGTTGATAGTGTGATGCGTCTCCGACCAAATCCGACCTCTGAGCTCTTAACACTACAAAACAGGGGAAAAGGAACACGGGGTAAGCACTTTGTGCTTAGTAAGCTCATGTAACAAGAATTATACTTACCTAATATTTTCAATACAATGCAATAAACATTCATACATCCGTTCAATACATTATTCCCCTATCATGCACAGACTCAACATTCAAATTAGTCCAATAATTTCCATGTATCAATAATTTATACCATGATTGATGAGCTCATCAATTCCATGATTTCCATTTCCTTGTTATTTTTCCATATTTATCCCGTTGAATTTCTCGGAATTTCGATGGATTTTTAGAGGTACACTTTAGTGTACAAATCCGGGTCCGTCAATTCATATTCATGTGCGCACATTTCCATTTCAGAGAGCACACTCCTGCGAACCTTATCCTTACAACGGGATTACCAGTCCAGGCTAAATCCCCTGTAATATAAACTCATAGAGTATTGTCGGGATTACCAGTCTAGGCTAAATCCCCTGCAACGACAATTACTCTAATGAGCTTGGATCTGAATTACCAGTCCAGGCTAAATTTAGACCCTAATTCGGATTACCCGTTCGGGCTAAATCCATTTTCCACATATTCTTCGGGAGGGCTATATCAGGATAGGATCACCCGTCTGGGCTAGATCATTTTTACCGTCAATTCCTTTTTAGAGATCCATCGAATTTTCCTTCCATTCAACTGAGATTTCTTCCCCTTTTTATCAAATATATCAATGTTTCATCAATTTTCATATAATGAACATTCAAATCATATTCACATCAATAACAAACATTTCAGGCATTTAAGAATATAATTCAAGTTACACAAACTTACCTCAACACTTGTTCGTAAACAAAAATCTACTAATCTCGAACTTTTTCTTTTCCTCGATCTTGCTTCGTATTTGAATTTTTCGGATCTAAATAAATAAATTTAATCATTAATCTAGTAATAGGACCTAGTTGTAAAAGTCTTAGAAACACAAAAATTACAAGAAAAAGGTAAGGATTAACTCACTTGGTGCAAAAATTATGAACAACCAGCTTGAAGAAACCCTTAGGACATTTTTAGCTGATGAGAATGCAGAAAAATAAAGAGAATTCTGGATATTCCACTTTAGTCCTAACTTTTAAAGAAGTAAATTTTGTAATATTCCAATTTTACCCTTAATTCTTCAATTCTCCTGATTTTTCTCAGCGTATGCCGCCCAAAATATCTTCTTTTGAGCTTATTTTCAATTTATGTCCCTCTTCATTTAACAATTGAGCTATTTAATCATTCTAGTAACTTTTACGCCTTTTTCAATTTAGTCCTTTTCACTTAATTGACTACCCAAACATTAAAATTTTCTAACGAAATTTTAATACCATATTACTAACACTTCATAAATATTTATAAAAATATTTTTGACTCAATTTTACGATATCGAGGTCTCGATACCTTATTTTTATCCAATTTCTTCATTACTTTCTTTTTCTAACTAACCACTAAATCGGTAAAATTTTTCTATCAATATTTTCATACGATTTTCCTATCATACCAATATTCATGAAAAATATTAAAATAAATTTCTCTTTAAATCGGATTTGTGGTTACGAAACCACTGTTCCGATAACCTTGAATTGGGCCATTACATTCCTAAACACCGAATATTGCTTTTATTTTAAAATCCCTTAATTCGAGGTAGCAACATGTCATATCCAGTGAGTTAGGATCCAACATTTTGAAATCTCGAAAAACTTTTATTTAGGATCTGTACGATTTTATTTAAAAAGGGATACTCGAATATCTAAATTTAACGAAAAGAATTGAAGCCCAGTAAGTTAGGGCGCCATTCTCTCGAAAATCGTGAACACCAAGTATTTTGAATATTTACGAAATAGAATGATTTTAATGCCTTAATGAAGCATAATCTTTAAAACAAATGTAATGTGATTGAACGGCAATGTACAAGGTAAAAGGATAAATTGTAACCTAAACATACACCAAAGAATAATAAACAAGCAATAGATAAATTCAAACAAGAATAGTAACAATGATTTTAATCACACGACATTCAAAAATCAAATGAATTACTAATCAATTTTTAAAGATACACTAAAAAGAAGAAATTATAATCAATAAATTATACATACAAAAAAGTTTTAAAAATGAACAATATAGATATATATAAGTATGAAATGTATTCAAAATAGAATAAAAAAAACACTACATAAAATAATAGTATTTAGATAAATTTTAAAGTAAATATTATATGAAAATAAATCAAAATACATTAAATAATTTACATATATTAATTTAAATAAGTAATACATATGGGATGAAAAATTTAATATAAATAATAATATATATAAAAAGAGTTAAAATAAACTAAGTATATAATAAAATAAAATAACGTGCATACATGAAAATAAGTAAATATATAAACTAATAATATTAATACCCCTAATAACAATAGTAATGCTAGTGAACTAAATAATTTTATAGCAATAATAACAAACAAAGGACTAAATTGGCGTTAAAACAGTAATTCAGGGGAAAAATCTAAAATAAATAAAAGGAAAGGACCAAATTACAAAGCGTGAATAACATAGGGACTAAAATAGAAAATTTTCCTTGCCCACTAAAACGCAGCACTGCAAATGGACTAAAATGAAGTCAGTGACAAATTGTGCAGCCCCAATTTAAAGAAGCAACATAAATTAGATTGAAACCAAACACAAACAAGGAGGACTTGGAGTACAAATAACCCTCCCCTATTAAAACACGCGGGTCAAACTGCAATCGGATCGGGTCATTGGGTCATGGCTCAATACGGCACCGTTTTGGTGCCATTGAAGCAAGGCCCAAACGGTGCCCTTTCAATAATTTGTATTAAACTAAAAAAAAACTGAACCTAAGTAACCCAAAAACCATCCTTGCTGCGCCGCATCAAAAATTGAAAACCCCCCATCCATTCAACTCCAATCCGAACGGAGGAGGGATTTGGCGACGCAGTAACCCCAGGTATGAGTTCTTCCTTTTCTTTTCTGTTTTTTCGTATCAAAGAAAGAAAGAAGAAGAAAAAAGTGCAGTAGAAAGACATAAAAAATGGTAAATCACCTTTTTTGATTTTTTTTGTATTCAGTATGCGTGGAAAAAAGATCCTGGTAACAATACAGAAATGGGGTTTTATAGCCCCGAAAATACATCCATTTTTCCTTCTATTTTTTTTCTTATTTTTTTCTTTTCTGTTGCTATTTTGTTATTTTTCTTTTCTCTTTCTGTTTGCTGCTTGTTTGTTGCGTCTGTTGCAGGTACAGCTGGAGTGGACGCACATGCAGAGACACCGTTGATGCGCGCGGAGAACCCCTGTTTTTGGCCACAATGCAAACAGTTCCAGAAACCCTAGGGGTTTCTGGAAACTTAAATTTGGGCCTCCAATATTGGGCTAGGGTTGGCTGGTTTGGATTTTAGTGGGTTTTGGGTTTAATTTCTAGTATGTAATTAGGTGGTGTATTGGGCTGACTAGGTTGGGTATTAGGAAATTTGGGTTGGGGCTATTTTGTAATTGGGTTATGTTAGTGATTTTGGGCTAGTTGGGTTTGTAAGCTGAATGTAATATGGGCCAGAATTTTATTAGATTTGTAATACTGGACTGTATTAGACTTTTATTATATTTATTTTCTATATATATATATGTTTATATTTCGGTTTTAATACTTGGGTTCGGGTCGGGCAAAATTTGGGTATTACATTAGTTAAATAGATTAGTTGGTTCAAAGCATAGTCTACCATGCTGTAATATTCCTTACCCGAGTTGGAACTCAGACCTGAGCAAGGAAGGCTACATTTAAAGGCTAAATGCATTGCTTAGGTTCCACAAATCTTTTAAGCTTATTTGAGGTTGTTTAGACTTCTAGAACCATTTTTAAACTTACCCTACAATCTAGTTGCATATTGTAACGACCCAGTTTCCAGTGGCATTAGGAATTGCAGTTTTGGGATTCCATTTCCGTAAACTGATTTTATAAATATTAAATAAATATATATACGGAGTTATTATATAGGTGTATTGAAGTTTGGGTATTCAATTTGACCAAAATTGTGATTAATTAAGGCATATAGACTAAATTGTAAAGTACAATCGCTATAGATTTTTAATTAGTAAATGGCTTGGGGACTTAAATTGCTATTAACTAAAGGTTTAAAACAACAATTATACCATCCTAAAATATTTATTAGTGGACGGTGAGGTTATATGATCATTAACTTGATTAAAATAATTTTTTTTAATTAAATTAAGGTTAATTAACTTAATTATGTAATGCCCCAAGTTTTTAATTATTGAGTGCTAAAATGTGTCAAGAAAATTGATCTAGTTCAGTGGTTAGGTGTTTTGGTTGTTTTCTTAAGGTTTTGTGTTTGATTCACTTTCCTTGGAAATTTTTATTATTTTTGTCTCAATATCTGGCTCGGCACGTCTAGCTTTTCTTTAATTTTTGTATGTTTATTAACAAGAATGAACATGTTGGTTCGATGGTTAAGCATTCTCTTTCCCTTCGGTCCCAAGTTTGAATCACGTTGTGTCTAGAGTGGAAATTATTTTTGCTTCCTTCTTGTTGTGCCGTCCATGCACTAAAAAAGAGAGTCAATTTCAAATTTTAAGCAACCTGATAAGGATAGCAACAAAATTGAATTTAGTGGGATTTAATTAGTTAGTTTTTTTTTAAATTGAAAGATTATCTCCTAAAAGTTCTCCCTTGTGCCGTCCCCCTCTCCACCACTTTCTTCACTTTTCTGTTTTCACTTTTGTTGTTGAAATTTCTCTTCCCGTCCTCTCCCTCTACTATTCCTTTCTCCTTTCGGTTTTTCCATAATTTCACGTTGACAATATTTTATTTTATTTTCTTTCTCTTATTTCTTTTTTCCGATTCATTTATTCTACTTTGTTGTCGTCCAAACCTTGATTTTTCCCAGAGCCGTCACTAATCTTTTGGTTTCATTGCTGGCTGTGCGTGGTTAGGGAGTTTCGGTATAATAATCATAATTTTTCATAAGTGTCATCCATTTTATGCTTAAGCATGTTGTTTTCGATTTTACTTGAGATGTTTTTAGTTGATCGTTGGCCGAATAGTTGGTGACAAATCGTTTCTTCTTATGCTATTTTATTTAGCTGAAGAACATGTGACGATTACTCTTCCGACGAATTGAGGATTTCGAAAACCTCTTTGTAACAGCCCGGCCGGTGAAGTCTTCGTATTTGGTTATTATTTGGTGTATAGTTGGTAAAATAAAGATAGATATGAGTAAGTGTTGTCTTGGCTAAGTATAAATTCTGTATATTGCGCTATTTGGCAAAATCCTAGTTTGGAAAGCTCTAAGTTTTGACAAGCTCTTCTATTAAGTACCTGCCTAACCTAGATGCTTTGGGTGAACTCATTACATTCACAACTGTTTAGATTTTTTTTATTATATTAATATGGTAATTCAATTAGTTAAGTTAGGATTTAGTTAGAACGGAACTAGACTATTGTAGATGATAAGACTTAAATTATGTTAAGTGCACTTAATCACAAGAATCAAGAGTGTTAGTGGAATTATCTAATTTTCCACTAATCCTTGTCTCTATGCTTAAGTATATAAGGATAGCGGTGGTCTTTCTAAGTACCTTTATGTTTTCCTCTTCTTTCTTGATTTCCTCTGAAACTCTCTAAAAACTTAAGCTTAGAAAACTTCTTCAAAGTGAATGTTCGTAGTATTCAACCAACTTATACATTAGTACCAACTCATTGGTAATTATTGATGAACCTTAAGTTATCCTCAAAGTCATTTACATGTTTTTTGTTCTAGATGCATAGAGTTATAATGTTTTTTGAGGAAGGAAACTTTCTAATTCTGGATTAAGTATTATCGATTCTTGCATGCATGATCAAATTTGATAAATTGATGATATGATATGTACAATTATCTTTCTTTTAGCTCAAGAAGCTAACGAAGGTCCAAGTGATAAAGGCAAATGACTTGTTTTGTAGGTTTTTCTAGAGCTTCTAGTGAGTTACTTCTTACTTTCATGTGTTGTATTTTCATTATTTTATAATTTATATAATGTAAGTATTCTTCCTCTGTAATGGATGAAAAAGTATGTGTGGATAATGGTTATCCAGAGTCATCAGTCTAACTTCAGTCTGTTCGTGAGATGAAGTAACATCCTCTATGCTTAAGTCACTACCACCTACTTCTAATATGTATGATATAATTTGATATGTGGTAATAAAGATGATGAGATATGTTTGTTTAACCTCTGGTAGAGTAGCTATATTGCAAACCAGACTGGCAGATCACGATAAAACATGCTATTCTGAATGAACATGATATAAGGATATAAGAGGGAGAATTTATGTGAATGAGAGTGAATGATTTGCTTCCAATTATGAATTATAGGTACGTGGTTGACATGAAAATAGATTGTCTACATTATATTAAGTTGGTATATAGTATAAGCCCAAGTGATAAGTAAGTTGACATACTGAGTCTGTCTGTGTTCTGTATGCACCATTAGGCGTACTATGTTTAATGCATGTAAGTCCCTCAAAAAGGTTCAGTTGTACTATCAGTAATATTATGTATGTTTCCTTTTTGGAACTCATTAAGTTCGTATGAACTTACTCTGTTACCTTTTCTTTCTTAGCCTTACTGACCGAAAGAAGACTTTGTTTGAAGGACTACGCTAGAGTGCTGCTTCTTCTGAGCTGAATATTTTGTTTTGTATCTTGCATGACTCATAGGGGTGGCATATCAATGTATTTTGGAAATGATTTGTATAAAGAAATTCTATTTTGTTAAGAATATTTTTTATGAGATCTTCATTAAAGATCAAAGTTTAGACTTAAAGTTTTACATTCTGCTTAGTGAAATTATTCTTTCGAACTTATACACCATATAGCTTGAATGTTATTATAAACTGTTAATGATTTCATTTAAACTATAGCAAAGGAATAGTTATAATATGTTTTATATCTATAACTTTGTAAGAAGTATATAAGGCTTTAGCAAAAATGTTTTGAAGTTAGTTTGATTTGAAGTAGTGACACATCATACTTGGATCCAAATATTGGGTTAGGTTTCTAAGGGTAATGACCGAAAGCCCTAGTTTAGGGGCAGGTTTGTAATGGTCATTCTTTTGGTCGAATGCTCTTAATGAGCAAGGACCGAATTTCCTAAGTTCGATTTTATGTACTCTTACTAATTGGTTAAGGTTGATGTCTTGTACAGAATGTGCATTGTTGACATGGTTTCAACCTCCCAAAAGCAATCAAGTGTGTGTCTCTAACAGAAAACCCGTAAATTCGTGTAAAATTGAAGGTGGTAGTCATGACACACGGGCGTGTGCCTGGCCGTGTGGGTTACACAGACGCGTGTTTGGGTATGCGATCCCATTTTGAAAAGTTATTAAAGCTGTGTTTGGGCCAAATAAGGGAGTTTAGTAATATACCAAAATCTATTATGTATGTTGTTGTATATAAGTTCCCTGAAAGCATGCTAAAACATGTAAAACTATATACTCGATTGCATGTTTATGTGTACGAGTAGGGGTGAGTATTCGATCGAGTCCAGCCAAATTGAGTTAAAAAATTTTGATTTAGTCGAGTGGACGAATCTTATGTTAGCAACTAAACTCAATTTGAATTTTTTTTGAATTGAACTGAATCAAGTCAAAAAATTTCAAGTCAAGTGGAGTCGAGTTAACAAATCCTATTATTTATACTAAATATTGCATTTACATGGACCGATTATTTAGCTAGTAGACGAAGTACAAGATTCTTTAACTACATAAACAATATAATAATTTTGCCTTTTAACTTAATGGGTAAACATTTATCAAAACGACGTAGTTTTGCCTTTTAACTTAATGGTTTTGACTTTTAACTTTAGAAAAGGTAAACAGTTATCAAAACGACGTAGTTTTGCCTTTTCTTATTCGAATTTTTGGATAACTCGAATTGTGTTCATATTTGAGTTAAACCGAAAAACTTTATTTTTTTATTTGAGTTGATCCCAATAACTCGATTAACTCAAATAACTCAAACTATTTAATTCAAAATTTGAATCTTTTATCGATTTTTTTGAATCAATTTGAATTTTGCTCACCCCTATGTACGAGCATGTCTCTGTTCAATAACTCCGATTAAGTTTATATGCATGTCTCTGATCTGTAAATTTACATGCACTCTTGGCATGTTTCCGTTCTGCTGTGTTCATAAATGAGCATGATTAATTTGAGTATACATAAATTTGTGATATGATGTTTGCATGTCTATTGGAGTGGGCTATGAATATGATATGGAGGAAGTTCTAGCAGACTATGTTCTGTGATTCTGGCGATTTACCCGTAAAATCTATTTTTGGTAGTTAAACTGCATTATTTATTTCTGGCAGTTTTTCTGCATTATATTTGGTAGCTCGATTACATAATTTTTCAGTGGTACATGACCACTAAATTGGTGTATGGGTTGGAGGGGTACTTAGTAACCCTATTTGGTGTGTTGGGTGGAAAAAGATGGTGTGTAACAGTTGGGGATAGGAAATTATTTTGTATGATTTTGCATTGCTAAGCATGCCTTGTATTCGGTTTTCTACTCTGATGTGTTATATCTGTGTTAATTGACTATCTGTTATGTTTTTGGGCCATTACACACATTGGGCTTCTAGCTCACTCAATTATTTTATCTTCACATATAATCTTCAGGGCTAGGATTGGACAGCATTCGGAAACTCTAAGCCGGATTCTCATAAACAAACAAGTTTTTAAAGGTTTATTTTGATTTTAAAACATAGATTGTTTTTCAGACTACTTATAATTTTAGGGTTGGTTTTGGGCTTTTGTTGGGTTTTAGTAAGTTAGTTCAATTAAACTACAAGATTTATCTATTAACTAAATGGGACGTACATTTGCTTTCAAAATTGATAAATTATGAATTTTTACCGTTGCAAACCAAAACAAACAAGTTATTTGATGTATGACAAAAGTAATAAATCGACAAATAACATGTGTTGGGAAAAAAAATTTTTACAACCATAAATTTTGTTGAAAAGTAAATAAATCAGATTTTACAAAATTATTTCTACAAGATCAAACATGATTTAATAAGGCAAGCTGTCTTGTATTTACGTGAGGTTGATGTAACCTTCAGTATCCATTCATAACGTGTAGGCTGAGTTTTGGGTATTACAAATTAACACAATAATCTACCTATAAAAATAAAATTGGTGGATGGAGAGAGGGATTACCATATTCTCCAACCGACCACAATGGTATAAGAAGAAGCTTTGACTCCATTAAAAGGGTTTCTAAGCTTTTATCCTTAATTTCAAGTAAGTCACTGGTAATTTTGCTTTGATTTTTATAGATTTTTTTTTATCTTGGAAGATTGATTAAGCTAAACCAAGGATTATTTTGAGCAATTAGTGAAGTTTTGATGAGATGCCATTGCTTAAAATTGAAAGTTTTAGGTATTAAATTGATAGAAACTAGGCTTAGTTTAAGAAATGACTAAATTATAAAGCTTAAATGATAGTTTTGTATATTAGGGACCAAATTGAATAAAATTTAAATTTGATAGTAGTAATACTAAATAGGAGGTCCCTAAAAAGTAATTGTGAAATCAGATTTCAACCTAAAGCTTTAATTTGAAAGTTATGATTGTCTTGGTTTTAAGGACTAAATTGAATAAATTGAAAATTTTGTATAAATTGAGAATTGACTGTGAATTGGTTGGAAATTGATGTTGTTATATGTTTTGTGATTATTCGTAGCTAACTTTGACCCAAATCCATCGAGAGGGAAAGGAAAATCTAAAGTCGACAACAAGTAGCTTGAAATTTCAGTTTGTAATTCTATGGTTTGGGAACCATTTATTGCATTACATGGAGTTTGAGGTGAGTTATTGATGATTATTTTAGTTGTATTGACATAATTTAGATTGATTATCGATGCAAAGACGAAATTGAATAGAACAGAAAGTTATATGATTTTATTGATATTTGAAAATTGGTAAGAAATTGAGTAATAGTATATTGTTTTATATGATAAATTGATGACTAGTGATAAATTGAGATTGAAAGAAAGTGAATTGATCTACATATGTAATGAGTCAAAAATCGGTTACCCTATTAGCTGTTCAGACCGAGTTAGATATAGTTGGCATGTCATATGGTCAGAGTATAAATTAAAAATCATCGTTTCCAGGCAAATTGGGTTGGTAAATTGTGTGCCATTGTTGCTGGGAGACCTGAGGTGACAGATTAATCAGATTTGAGCTAGCCATCATTGTCAGGAAACTTGGGGTGATGGATTCGCATATTCATTTTGAGTCCGTGTTGAGAATATAGGGTTAAAACATTTGAATTGGCTAAATTGGTAAAAGAATGAAATGAAATGTGATTGAAATGTAAAATAAATCAACATGCGAATTGAGCCGAAAACAAGCCCTGAGGGCCAATTGAATAAATGATCTAATAAGCTCGAAAATATTTGAGGGAAATAAAATGAAATTGAGTAATTATGCATATAATTGATACACTTAATTGATTAAGTATATGTTTACAATTGTAACATGAAATTGAATAACTGTATGTGTATGATTGTGGTGTGAAGTGATTATGTAACTTGTGAACCATAATGTGGAATGGTATGATAAGTATAAGAAGTGAGATAATGGAAGAATTTTGTATGAAATTGTATGTGTATTGAATGGTGAATTGAACTTGAATTTGATGTGTACGTATTTGCATAAGCTTTTTTATATTGTCTTGAATCATAGATTTACTACTGAGTGTTTTGCTTAGCATACGATTTTGTTTTTCGTGCTCAGGTTAGGTCATCAGTTTTAGCATCCAGACAAAGATCTTGGACTCAATAATGTTTGTGTACTTTCTTTAGTAAGTTAAATGGCATGTACCTAGGCTTGGTCGATTTTGGTGTAAAATTATGTCTATACGTACTTTTGGAATAGAATTTGGTCAATAGGATGTGGTATGAATATGAGCTCTAAATGTGGTTTGTCATGAAGGAATATGTAATGATTACCATGAGATAAAATAGGATCATATTGGGAGAACAGATATTATCCCAAAGAGATTAAGGATATCCTATGAGGGTAACACACTTATGACAAAGTCATTGGACGAGCACTGATTGAGTTGCTTTGGTAACTGTATGTCGTTGGGGAGAGCTTAGTCACGATCTTATATTGGAATGAATTTGTGACTAAATGAGTTTATAATTAATAGGAGAAAAGCTGAAATTTAATTATAAATCATTTGAGCCTTAATTGCATATGTCCAATCGGTCCCTTTGCTAGCTCGTTGAAACCATAAATGAATTGCATGTTGAATCAGATGAACAAAAATGATGAAAATGGAGAAAGGAGAAACATTCAAAAATGGTTATGGTTTTCTCCAAAATGAAAATGAAATGGAGAAATGGAATCATTTTGAAACAAATGTGGTTTTCTACAAAATGAAAATGAAAAATGACGATGACCAAAAAATTGAATTTATGTTTTTTCGAATTAAATGAAGTTCGAAAATGGTAATAAATCATTTGATCATAGTGAATCGTTGAATGAAGAAATATTAGATATATTTTCTCATAGATTATTTTACAGTAAAGTCGTCTTGATTTTAACGGAATTAAAATTGAGTTGAGAAGATTATTTAATTGGAAATATATTGAAGTTTATTTTGAGAAATAGAAAAATAAATATCAAGTTGGACCAAATCATAAAGTATTGGGTTAAAAGCCTGGGAAGTACTTGTAATTAGACTCGATATGGGAGAGGCCCAAAAGCCCCTCATGTTAAATGGGTAGACTAAAAACCCTAGTAATATTAACTAGGGTTGTCGCCACCTAAACTACTAGTTAGACTAAGAGTTCGTTTTTCTAGTTGAAATGAAATTCTAGAATTCAACAAGGGTTCTACCTCTCCTCCCTATAAATAGATAACACTGGTCGGGCTATTAAGACAACTTCAAGATATCATTATTCTGCTAAAAAATAGAGAGACTTTTATTCTCTAAGAAATAAATATATTTTCCGGAATAACAATTCTACTAGTTTTTATTTGAGGAGATATTTTTGTTTTCACATTAAATAAAAGAAAACTATTTCTAGTTTTGTGTTTGATTCGATTCGTTCGAGCCCACAATCGGAGTAGTTCGTGGTACGAGAATAGCGAAGAAGATTATTTGATTGAAAGTTAGGAACGAATATCTATCCAAAAAAAATGCAAATTTCGTCTAGGGTTTATTGCTATAAATTTCACAAACTGGGTCGATTTTCAAATTTTTATATTTTGTTGTACAAGAAAATTATTACTATTTATTTTTGCATTTTGTTTGAGTTATACCAATACAAGTTCTTTATACAACAACATGTGGGTGTAGGGGAGTCAAAATGAAGTTTAAAAATGTCTAAAAACATACTCCAATCAAAACCCAATCATTCTCAACATTTTTTAGACCTTAAAATACCATTCAAAGCCACACATAACTTATCTATGTAGAACCTCCAACAATAAACCACAAGGTTTAAAAAACATTTCCACTTAAACACAACCTATCTATATATCATTACACTATCTATTTAATACTTTCATACCAAAAGAACATAATGAAAATTCATATAAAGGATTGTTGTCCCTTGTTTCTACTTCAACAAAACATAGAACTCACAAAACTTAAATTCTTACCTTGTCACCTTGCTTTCTCACACTTTCTTGACTTTCTCTCACTTCCAACTATGAACTCATGAATTCTATCATGAAAACTATGCTTTTGATGTTTTTAAAAACTTGATTTCACTTGGAAATTCATATGTGGAGATTTGTATTTTGGATGGAGAAAGACCAAATTGAAAGAAAACCAAAGTTTCCAATGACCTGTTCTACTATCACTTATATATCACATGTCATTTACCCGAGAAATCTATTATGCATATTGGAACACCCCTTGCCCAATCTAGTCGCTAGACTTGAGCTATAGGAGGTTACCATGTGAAACTCATAACATATTTGCATGCTTTAAACATACATGGCATATTATGTCACGGACTAATAAGTGACAGATTGCTCTGATGGATCATTCAACTATGCATAAATTTTCAAATAACGAAACTGTGGATTATTTTGTGGACATCACTATTTCAAAAACTGAGGCGAACATCTAATTTGGAACATCTACTGTGGATACTCAAAATTGGTGGACTGTTCCGCGAACACCCCACACTATGATAGGTCCCATGGAACTTAAAACTTGGAACATAGCAAAACTAAAATTCAATTTATTATCAAACATCACAAAACTTAAAATAATCACCTTCAAGATTTAACAAGATTATTTACAAATAACCAAACAACTCCCACTTAGACTGACTTAAATAAATCAGGAGTCTACCATAACGTCTGGAGGATAGGGTCAACTTCTTGCTGATCCAATCAATGAGCTCTAAATGTTCTAAAATCTACAAGATAAAAACAATCTAGGCATAAGTATTTAGAATAATTAGTAAGCTTATACAAATTCGACAATTTACTTACCTCACATAATAATATTATGATAATTTAATACGAAAATACAGTTTACCTATCAAGGTAATTTAATTCGCCAACAAGGTAAGTGCATATATTTCATTACATATAGTATTCCGGGTAAGCAACATGATACAATGCCAATCTTCATGTCAAATTCAACCTCACACCTATCGTTGATGCGGACTTCAATTATAATAATTAATTATTTCATATTCCCTCATTTCTTAACTTGTCAATTTCACATTTCACATGCATTATATTACCCAATGAACATTTTAAGAGAACTCAAACCAAAGGTACGCTTCACATCAGAGGCTCACTCAAACTAATCACATACAGAGGTTTCAGGTTACCCATCTAGGATAAACTTTTATCAACACAATGAAAACCTGGCTAGGGCTATATATACATGTAAGGTATGGATATTGATCCAATTCATCTCATTAATATTTGTAGTACAATCCTTCAGTCGATTTCACTTCATTTAGTTTAGTTTTAATTTGGTTTATGAAATTTTAATAAAAGTCAAATTAATAATGAGTCTTTATGTCACGTTACCAATGGCCTCGTTTCAAAAAAATACGCCGTCTGGGGGCTTTACGGGACTAACTAGTAAAATGCCCAGAGTCAGAAGTGATTTAAGAAACCAATCGCGCCCCAGTAAAAAATCTCAATACCGTATTCATTTAGAAGAAAAAAATTGCATTTTCATTATGGCCTTATAGAACGTGTAACAGCCCGTTTTTGGGTCAAACCAGAACAGTGGTTTTAGGACCACAAATCCGAAGTTAAAATATTAATTCATTATTATATTAAAGTTTACAGTATGATAGAATTATTAGGTGAAAGTTTTGTAAAGAAATTTTACTGTTTGAATGCTTAATTCGGTAAAAAGGACTAAATCACGTAAAGCGTAAAAGTTGAGTTCTAATAGCTAAAGGTATCAAATAGCTATAGGGCTTTAAAGTGGAAGTTCTTATGTGGTAATTCTTCCATAAATGAGTTAGTGGAAGATCTTGTCTTGGCAATTTTAAATTTGGTTTAATTTTAAAGGTTAATTAGGTAATTACGTAATTAAAATTATAATAAATAAAACCAAACAAATTGTCATCTTCTTCCGTTCTTTTTAAACCGAATATCAAAGAAAGAAAAGCCATTTTTGGAAGCTAGGGTTTGGCAACTTCGAATGCTTAATTGGTAAGTGATTTTTGTCTCGTTTTTAATGATTTCTATATTTTTGGAGTCGTTGTAGCTTAATCTAACTAGCCCGTGTCTTCGATTTCAAAACTGTTAAAGATTTTGATAGTTTCCATTGATGATCTTATGTGTTCTTTGGTGTTTAATGATAGATTATGAAGATTTATTGTTAGATATACATGTTTTGTAAAGTAATTTTTGACAAAAATGTCAAAAATGGATTAAATTGATAAAATGTGAAATGTGGCGGTTAAAAATGTGGATAAATTGAAAATATGGGCCGCTAGTAACATGTATTAAATTCGGTTAAGCATGGGTTTGTACTAAATTGCATGAATTTGCAATTTTATGTGATAAGGACTAAATTGTAAAAATGTGAAAGTTTAGGGGCAAATGTGTAAAATATCCCTGATGTGTGTTTTGGACTAAAGTAATAAATATTTGATTAAATAAACTGATTTTGATAATATATATCAAGATAAGTCGAGACTGGGATTAGATCGGGGAAAAGGAAAAGTGGACGAATAGTCGATAATTTCCATCCGAGCAACTTGAGGTAAGTTTGTATAATTAGAATTGAACTTTCATTTAATTGCAATTGTATGAAATGAATATGTATATATATGTGTGTGAATTGAATTGTTGAAATAAACGATATTAAATTATTTAATTTGAAATGTATTGAGTAATACCAAGCCTCGTTTGAACTATATAAAATCATAGGATACGAGTGACATGTCACTAGGGTTACCGTTTTGGTTGAGCTCCTACATTTGTTGTGGACTCATCACATCTCGTATGAGCTTACCGATATATCAGCTCTTATTAGCTTACTGTTTCAGCTCGATAGAGCTTACCATTCTTTAGCTCAGAATGAGCTTACCGATTATGGCTCGAAAGAGCGAAAATGATAATGAATTGACGGATTACCGACTAATGCACATAGTGTGTATCACCTGAGTATCCTTCGATGTTTCATTAGGTTCAACGGGCATTATACTGTTATCGATTATATGATTGAGAATGAAATGGAATATGATTTATGTGAATTGTATAGATGAAATATGATTTGTGTTGTGAGGACCTATGGAACTGGAAACGAGATTTTATGAAATGTATGAATAAAATGCTATGTGAGTTGAATTCCAAATTGAATCATTCATGGATGAAATGTTGGTTATATGCATATTTAAGACTCTAATCTATTGAGATGTATGTGTGCTAGGCATTTGAATATTCGAGTTGGACATATTGATTTAATTGCTTAAATTATGCAATGTGGTAAGTTTAATTCTATTATACGGGCTTACTAAGCTTTAATTCTTACTCAATTTATTTCTTCATGTTTTATAGAGGTTCGTTAGCTAGCTCGATTTGGACGATGTCGGAGATAAGCATCACACTATCCAGTTGATTTCTCAGTACTTTTGAACTCATGAAAGTTGTGTAAATATGGCATGTATAGGCTAGTTTATGGGAATATGTTTTTGGTTACTTTAGCTTATGTCATAGTTATGTGTTTTGATGTTCTTAAGCCATGAGATTTGGTTTAGTTTTTATAATGGTCAAATGTGTATAAGATGATATATTTTGGCAAGTTTGCTTATGAAGGATTTGATGTAAATGATAGTATTGGTATGTGATGAGTTGGTGATTGGAAAAGGCTTGAATGTTATTTGATATTAGGATAGGTATGAGGTTGAATCATATTAGTTTGATATGTGTTTAAATGCACAAATGGTATTGATTTGAGTATATAAATGATTGGTTTGAAATGGCACATATGTGCATTGAAATGGTTGTTTATAGTTGCTAATATTGTATGTGAATTTGGTACTATATGAATGGTTTAGGTACATGTGCTTTGGAGTGTGAAAAATGCCTTAAACCAAGCATATTTCATGCCACATGACCTGAGTACATAGACGTGTGACCCTTATTTGAAAATTTTTCTATGTTTTCTCAAAACTTTTACATGATATCGATTCAGTCCCAAACATATGAATTAAGATTTGTATGCTCAAATTAAGCATGTTATGAATATGAATGATTTAAAATTTCTAAAGTGAAATGATATTTTTTAAATGTTTGATGAGTTACCGATCTGAACTGAGTTGAAAGTCTGGTAATGCCTCTTAACCTATTTCGGCGACGGTTACGGTTTAGGGGTGTTACAGTTCTGTAACACCCCAAACCTGGCCTAGACGTTATGGCCGAATCTGACGATGTCACAAGGTAGCACTTTTCAAAAAATATGTCGTCACTAAATCCCCTTTTCTATTTAACCATTTTTTTCATTATCTTATGTTAATTTCAAATCGTGTCGTTCGTTTCCAAAACATTATTCATTTACAAATCGTTATTCAATTTCAAAATGTTTTCTTATTGCAGAATTTTTTAAACAGTTTGCGTATTCGTGGTATTTTTGATAAAACATTAATTTCATTTGAAAACCAGAGTTTTACCTAACACTAGCAGATTTAAATCATAAAACCGTATAAAAACCAAATTTAAGTCAAAATCCGTAAAGGCCATAATTACAGAAAAATACTCCCAAATAAAAGTAAAATCATAAATAGGTAATAAATAGTGTAAAAGAAGTCGTGTGGCCACCATTGAGTCCTCCGCCACACCGATCCGCCTAAATCTGGGGATTACCTGTATAGATTAAACAGAAGGGGTGAGTTTACGTAAACTCAATGTGTAATCCTCATACAAATGAATAGACAGTAAACATATAATCATAGTTTGGGCTTAAGCCCTTTTCAGTATCAGTATTAGTCCAGTTTGGGCCTTAGCCCATCTCAGTACAAAAACAGTCATGCAGTAGGGCTTTAGCCCATCACAGTATTAGTAGCAGTAACAGATATGCAGTCACAAAAATCCTACCCATCCAGCCTCTACACACCATCTCCGTCCAACCCTACACTCCATTGGGGATATAATCAACCCACCCATCCTTACACCCCAAGTAGTACTGAATGCAGCATTAGACAGTAGCTTGCAGCTGAGCTGCCAGTAAATTAGGCTCGAGGCCTTTCAGTACACTTCCTCCGAACATTATAATCCCCCAACCCAATGCAACACAATATACAGATATGACATGCTATAACATAATATCATGCATGTAAACAAGGCATACAGTATAAAATCAATAGGACATCATCAACTTAATCATATCAGTCATATAGTCATTTCAGTCAATTAGGGATCTAGGTAAGCTTACCGACCCTACAGTAGGTTCACAATCGACTTGGGCGACTCGTGCAACCTTATCAGTCAAACAGTGAAAATGGGCCTACAAGCCCATGATGTTTGCCCGTGTGGGCCCATACGCCCGTGTGACCCACATGACCCAAATTAGCCTTGGCCTCGTGATCCATTTCAATGTAACCCGTGACCCGTGCTAGTTAATTATTCATATGTGTTTCCACTATTTACTCATATGATCTTTCAAAGTTGTCTAGTTGAATCACTGTTACTAAATTATTTGTATCTTAAGCTACAGAATTTTGAATTAAGATCCGCAAATTTTCCCTGAAACAAAGACTCGTATATCTTCTTACCATAAAATTTTCAGAATTATTGATTTAACCAATAAGTATATTTTATTCATTAAAGTTTCCCCTATTCTGCTATCTAACAATTTCAACCCTTCTGCACTAAAAATTAATTATCTTCTCATACGGAATTCGGATAATGTTTCTATTTGTTTTTCTTGAAAGTAGACTCATTCATGATTTTAAAAATATAAATTATAAGCCATAATTAATTTTTTTACAATTTTTAATAATTTTTTCAAAGTTAGAACAGGGGATTCCGAAATCATTTTGACCCTGTCTCACTAAAATTCAAATATCTTATAATATGAAATTCTTTTGCTTACTTCGCTTCTTCTGTGAGAAACTAAACTCAAATGTATTTAATCCCATATTTTTTTTTCATCCTTTAATTTCATTTCCAAAATTTATGGTGATTTTTCAAATTTAGCCTACTGCTGCTATCTAAACAGCAAGCAATTTCGGCTTTTCGCTGAATCCCTTATTTTTGTGTTTCAAGTACACACCTGGTTTTGTTTGATGCTAAAACAGTCCCCGAGCACTCCAAATCCTATAATTGAAAAAATAACACCATAATCAATCTTACCTCATGATTAATCAAAATTCCAAAACCAAAATACTTACTCATAAAATGATGAACAGTTACTGTAAAAACTTCAAATCGGTACGTTTACGAAAATCAGAAGGAGAGGCTTAATCCTCGCGAAATGTTGCTGCCAACACCTCAGAATTAGACAATTGAACACAAAATAATCTCTTAAAATGATACCCAACAACTTACTGAATTTGCACAAGTGATGCTTAACGCTACGAAATCAAGAGGAAAGAATGGTTGAGGGGAATAAGGGAATTTTGGCAGTAGAGGAAAGAAAATAAAAGATAATCAAGTAAGAAGCAAAGAAGAATAAAAAAATTCGGTAGAGATGGGGGAGAGAAAGCGTCAGAAAGATGGAGAGAAAAATGGCTCTTTTTTTTCGAAAAAGAAAAAAGTGATCAGATTTTGGATATTCTCCCCCATAATCCCCTAATTCACTCCTAAAATTGCTCCCTCACTTCCCACTACACATCCACCACTTAGAAACCCAGTTCAGCACAACTCTTGTCGAAATTAGGAGAAAAAATACAACCTTTGTCATCGCAAAGATTTAAACCCATGACCTCCCTCACACTAACATTCAACTTATCCACCAGACCAGCAGGCTAATTCTGTTAATTATTTGCCAACTTTTACTTAAAAGCCTACTGACCAAAGATAAGGCTTATTCATAAAAATACCAAAATTTGCCCAAGTCCTAGCTTGAACTTGGGACCTCCCAAACGCTCCCAAAACAACATAACCACTAAAGCTGACAGATATTTGTGTCACACATTAACAATACCCAAAATTAAAATTTTGGGGCGTTACAAGAACGACAATTACTTAAATACGTTCATATTGCCAGAAAAGCCAAAGGGTCAACAAATCAGTTTTACTACAATTACTTGAAATGCGGTTGGATAACCTCCTTTTTCGGTTGGGTATGGCTTCAACTATTCCTCAAGCCCGTCAATTAGTTAACCATAGACATATTTTAGTTACCAGTCCATGCTAAACCTTTAAAAAACATTAGATTACTAGTCCATGCTAAATCTGTACCACATGTATCTTCGATTCCATGACAAATGCTGGATATTAGAATCATTAGGAAATAATATGTAACCATGTGTATGAGTCTTTTACTAAGTTCATCGAGACATTATCACTTTGTAATTTCATTCACATTCCTTCATATATAATTCAGTAGTTCTTCTTTATATATTTAGCAACCAAATCTACTTACCAAATTTTTAATTATAAAATTTAAGAATAAAAAGCAAAGAAACTTAAATAATGTTCATATTTTATGAACTTACTTGGTGGAATGATCACTTGCCACAATAGAGTCTACTCAACAACTTTTCCTTTCCCGCGATCTTCTCTTAGCGGATTCAAATATTGGTCTATAACATAATTTCAATTCAATTTTTATTAACCAACATCATTCATCAGCTTATGAAACACATAAGTCAGTTCATTTCCATCACTCTAGCTTCCCTTAAACCTACCACTTAAACAATCAAGCCTTTTATAGCAACATTTATAGAACTCTTAAGTTGATTTCAAAATGTCTCCATTTTAGTTGTTATTCGAAACTAACAAATTCTAATTTTACTAAGTAATCCTTTGTCATAGCTTTTCATCTAGTCTAAACATTTAACACCATAATTTCAAGCATTCAACATATGTCTTTTACCTAAGTAGCGGATTACCTAAGTAGGATATCTTTAAATAAGAATTGTAATATGTCTTTGTATGGGAGTATTCGAGCGATATCCACAATATTGTAATATTTGATTTTTGTTAATCGAGGTTGTGGCTTTCGAGCCCTTTTTCAGTAAAAAAAAACAATGGTAATCTCAAGAAAATTTTAACAATTTTGGAAATAAACGCCACTATTAGCTAGATTGAAGCACGAAAAATTCAAAAATATCAAATTCAAGCAATACAGGCTTGAATTAGCTGACCATGCAAGAACACAATGCTTGACCAAGTTTTTCTAACTTCACAAGGTAAAAAAAAGGTGATGGAGAGGATGAAGAAGAGAAAATGAACTGCCTCTTTTCATCCACTATGATATGGAATATATATATTTGCCTAATCTAATTATTAATTAAGATTAGCATTATTACAGGTAAGGTAAAGCCAACACATGTCCGACCATTAACTACGAAAATGGTTGAATTATCAATTTAGTTTTTAATAGATTATCATATTACCACTAGCGAAAGAAATCCATAGTAGTTAACCTTTACCACCTTTATGATTTCATCCCTATACTAAAATAAATTATCCAATTAATCAAATTAAAAAAACTAGGATTTCATATAACACTATAATAGACTAATATATATTAAATATTAAAACTTACTGACTCCATCATTGATAAACGGGGTTTCAAAACCACCATTTTTGGTACCACTTAAAATGGGTCGTTACACGTATTCCAGGTATCCACTTACATCATAGTGGTTTTAAAGGGGTTACATCCCCCTTATTAAAATCTCATTGTAGATACTATTATCTCATTACTTCTCTTTTCTAAATAACTTCTTTTACACGACAATGTCTCCAGAATTCCTTTACAAAAAGATCCAATTGTTTATGAGTTCTTCAATCTCTTAAACATGTATCACACTAGATTCTTCTTCATTCATTAAGTTTCCTTTCTTTTTCTTCCTAACGATATTGAATATTAAATTTGATTAATACCTTTGTCTTATTCAAAACATGAAAATTACCACAAATTTTTTCAAACCTTGAAACAATAGCATATCATCTATTTGTTTTACTTAAATATTTCTTAAAAGTCAATGAACTTCAATCCAACTCACCTTTTCTTATCAAACTAAATAACTTTATTTCATAAGGGTACATGTGATGAAATTTTATCTCTTACATTGTATTAGATATCATTTCTTCAAGAATTCACATATAACTTCGATTTATCAAATATCCAAAACCTCATATAACATCTCTTAATTTTGATATGGATCTTAGATTTTTCATCATCTAGCAAAGATAACCACTTTAGTTAATCACATCTTGCCACTGATACACTATTTTATGTACTTCATCAATGACTCTCTCCACCAATTATAAATTATATTAACTTATTTATTATCATTTGAATAGTATCTCTTTCTTCAATGTAACAACACTTTGATTGCAGAACTTATCATTGTTATTCTCATTTTTACTCAATTTTCATAATAGACCTTAACAATTCCAAAGAACCTTAATACTTAACTTGCATTAACAAACTAATACTCAACTGTATTCATTTCATTCATTATTTCCAATAACAAAATTTCAAGCCATAATTCACTTTTTTACCTATGAAAAGCTATCTTGTCTCAACTTATCACGATCAAATGTACATGGTTCACTTTCAAATATGCATCACATTTACTATTCACTTCATATCCACTTCTTACTCTCTTCTTCTTTTTTACTTCATATCTTCTTATACATTCAATGTATACTTATCCTTTCAAATCAAAGTTGACCTCACTTTTCACTTAATCCATTTAACTATGTCATCCTAAAATGCCACATTTTCGTATTCATCTCTTTTTAAATTTATAAAGGTTTTCAGCTTAATTCATTTATCACTCATTCACTTTCATTGACATTAATTCATGATGCAATTATAACTTTTAAATAATTTAATTTATATCCTTTGTCTCATACTCTTATTCTTGATTCCCATACTCTTATTCTTGGGTTACCTTGCATCAATGATATTCATCAAATATACAATCATAATATCTATCTTAAAACTTTTAACTACACACTAATTCATCATCAATCTTTAAGGTACTTTGAATGGATTTTAAACTTGGTTTCACTTTTCTTATATCACTGCCACTAAATAAACACATTTCAATCCTTGTAACTCTTCATCATGTTTCCATTGTAATACACTCTCTTGATATAACTCATCAACATTTTCCTTTATCTCTTATTAACTTATAGTTTTCCTCAAGCCTTGCATATCCGATTTCTTTCACAAAACTTGCTTTAAGAAATTTCACTTCAATTCTTTCATTTGCAAATAATTCACTATTAAACATCTTTGTCATTATACTTGACAATATGCACCCATCATATCCTTTGAGAATTTCACTGTATTCATCGTGTCGCTGAATTATTTTCCTGTAGTGAAGCATCTCTTGAAATCTTTGCATTCATAACATCATCCCTTTTCCTTACATCTACTATACTAGTTTCTTATTATCCTCACTACTACAACTTTTCATTTCCATAATCATACAAGATCACCTTTTCAGTCCTTATTTGATTCAACTTCCTTGAAACTATCATCATAATTTTATTCACACTACTTTTTGTCGCATAAAATCACTTAACTTTACACTTCCATAACACTTATATTCCTTTATTGCATCTATTTCAATATTTAATTTATTCTTTTAATTGTTGGATTTCAATTCTTGAAGTGAACGACGTCCCTGAAACGTTGAAGGTGAAGGCAAAAATCAAAGTCGTCCAAGATTCAACTAATTCATCTAATACTATTTTTTAATGATTACATGACACTTTATTTCAATTGTTATTTCTATATAATGAGAAAAATGTCTTATAAAACTAGTTGGGATTTGAATATTATTCAAGTATAAAATATTGCATTATTAAATAATTAATAATATTAATAATTATTATATGTTAACATAAATATCATTATAATTAAAATAATTGTGCAAATGAAAACCTTTGAACTATATAAAATATTTTGTCTTCTTTCTTTGATCACCATTTTGTTTTCAAAATTTTAGGATTTTATAAGTTTTCTTATACGAGTTGCATTATTTAGCTTATAATTTTTCATATTTAAAGAATAATTGGCTAAAAACAAAAAATGTTTTTATACATTAAACTATTAAAAATCAAACTTTGTAACGCGATGTTATATTCCTAGTGAATAATGAAAGTCAACTTATTTATTTATTTTTATTATAAGTATTTCATTAATTACATGAATATTAACAATTTATACAGGTATGATTTAATTGACGCCTGTGAAAACTCTTTAGTATGATTGTAAATGAACTGAGCTTGAATGAACCGACCTTTGCTCATATTCGTTTGTTTATTCTTAAACTTCTTCATATTTGATTCATGTTTGTTAAGAATTTAATTTATTTTTTGTGTTCATTTATTTAAAAGTGTGTGCATTCGTGTTCATTTTTTTAAGTTAAACGAACATATAATTAAACATGTTCACAAACAATGTTCATGAATAATAAACAAACAAACTAACAAAATATATATTTAGATATACAATAGTTAAATATAAATATTAATAATTATATTATAAATAAAAAAACACACAAAGCATAATAATTTTATTAATATATACTAATGGAATAATAAACCAGCTTTAAGTGATTTATCAAACGAGATTTAAACAAACATAAATGAGCTTGTTCATAAACATAAATGAATTGAGCAAACTTTGTTTGTGTTAAGCTCGTTATACAAGCCTCAAAATCTTGTTCACATTCGTTTATTTTACTTAATAAATGAACAAAAACTGAACTATTTGGAAATAGTTTATTGAATACTCTGTTAATTTACACTCTACCCTCTAATTTAATCACTTGAATAACTTCATAATATCATAAATATCAAACTAAAAAAGTACTTAGAAAACTCGTAATATAATCTATTTTGATTCGCTTATATATATAAATAAATATATATGTATATATATATCAATATCACTTAGTATAGTTTTGAAATAAAATTAAGTAAATAATCTTAATAATTCCGACAATATATTATGGTTGGAGGGAAAAACATCAAGTTGGAAACCAAATCACATGGGTCACAAATTAAAACCCATGATTAATGCATAAAGAGGGTCTCATGAAAGTCAATTGATTAAATGAGATTCATTCCACCCACTTGAACTGACACGATTCGTGGAACATACGGAGAAACCCATCTACTTGAATTCTTGGTGACCTAGTGAAACACTTAAGGAAAACTAGGCTTGCCATAGTAGTTATGGAAATTAATCTTAGATATTAATAACTAGGGTTGTCATGGTAGTTATGAAAATTAAAAAGAATACAACACTCGGGTTGCCTCCCGAGAAACGCTTATTGAGAATCTAAGCTTGACTTTCTCTTTCATGCATACGGTTAACTCAAATTTTGGAGCCGAAGCTCTTTTCTCTTATTATTAATATCTTCACCAAGATAAAATTTGAGTCGATGACTATTTAGCTTGAATGTGTTGTATTTAGTATGTGTTACCTTTATCGTGCCATATGGAAAGATGATTTTTACCAGAAATTGGCCCGACCATCTTGATTTTAGCTTTTCATGAAACAATTTAAGTCTCAAATTATATAAAAGTAATCGATCTCCAATTATGAATTGTTTAGGCTGCTTTAAACGAGCGGCATGGCATTGTTTTGTCAGTTCTTTGTACACTTTCAAGCTTTCATAAGCATTTGCTCGTCATTCATCTAGCTCATTTAGTTGCAACATTCTATTTTCACCTGGACGTTTAGGATTGTAATTCAAAAATTTTATTACCCAAAAGACTTTGTATTCGAGTTCTAGTGGTAAGTGACAATCTTTCCCATAAACAAGTATGTATGGAGATGTTCATATGGGTATTTTATATGCATTTCTATAAGCCCATAAAGCATCATCTAATTTTAATGTCGAGTTCTTTCTATTTGTCTCTATGGTCTTTTCTAGGATGAGTTTCAATTCTCGGTTTGACACTTCAACTTGACCACTAGTTTGAAGGTGATAAGTGGTAGTTGTTCTATGATGTACACCGTATTTCTTAGGGATCTTATCAAATTGAGCGTTGCAAAAATGTGTACCCCTATCCCTAATGGTTGCTCTAGGTGCTCTGAAATGAAAGAAAAGTTTCTTAAGAAATCTAGCTACCACCCTAGCATCATTAGTTGGTAAAGTTTGAACTTCAATCCACTTTGACATATAATCCACTGCTACCAGTATGTATTTATTACCATAAGAATTAGGAAACAGTCCCATGAAATCAATATCCCAAATGTCAAAACTTTCACAAGAAAGCATATAAGTTTGAGGCATTTCATCATGTTTGGAAATATTAACTGTCCTTTGGCATCTATCACAAGAAGAAACATACTTGTTAGCATATTTAAACAATGTAGGTAAATAAAAACCTGATTCGAGGACTGTATGTGTTTTTTTAATCCCACTGTAGTGTCCTCCTATCGGTCCAGAGTGACAATGCTCCAAAATTTTATTCCCTTCTGGTACTGAAACACATCATCAAATTACCTGATCTGCACACACACGAAAAAGAAATGGATCCTTCCAAAAATATTTTTTCACATCAACAAAGAATTGTTTCTTTTGACAATGGGATAAACCTTTTAGTATACTATTAAAAGCTAAATAATTTGTAATTTCTGCAAACTAAGGTACTTCAGATTCATTTACCGCATAAAGCAGCTCTTCTGGAAAGGAATCATTTATCGTGTCTTCATCAAGCTTCCTCAAGATATGGATTTTTGAGCCTTGAGAGGTCACCTGCTGCTAGATTTTCATCTCATTTCTTGTCTCTAATCTCCAAATCAAATTCCTGCAATAATAAAATACACCTTATAAGTCGAGGTTTTGCATATCTGGTTTAGTAAAAAGATAGCGAAAAGCAGAGTGGTTAGCATACACAATAACTTTAGACAATATTAAAAAAATTTTAAATTTATCAAATGCAAAAACCACAACTAGCAATTATTTTGCTGTAGTTGTGTAATTCTCTTGTGCATCTGTCAAAGTCTTGCTAGCATAATAAATCAATTGAAAATGCTTGTCTCTTTGCTGTCCAAGAACTACACCTATTGCAAAATCACTTGCATCACACATTAGTTTAAAGGGCAAATTTTAATCAGGTGCAACCATAATCAGGGCATTGATTAATATTTCCTTAAGAACATTAAATGCTTCTAAACATTCCTCAGTGAAATTAAATGGCACATCTTTTTCTAGTAGATTAGTTAAAGGTTTCGCTATTTTGGAAAAATCTTTAATAAATCTCCTATAGGACCTAGCATGTCCTAGGAAATTTCTCATAGCCTTAACTAATTTAGGGGGTGGTAAATTTTAATGGTTTCAATTTTTGCTCTATCAACCTCAATCCCTTTACTAGAAATTTTGTGACTCAAAACAATCCCTTTCTGAACCATGAAGTGACACTTTTCCCAATTAAACACAAGGTTCATTTCCTCATATCTCATTAAAACTCATTTCAAATTTTTAAGGCATAGATGGAAAGAATTATCGAATATAGAAAAATCGTCCATAAATACCTCCATAATGTCTTCTACGAGTTCGTCAAAGATGACTATCATGCATTGCTAAAAAGTAGCAAGGTCACTACATAGTCCAAAAGGCATTCTTTTGTAAGCAAACATACCATATGGACATGTAAATGTTGTTTTTTTCTTGATCCTCGAGATCTATCGGGATTTGAAAGTAACCAAAAGGTCTATCCAGAAAGCAGTAGTACATGTGACCAGACAACCTCTCCAACATTTGATCTACGAACGGTAGAGGAAAATGGTCTTTCCTTGTAGCATCGTTCAACTTCTTGTAGTTAATACATACTCTCTATCTCATAACTGTTATTTTTGGAATCAACTCGTTTTTCTCATTAGCCACAACAGCCATGCCTCCCTTCTTAGGAACAACCTGCACAGGACTCACCCAAGTACTATTAGGTATAGGGTAAATAACTCTAGCATTTAGAGTTTAATTACCTCAGCCTTTACAACTTCCTTCATGTTGGGATTTAACCTCCTTTGAGCTTGTACACATGGCTTATACTCGTCTTCCATTAAGATCTTGCAGGTGAAAAAAGAAGGTCTGATCATTTTAATATCATAAATTTTCTAGGCTATGGCTTTTTTTTGTTCCTTCAGCACTTGCAGTAACTCATCCTTCTCATGCGGCTTTAAGTTTGAAGTAATAATCACTGGCAGTGTAAAATTGTTTCCAAGGAATGCATACTTTAAGTGATTCGATAATTGCTTCAGCTCCAGTTTGAGAGGTTCTTCAGTAGAGGGTTTCAACTTCAGTTTTGTATCACAATGGTCTCAAACTCTTTCTGTCTCAGTGGAGACTCATTAGCATCTAGATTAGTTCTTATTTTGCTTGTCACGGAATTACTAGTACTTTTTTAGAGTTAGGTTGAATTAGGCAGATTTGAAACCAAGAAATCACCTAAGGTCGCACGGATTGCAAGACTAAAGTTCCAATCTCGTGACACAAGCACTTGCTCACTTACTATGCATATGATTTTTTTTAGGGTAAAATAAATTAGTAGTCACTTAACTATTAATGAATTTCTTTTTTGGTAACCAGTAGGCTAACATGACATCTTTTAAAGTTGGCATAATAGAAACTTTAACTCTCAACATTTATAAATTATATCAATTTAGTTTTTATTCTAAAAAAAATTTAACCTTCAACATTTACAAATTGTATAATTTGATGTTTTTTTTCTTTTTCTTTTTTGCAGATTTTCTTTTCTTTGTAACGTTGAGGGTTAATTTTAAAAGAATGAGAAAATATAAATTTATTATCTTTGATTTTTGGGAGCTTCCATTTTTTTTTTGTATATTTTCAATCAAATTTAGTTGATAATTTTTTTTAAAAATTTTTAGGTGAAATAGTTACAAAGAAAAGCAAAACTACAAAAAGAAAAAAAAAATCAAATTACACAAAATTTAAATGTTGAGGGTTAAAGTTCTATTATGCCAATTTAAAAAGTTAACATGTTAACCAACTGGTGACAAAAAAAGACAAAATTGACTAGTTAGGTGACCATTTTATAACTTTTCATATAATTTTACAAATAATTAGGTGACTATTAGTATAGTTTACCCTTTTTAATTATAGGAATATAGAGTTAATTGCACCAAGCATCCATAAACTATGACTTTCATTTTAAATTGGTCTCTAAATTTTAAATCAATCTAATTACATCCCCAAACTATTGAGGTTATATAAATTAGGTCATTGCATTACTAAATCGTTAATTTAACTGTTAAATGACACGTAGGATCTTATGTGACATAATTTAAAATAAAAATTTCAAGAAAATGAGTATCGTAAAACTGGATTTAAAAAAAAAAGTTTTTAGGTTCTTAAAGTTTTTATAGAAGGTTTATCGTTCACTCTTTCTTCCTTTCTTTCTTTTTCTAGGTATACTTCATTTTTAGTTTTTACTTTTAAAAGTCATATGAAAATGTTCTATTTTTTATTTAAAATTTTCATTTCAAATTTAGCTACATAACATTGAAATTAACGGTTTTAGTAACGAAAGGTCCTAATTGATATAATATTAATAGTTTAAGGATATAATTAAAAGTTTTAAAGTTTAAGGGTTGATTTAGAATAAAAATAATAATTTAGGGATATCTAATGCAATTAACTCTAAAATATATTAATATCATAATTTGGGTAAATGACCTATACTAAATACAAAGCTTGAGGAAGAAGTCTCAATATCAAGCTACAAACATGAGTTAAATCTAGTAACAAGTTCAATTGATTTAGTAATATATATACCTATAATTTTAGGTAGCAAAATTTAATGAAAAAATTGATTAGTCTTTATCCTTACTTATAATACCACATATAAAAAATTACCATATTGATATTATACAAACCAAAATGCATTAAATTAATCTATACATTATATATCCGAACTTTCTTTCTCACGACTTCTACTCAAAAATAGCTTCTTTCTCTTTTTGTTCTTTTCTTCTTTTTTGAGATTTTAAAAATAATGGTATTATTTCAACTTTTAATCCCTAAAATATGTTCAAAATAGTACCCAAACATTCCTCCTCTGTCGAAAAATAAACAATTTTTTTTTATTTTAAAGCAATGGTATAATTTCAGTTTAATCCCTAGAATATACTCAAAATCTATACACTATATAAAAGTAGTGTCCAAACATCCCTTCTCTAGACACCTGTCCAAAAACAAACATCTCTCTCTCTCTCTCTCTCTCTCTCTCTCTCTCTCTCTCTCTCTCTCTCTCTCTCTCTCTCTCTCTCTCTCTCTCTCTCTCTCTCTCTCTCTCTCTCTGTTAGATTTTAAAAACAATGGTATACTTCCAGTTTTAGTTCTAGAATATGCTCAAAATTTATATACCTGTATCATGGTGGCAAGTGGCATACACCCACCACGTTTTTTTAATGGTTAATTTTTAGTTTTGGTCCTTCTAATATGCTTAAATTTGAGATTTAATCATTATACTTTAATTTCTAACATAATTTGATCTCTATATTTTTATAATATTATTAACTAGTTCAAATAATTAATATCATTATCTTTTTAATTGAAATGATACGTGGATATATATAATTTGAAAGCGGATTTTTAAGTAAGAAAGTAGATGATTAAATTTTTAAAAATAAAAGTAGGAGCACTAAATTCTAAATGTACAATGTGTAGAGACTTAGAACCATAGTTATTTGAATCAGAGTGATCGAGTAGACCAAGAACCAATTGGGGTATTGAGCCAGATAGAGGCATTAGACTGGTTGATTCATAAGCCGATACAAAACTAGTTGATCCGCGGGTCGATACAAACCAGTTGAATAGGATAAAAAACCGATTGAATTGTTTTTATTTTATTTTTTAAACTATATATTTGATGATTTTTTAATGATTTCATAAATCTAATAGTAAGAATCAATAACCTGACCAATTTGACCACTAGTCCAGTTCTGAAAACTTTGACTAGAATATATTTTAAATTTCAAATATTTACCCTATAATTTAACACACAAAAAAATATCAACCCAACATGTAGCATGAGTAGCAAATATAATAGTTTAACCATACATAAAATTAGCCAAAAAACTCTAGACCCTAACCTAGCTCGAACAAAAATTCTCTTCCCCTGCTTGGTGCCCCATTTCCTGTTCACCAATGAGGATGAAAAATTTTTATTTAGGCCTTTTATAATTTATAAAATTTAAACTAGTGAAGGTAAAATTATATTTTAGTCCCTAAAAATGATAAAAATTTGATTTAACCCTTTAAAAATTAAAAATATATAGACATCAAAATTTTTTTGGTCCCTTAAAAAAATTTCTGGTTTTGCTGTTGCCACCAATAACTATTTGTCATGTGGCACAATGAAGTAAGAAGGAAATTACTTTCTTTTTCAGCTTCTCCTCACAGTTCATTCGGGGTTTTTCCCTTTCTCCTTGCAGTTGATCTGTCCTACTTGGCTTTTCTTCGTTTACTTATTGTTTTTATTTTTCAGATCATTATTTGGTTTCTAAAGATGGGTATGTGAGAGTTGTAATTGATAAAATATTTACCTCAAAAAACAATTTGTGGAACACAATTATATAACCCCTAAAAGTAGAAACAAACTGAAAAGTATGACTTCCAAGGCAGTGCCTAATTTCACAGCTCGAAGGAAGGAAGCAAGAATTTCCATTCCTATTTCAGAGGCCAAACAACTGGAGAAGCAGAAATGTAAGTTCTACAACTTTCAAATACTCATATTGGAAAAGCAAATTAAGATACGAAGAAGAAAGAGGAAGCGAATGAAGTGTGAGGAGAAAGGAGAAAAAAATTGTTTGTTATTTATTTCCAAACTAAGCTCTCCTCTAATACTAAAATGTTTTAATATTCTCCTAAAATATCAATAAACGTCGGGCCAACTGCCCTAACCACCTTGAGACGAGTCAATTTTTTACAGGTTTCCAAATCCCCATTCTTTCTGTTTCATTTTAATATTTAATAATCTTATCATCTGCAATATTAATATACATCCTCAGTTCACTATTTCCTTAGAAAAATCCTATTCATCATTTAATATTTTGGACGAATACATATAATTATTAGGTGTACCAAAAAGTAAATGAAACATTAATATTTGATGCTTTAGTGTTAAGGACATGTTACCTTAGTCACCTGTACACGGACTAATATTGTTGTTGATACAAAGGAGGAGATGGCGGTGGAGAAAAGAGGTTGGTTTACTCTAGAGCGGCGGAAAATCATTTGGTAATGGTGATGGTGGTAGATGAGTTGAGTATTCAAGAGGAAGGAGAGGTAGGAGCGGGGAAGAGAAGAGAGAATTACTGTCCAACGACTGTTTATCCCCTTCTTAGGGGTGAAACGGGTTTTATATTTGGGTAGCCCTAAGGTGACACGTAGTGATCTTGGGTTAGCCCACCCGGTCCCTTTGAGGATCTTAGTTAAGTGGAGAATGTGATATTATCCAAGTTTTAAGGTATGAAGATGACAAGTAATGATTGTCTCATCGATATAATTTATGTGTCAAAGGTTTGCGGTTTATATGTTTCTTAAACTTTGATTAAATTGTACCCTTAGAAAAGATATGTTTGGTGGAGCCAATAACACTATATTTTGACAAAGTTAAATTGGCAACAGAGGTAATATGTAACCTTTAATATTGTTAGAAATCCTATCACAACGTATACGTGTGGAAATCATATTTGTTTGACAAATATACTTATTAAAATTTCATATAAAATCTAAAAAATGCTTTACTTCAAGTAGTAAAAGAAAAGGTTTTATATGCAAAAATATAAAAAGTCAAAAACACTAACAAAATCATATATCTTACTTTACAAATAAAATGGCTTTTTTTGGTAATTTCTCAAACTAAGTTGAAACTTAATTGATGAGCGACACCAACTCTATAAAGAGTTTTATAAATAGTATAAAGTATATTATTTTTGTATTTCTTATTTTATGTATCAAATGTGTTTTACAATAATTCGAAGATTTAGTTAAACCTATCTAATTTAGTGGTGTTTTGATAATTATAAGTTAGTTCTTATTTGATAGATCATTGAAAACAATTAAATTAATTAAAAATTAATATTTTTTTGATTTATTTTTTATACATGTTTGAAAATTCAAAATAAAAATAATTTCACAGAATTTTTTCTATAAAAAGTGTGAAAAATAATAAGTAGATAAAAGGTGGAGAATATTTTATTTATTTTAATATTATATTATCCTATAAAAATTTTACATTTAAAATTTTATTTTTTCCTTAGAATAATGTGAAGTGTTTAAAATTTAAGGATAAAATGTAGAACTTTTTTTATAATTTAAAATCTATATTAATTAAACAATCTAATTATATTTCATAATTAATTTAAATAATATATCAAACAATTTTATAATTTAAACATAAAATTTTAATTTATCAAACCCTAATTTATTATGACGCTGATTTGATTTGACAATAGAATATGAAGCTAAATTAGGGGATTTAATGAAAAAAAATGTAGACAATAATTTATTAATAAAAATATAATTGATTTTATTTTATTTTCTAATTTGAAACTAGTGTTAGGATTCAAATCAATTCTATCAACTTATTTGATTTGATTTGTTGATTCAAAAAAGAAAATATAATTATTTACTTAAAAAAGAAGAAGAAGAAATTGAAAGAAAGAGAAAAAAGGGATGTGACTTCCTGGAATAATAGAAATAATTATAAAGTAGTGAAAAAGCAGAAAAACAGTAGTCAAGAGGCAAAGCTGAGTTCAAAGGGAAGAGTAGGTCAACCGGCAATAGCCGGTAAAAGGTTTCGCTTGTGTACTTCATTGGTTTCCTAAACAACCTGAGACCACGGGTTTCGCGCGAAATTTGCCGGTTCTATTAACGAACTTGCAGTCTATAATTATATAAACACAAACTATTCCTTCACTTATTATTACTTTAAAAAAATAATAATAACAAATCTTTTTTTTTCTTTGAAACAAACAACAGTAGGTTGAATATCTTTATCATCACCCCCCAAATTTTCTTAAAAAGTTGCGGAACCTGGTGATTGTGTTGTTGTTCAGGTAAGTGCATTTCATTACTTTCCACGGAATTTTTATGTTCCTTGAAAGTTTTGTGTTGTAATATGAAATTTCAATGTAG
This sequence comes from Gossypium hirsutum, assembly GCF_007990345.1. NCBI lineage: Eukaryota > Viridiplantae > Streptophyta > Magnoliopsida > Malvales > Malvaceae > Gossypium > Gossypium hirsutum. The sequence goes on from NC_053448.1 coordinate 4,892,954, forward strand.
ATTATGCTTTAGAAGATAATTTGTCGTTAGAATCTTATCAAGGACTATGTTCATTATACTTGAGGTCGCGAGTTTGATCCCTGATCCGATACTCGAGTTTCAGGTTGATCTAGATTTGCAATGGAAGATCGACGTGAAATGTATTGATTTGAGAAGCAAAGAACTATGCCGCTGTAACTCTAGTGTTGGGTATAGGCAAGCATGGTGCTTTTAGGTAAAGGAGCAGTTGAACGACTCAAAAATCCTTTTTTGGTTGTTCAACATCGGTTTGATTCTTTTTCTGACTAAAAACAGATATCGTTTTCAGGGGTTGGACTTCTATAGCTAGATACTGTTCAAAGCAGTTGCCAACGACTACAAATGTTTTGGCCATCAACAATGGGAAAATTGATTTCAGAAGATTCAACCATAATCAACTACCAGGTTTGGTTTTTAACTGGATCGTAGGAATAAGAATTCTACTTTGGTCTTCCAAAGTACTACTAGATGCACTTAATTATGTCAGGCTTTGAAAGTGATCCAAGACCAAGTTTTTGTCCGAGTGAAATCCTTTTTGCCAGAGAGTGACAATCAGAATATGGTGATTCTGAGCTAGTGTTTGAGATATCCAGTTTCGAAGGGATTCAAAGCTCCAATGATGCATCAAGAACCAGTAGTGAAGATTCTAAGAGTGAAACATTGACTTTTGTTCATGTAGGCAAGAAAAACTCTTCAAGCTCCAGTTCTTTTTTCGCGGGAGATAGTATGGACTATAAGCCTGGTTGGCCCCTTCTGCTGAGGGGTTGCTCAGAAACACCACCTACAAAGCTCGCCAGGAATATGTCCGTTGTCCAATGGGTTATGAACTTACCTAGTCGTTCCCCACATCATACTCCTCGATGTTCAACCAACAAAGAAATCAAGCTGAGTGGCAATGGAGGTAACGATAATAGCAGCAATTCCTCTATGCAATATGAGTTGCAGAAATGCTTAGATATACCCCTGAGAAGAAATTCATCTTTTTGCCAATGGTTCGGTTATGAAGTTTTAAAAGCTGCAACTGCTGAGTTCTCATCAGGTTTTTATCCCTTTGATGTATTCTGTTTTACATTTTGTGATCATTGTTTTTGAGTAACGTTCTATTTCATTGCAGAGAATCTGATCGCAGAAGGAGGGAGCAACCGTGTATATAAAGGGATCCTTCCCGATGGTAAGGCAGTTGCTGTTAAGATTCAGAAGTCATCGAAAGATGAATACAAGGATTTTGCCAACGAAATCGAAATAATCTCCTCACTGAAGCATAAACACATAAGGCCTCTAGTTGGTGTCTGCGTTAAAGATTATGATCTAATATCTGTCTATGATTTCTCATCTAAAGGGAGCTTGGAAGAAATTCTGCATGGTACAGCTCCCATGTGTCCATTTACTCGGTAAAAGTTGCTTTGAACCATACCGATGCAAGCTAATATATAAATATATTGTAGGGAAGAACAAAGATAAACATCCTTTGCCATGGGTAGTGAGATATAACGTGGCTGTTGCCATTGCTGAAGGCCTAAATTACCTACATAGTGAGCATTCTCGACCTGTTATCCATAGAGATGTCAAGTCTTCAAATATTCTTCTTTCAGATGAGTTTGAAGCGAAGGTAATGTGTTTACTGGAATAATGTTTAGTTGAAATGAAATATGTGACAAATTGATTCAACATGACAGTTATCTGACTTCGGACTAGCAATATGGGGACCAACCGCTTCATCATTTCTGATTGAAGCTGATGTTGTTGGGACATTTGGGTATTTAGCTCCTGAATACTTTATGTATGGCAAGCTTAGCGACAAGATTGATGTCTACGCTTTCGGTGTTATTCTACTTGAATTGCTATCAGGGAAAAGACCAATACGCTTTGAGAATCACAAGGGCGAGCAGAGCTTGGTCATGTGGGTAGGAGTTTTTCTCTGAAACAATCATCTCTCAAGTTCTTTAGATGTGCATAAAATATACTGAAAGTCCTTGGATTTCAGGCAAAGCCAATGATAGAAAGTGGAGATATGAAAGGCATACTCGACCCTGATTTGAATGGAAATATCAATGCGACTCAGATGCATAGAATGATGGTAGCAGCAACTCTCTGCATCACACGGTCAGCTCGACTCCGGCCGAAGATGAGTGAGGTAATAAAGCTATTTTAATATCTTTATAAAACGTCTTCGAACCGACTCAGATTTCAATTAAAATTTGCACTATTTTGTTTAGGTATTGGAGCTCTTAAGAGGGGAAGAAGCCATTGAAAAATGGGCTGCGACACAAAATGAGAACAAAGAAAGCCAAGAACATAATATCGACGATGGGGACGATGATGAAGTTTATCCAAATTCAAGGGCAGATTTACATTTAAGTCTTGCAATGCTTGATGTCGATGATGATTCGACATCATTTAGTAGCATGGAGCAAAGCAGTAACATTTCTATGGAGGAATATTTAAAAGAAAGATGGAGCCCATCATCAAGCTTCAATTAGATTCTGTTTTTACATGTTTTGACATCTTGTTTGATAACAAAGTTTGGGATATGTTCATACATGTACAGTATATAAAGTGACGAGAAGAAGAGTGTTTTTCTTATTGAACTGCATCAACCAACATTCCTAAATAAATGAGAACAAAATTAAATTCAAATGATATGATAATTAAAAATAAATTAACAGTAATTTGTTTATGAAGCCCCTTAGCTGTAATAAAATTTTACAGTTAAACACTTGTAACAATAAGTAAGAGATAAAGTCGAAAAGATTTAATCTGAGTTTAAAGAAATAGACACTTATTAACAAATCTTGAAGTTCCAATGAAGTAAACAAATGATTATTAGAGCCAACGAAATCTAAACTTACCTAATTACTCTAACATGATCTTCGAAAGAATTGCCGAAACCATTTTTTGAAAACAAAAAATTTTAGGTTGTCGACTTTAAAAAATGAAAATTGGGAGTCGCCACCAATCTTTTATTAAGGTGTGATTGGGTCACCTAAAAACGACTTTGGTCTACGAATTTTAGAAAAATGGGTCCGGGAATCGGTTACGTATGAGGAAGGATTAGCACCCTCATAACGCCCAAAAATTGGTACCTAGTTAATTAATTAATGTCTTAATGTCGAAAATTTGAAAAAATATCATCTTTAGCAAAAACTGAAAAACCTTACGTATTAAGACCCTTATCATTTTAGAGAAAGAAAATGTCACACCCAATGCGTTAGGGCACGACATTCTAATTTCCTTAAAAATGAACTAGGCCAAAATACTCGTACAATAAAAAATTTAAAAGAATATCCATTTATTCAAGATTTAAGAAATCGCGGCCCAATACGTTAGGGCACAATTCCTCCAAAATCTCAAACTCGGAATATTTCCTTTATTATTATTTTTTAGAAAAAATCTTCATTTCGAGAAATCAATATGTCACATCCAATACGTTAGGACACAACGTGTTGAATTCCCAATAATGAGTTCTTATTTTTTGATTAAAGAGAAATGCTCGATTGTTAGATTTAACGAAAAAAATCAGAACCCAATACGTTAGGGCTCAATTTCCTTGAAAATCCTAAATACGAACATTATCTCAATTTTGAAAATTTTCTATTTTTAAATTTGAGTAAAAGATGATGTAACATTATTTTATATGTGTAAATGTCGTAATAACAATGATAACAAATACAATAATGGCATAAAAATAATATAAACAAATAAATAAAAAATAAAAGATATGAAAATATAAATCAGCAAACAAATAAAAAAAATAAATGAAGAAAGGAAAGTGCATAACATATACATTGGAATTATAAGAAATAAAATACACGATTTACATATGAAATTTGAATTATAAAATTTTTATAAGTATACAATGCATTTATGAAAATAAAGAAAAATGTATAAATATACATATATAAAGTTTAAAATATATGTGTGAAAAAAATATAAATATGTATTTAAGCATTTTCGAAAATATAAAAAATATGTACGTATATGTATGAAAATATAATAGAATATTCAAAAAATATGTATACATGTAAAACATATTAAAAATCATTTATTAATATCTACATTAAGAAAAAAATATATGAATATATATATAAATATGAAAAAATAGTTGAAAGAAAATAAAGATGTTCATAAGAAAATAATAAATATACATATATAATTAAAAATAATTACATAAAAAAATAATTACATCCTAAAAATTAACTAATTTAAGAAAGATATAAAAAGAACTAAATTGAATTGCAAATAAAAAATTTGGGGCAAATCCGCAATAAATAAAGGCAAAAGGACCACATTTGAACACGCAAATAATGTAGAGGAGCTGGAAGGGCAATTTTCCCTTCTCTCTTTTTTAAAATCGTAAATAAGTAAAAAATAATAAAAAAAAGAAAATAGTAAGCCACCTTTAAAAAAAACTGCCAATCGTTCTCCCTTTTTTTTTTATTGATTCTCCCCCTTTTGATGAATGGAGAGGCCTCTATTTATAGCTGAGCCTCCCCAAATCCAACGGTACAAATCAATTACATCAACGGCTAAGATTAAAGGGTATCTACAAATCAAATCTTTAATATTACAAAATCATATCTTCTAAGATTGTATATATCATATCTAAGATTGCATATATCATATCTAAGATTGCATATCATATCTAAGATTGTATATCCTTAAAAATTATGTTTCCATATGTGAGCTCAGGCTAAAATTGAGTATTACAAGAATGATATAATAGTTTCCGAATGATTGGTGATTCTAATCTTATTTGGTTGCTAACAAATGTGTTAACCTAATCCAGATTACATTAATTTGTTACCCCATGACATCTTTAATTAATAAAAAACAATTCAATTCAACCCTTACTCGAATTCTTTGAATATTACATCATTACTTAACCACATTTAAACGTGTCCAATACTTATAAACCAATATACTGTCTGAGTTCCATCATTCATATTTTCATTTCTATACTCTTACATAAAATGTAGTAATGTGTCTAGCTCAAATAACACATCAACTTAGACATACCATTTAGCCATGATATATAACACCTTTAGGTCATTCACAACTAGATAGGCAGTTAACACTTACTAATCAAAGTAGGGTAAATTATCAAAATAGTTACTTTTGTTTATTTCAGATTATATTTTAGTCACTTATGTTTGAAATGTTACGTTTTAGTCACTTACGTTAACATGTTGTAACATTTTAGTCACTAAGCCGTTAATTGTTGTTAACAGTGTAACGATAAACTGATGTGGCATGTTAAATCATCATTTTAAATAAAAATTTTAAGTTAAATTATACAATTGGTTCCCATATTTTTTTTCATTTTGAGCAATTTAATTTTTTCTTTTATGTTTTTTTTAAACTTTCTTTTCTTTTTTTTTCTTCATTCTATTCTGCTTTTGCTTACCTAAAAAACAAGTCAATACTTTTACATTGTCTAAAATACGATAAACAAAATCAAAATCTCAGTTCAAATGTTATATGATTTTTACTAGTAAATAAGCTTTGAACTACATATTTCCCCCAGATCCCAACATGATCTATGAAACGAGAAGCAACTAGGGTTTTGAAGACCACCGACTCAACTCATTCGAATAGTCCAACACAAAGCAATTAAAAATTGGCCTTTTTTTCTCATTTTCTTTTCCATATTTTTAAAACAAAATAGTACAAAAGAACACTAAACACATGAAAACCCAACTTCAAGTCAGCATTCTTATGAGTCAAAATGGATCCCCAATTTCATATTTTTTTAGGATGATTGGCTCTTGATACCAATTGTTGGAAATATGAACTAAAAAAAAAGGAAAGTAGAGAAGAAACGAGTATGATAACAATATAAACAATCTGCTAATATTTTTCATGATAAATTCAACAAGAAAAACATTACTATTTATAACAAGATTTCTTTCCTCGTACTCTACTAAAAAAGTCTAATCTCTTAAAAAACTAGAAAACATAACTTGTACACAAGGCTAACATGACAAAATTAGCATCTAAACATCTATTCAAAGGAGAAGTCAGTCATTTGCGCAATGTACCACTCGCATGAGTCTGTTTGCCGCCAATCACTTCGCAGCTTCATTATCTGCAAGCATATTTTGCAGATCAGCTTGCATGCACGAGTCAGTTTGTATGTCTTCAATCTGCAACTCATGTGTCTGCAACTTTGTTCTCGCTTGGACAGTCCTCCAATCTTGTCGTATATTTACTATCCGCAACATGGTTGTAACACCTTAATAAATTTATTTATGTTTCTGTAAATTCTGACACAAATATGTATTTGCTTCAGTGGTTAAGTGTTCTGGGTGTGTGTGTGAGGTCTTGGGTTCAATTCCCACTTTTGGCAAAACTTTATTATTTTAGATCCAAGCATTACCCTCGTTAAGTGGGCTTATATAAAATTATCTGTTAATCCATATTAGAATGAGCTTGCTGGTTCGAGTGGTAAGGGAGTTAGTATGCTAGAGGACTTGTTTTTGAATCCCTGCATTAGTGTGGGCATTAATTTTTTCTTAGTTGACTGATAGAGTTCAGTGGTTCTGGGAATTTGAGGTAGTTGAGTTTGAGTGGTTAGTGGGGAGTTGAGATTTGATAATATATTTTATTTTCTTTTTCTTTTTCTTTTTCTTTTTCTTTTTCAAAGTTTTCTCTCTCTTCCAAAAGAATTCTAACGTTTCTTTTCTTCCTTTTTGGGTTCTCTGCCAATTTTCTTTGTCCTTATCTTTTCTTCGATTCTGTCACTTTTATTTTTACGCAAATCGTCTTGTCTTGATTTTTCGGTGTTCTTTGTACGTTTCTGGTAAGTGTGGTTATTGTTTTGGTTAGTGGATCGTTGATTAATGGAGCTCATTTTGTGCTTAGGAGAAGATCAAGGGGCTGGAGGTTTCTAATCGACACTCTAGTTGTGTGAAATCATCGTTGTTCGTTCGAAGATAAGGGTTTAGGGAAGAATAAAGGGTTGTCTATCTCGATGTAGTTCGGTTTACTATCGTTTTAAACGACTAATTCATTTATTTGTTAGACAATTTTAGGCGTTGTGTGGTTCGAGAGTGTTTTTGCATCGAAATCGTACCAGGTGTGTACCCCTTACGCGTGGAAATCGAGTTTCAACTAAAGCCAAAAGTGTAATTTTTTGACGCCACACGGGCGTGTACCTGGTCATATGGTTGGCCGTGTGCAAGACACGACCGTGTGGTGGTGTGAGTGTGGCCGTGTGGGCCACACAGGTTAGGTCAAATTGGGCATGTGAGCCCACACGGGCGTGTGGGTTTTGGGTCAAGCCTTGTAGGCCACACGAGTAAGGCCAATCTAGATATGTGGGCCCATATTTCTAAAATTTTCCCTAGGATCGCTCGAGTCATTCCGATCGACTGTAGGTCTACTGTAGGGTCAGTAAGGGATAACCAAACTCTTGATTATGTGATATGATATTCTGATAGTATGCTCTGAGTAGGACACTATAATGCCTACGTAATTATTCTGCTATATGTATATCTGATTTCTGTACGCAAACATGATAAGCATGTTATATCTGTATCTATATCTGTATTCTGTATATGTATTAGGGGTGGGATTATATATATGGAGGAAGTGTTCTATATGGCGACCTTTGCCTATATTCTAGCAGTTTGGCTGTACTTTATCTGATATGTGTCGTAATGGCACGATATAGTGTGTAGGGATGGGTGGATGTTTTTAACCCCACAAGGTGATGGGATGGTCGGAGTTGGTATGTAGAGGATAGGGGTAGGATTCTATATATCTGATTTGCATATCTGTAACTGTTATCTGTATCTAAAATGGACATAAATCCAAATCTGTATCTGACTGTATATGGATTTATGTATGTTTTGCATATCTATTTCTGTGGGTTACACACTGAGTTTACGTAAACTCACTACTGTTTGTCTGTTTCGTTTAAGTAATCCATAGGCTTAGATGGGTCGGTGCAACGGAGGCTCAACGGTGACCATTTGATTGGAAACTATTTTACTTAGTAATTTACGTATTTTTGGTTTTATTTAGGAGTTTGTAATTTATTGGACTCTTTGGACTGTTTGATTTAATTCTGGGATTTGGATTTTGTCTTTTACATTTTTATCTGCAATGGATATCAAAAACATGGTTTTACTAAAACAAAATTTTCCTAAACTTTACGAATGAAATTTCAAAGAAAAATAACAGTTTCTAAGGCATCTGCTATAAATTATGTTTTGGCTAATAAACCAATTAAATAATGTTTTCAGTAACAGTTGTGTAACCGAATATGAGCTATTAAGTTGAAATATTTTAACAAAATGTATCCAATTTCAAAACTCATTCTTTGTGACATCTCTGAATTCAGCCGTAACGTCTAGGTCGAGTTTGGGGTGTTACATTTAGTGGTATCAGAGTCAAGTGGCAAAGTTTGGCTGTGAATTTTGGGTTCCAAAATTGTATTTCAAAAAGAATTGGTTTTCAAATAATTTAAGAAAGTATGTGGTACACCGAGTCTCTGACGTCGATTCTGTAAGTGTTTCTGAACTTTAGACAAAATATTCTGGAAACATTATAAATATTACTTTCTAAAATTGTACTGAAATAGTTAGAGATTGAAATCTCTGAAAACGTTTCTGAACTTCTGATAATTTATGCATAAAATATCTGTTAATAAATACTGGAACTAATATATAAAATTTTATAATGTAGATAAAATTTGAAAAATTACGAAAAATACTCGTGGAATTTGTGGACATGGTATTCATGGCCGTGGTAGAGGCCATAGGGGGGCTTGAGTTGAGTCTTCCTCTCTAGGCAGTATGCCACACTTAGACAGGAGTGAGACACCAACTTCACCTGCTACTGAGACTGGGTCTTAAAGCTGCTCAGCTGGGGACGACACATTGACCCAAGCTATGTTGAGGATGTTGGAGAGGGTCGTTGGACCCCATTCTAGATCTGGGGTCGTGGGTCAATAACTAAACGACTCTGGTCTAATGGTGCTGAGCTGTTTAGGGGCGTCACTGGAGTCGCCCTATTGTGGCCAAGTATTGGTTAGAGGCCACCGAGAGGATCATGAACGATATAGACTGTACTCTTGAACAGAAACTTAAGGGTGCAGTCTCTTTGCTTCGCGATGAGGCTTATCAGTGGTGGTTACTGATTGAGGAGGGTACACAGTCAGATTATCTGAATTGAGGATTTTTAAGATTGCCTTCCAAGAGAAATATGTGGGTACAAGCTATGTTGATGCTCGTAGGCATGAGTTCATGAATCTCACAAAAGGTGATAAATCTGTGGCCGAGTATGAGGCTGAGTTTCTGAGATTGAGCCGCTACGCTCAAGGCATGGTGGCTTCTGAGTGTGAGAAGTGCGTTTGTTTTTAGGATAGTTTGAGGGATAGCTTAAGGGTTCTGATAGCTCCACAGAGGGAGCGTGAGTTTGTTGTTCTGGTAGATAAGGCGAAGATCGCCAAAGAGGTTAAGCACATGAAGCACTAGAATAGGGATAGATAAAGAGGCAAGAATAAGAGGGATTCAGAGCCCTTTAGTTCTATTCAGAGGCTTAAAAAATAGGCCAAACTTGATGAGTCAATTAGATTGGGGGTTCTTGTTTCCCCTACTGAGATTCAGCCGTGTGGAGATTGTGGTAGGCGCCATCTGGGTGAGTGTTGGAGGAGGTTGAGGGCTTGTTTAAGGTGTGGATCTTTAAAGCACCGTATTAGAGAGTGCCCACAGCGGGCAGATCAGATGCAAGCTTTCAGATTGAGTTTTGTACATCCTTAGAGGGCAGTTCAGCATCCACCAAGAAGCCATAGACCGGCTAGGGGTGGTAATGGTATGGGCCAAGGGTAGAGAGCACCGGATAGAGGTACTAGTCAGACAGAAGTGATGTAGCCTACACTGGTTTATGCTGCTTGACGCCGAGAGGATAGAGACGCTCTTGATGTTATTACGGGTACGTTCTTTATTTTTTATGTACATTATACTACTTTGATAAACATAGGTTCTACACGCTCCTATGTAGCTAGTATTGTTTCTAAAACCATGGGGATTTCTATTGAGAGAACTTCTAGTGAGGTTATTGTACTGAGCTCGTTGGGACAGTTTGTTCGGGTCAGTAAACTTTATAGAGATGTTTCGTTAGATGTTCAAGGGGTTGTATTTCTGGAAAACCTGATGGAGTTACCGTTTGAGGAGCTCGACTTAATTCTGGGTATGGATTGGTTGAGCACCGAGTTAGTTTGGATTGGGCGACTAAGAGGGTCGTTCTAAGGACCAAAGATGATAGGGAAGTAGTTGTGATCGGCGAGCATTGAGATTATCTGTCCAATGTGCTCTCTGCTCTTGTGGCTGAAAAATTGGTTTGAAAAAGGTGTGAGGCGTATATGGCTTTTATCAGTGTTTCAGTTTATGGAGACTCTTTTATCGGGAATAACATAACAGTAAGGGATTTTTTAGATGTCTTTTTTGAGAAATTACTAGGTTTACATTCGAATCAAGAAGTTGAGTTCAGGATTGAGCTTTTACCGAGTACAGCTCTGGTATCTATCGTTCCATATCGTATGGCACCGAAGGAGGTTACAGAGCTTAAGGCTTAACTTCAAGAGCTTCTAGATCATGGTTTCATTCGCCCTAGTGTGTCTTAGTGGGGTGCACTAGTTCTGTTTGTAAAGAAGAATGATGGGACCATGAGGATGTGTATTGATTATTAGCTTAAAGTTAAGGAAGTTGATGTTCATAAGAATGCATTTAGGACTCATTATAGACATTACTAGTTCCTATTTATGCATTTTGGTTTGACGAATGCTCCTACTGTATTAATGGATCTGATGAACTGAGTCTTTCAACTATATCTGGATCAGTTCATCGTGGTCTTCATCGACGATATTCTGGTTTACTTTAAGACCGAGGATGAGCATGATGAATAACTAAGAGTAGTGCTTCAGATACTCCAAGAGAAGCAGCTCTATGCTAAGTTGAGCAAGTGTGAGTTCTGATTGCGTGAGGTAACTTTTCTGGGTCATGTGGTTTCTACTGAGGGGATTCAAGTTGATCCAAAGAAGATTGAAGTTGCGTTTGATTGGAAGTAACCTAAGAATATATCTGAGATTCGTAGTTTTCTGGGTCTTGCGGGGTATTATCGGTGTTTTGTTGAGGGGTTCTCATCGACAATATTCTGGTTTACTTTAAGACCGAGGATGAGCATGATGAACAACTAAGAGTAGTGCTTCAGATACTCCGAGGGAAGCAGCTCTACGTTAAGTTGAGCAAGTGTGAGCTATGGTTGCGTGACGTAACTTTTCTGGGTCATATGTTTTCTGCTGAGGGGATTCGAGTTGATCTGAAGAAGATTGAGATTGCACTTGATTGGAAGCAGACTAAGAATGTATCTGAGATTCACAGTTTTCTGGGTCTTGCGGGGTATTATCGGTGTTTTGTTGAGGGGTTCTCTTTGATTGCAGCTCCTCTGACTAAGCTTCTACACAAGGGTATTCCTTTTGTTTGGATAGATGCGCAACAAGCGAGCTTCGAAAAGCTCAAGTCTATTCTGATTCAGGCTCCTGTGCTGATACGACCTGAATTTGATAAAGAGTTTGTGGTCTAAAGTGATGCGTCATATGTCAGTTTGGGATGTGTATTGGTGCAAGATGGTAAGGTTATGACTTATGTGTCTCGTCAGCTTAAGGCACATGAAAGGAATTATCCGACCTATGATCTCAAGTTGGTTGCAGTGGTTTTTGCGTTAAAAATCTGAATGCACTATCTGTACGGTGAGAGGTGTATCATCTACATTGATCACAAGAGCCTTAAGTACCATATTACCCAGAATGAGTTGAATCTTAGGCAGGCTCGCTGGATTGAGCTGCTCAAGGATTATGACTACACAATAGAGTATCATCCTAATAAGGCCAATGTGGTGGTCGATACTCTAAGTCGTAGAGCGATGACTAATTTAAGAATGATGTTCGCTCGTCTTAGTCTGTTTGATGATGGGAGTCTGTTAGCCGAGTTATAAGTTAAGCCGACTTAGATTTGTCAAATTCGGGATAATCAGTTAAGGGATGAGTATCTAGGTTTGCGGTTTCGTCAGATTGAAAGTGGCAGTACTTCAGATTTTGGGCTGAATAATGATGGAGTTTTATGTTTTCATGGTTAGATTTGTGTGTCGAATGATTCTGATCTGAGGCAATCGATTCTGAAGGAAGCACATAGTAGTCATTATGCTATGCATCCCAGTGGTAATAAGATGTATTGGGATCTTCGTAAGCTGTACTGGTGGCCGAGTTTGAAATGAAAGGTAACAAATTTTGTTACTCATTGTCTGACGTGCCGGCAAGTTAAAGGCTGAGCACCAGTTGTCTTTGGGTTTGCTTCAACCTATTAAGATTCCCTTATGAAAATGGGAACAAGTAACGATGGACTTTGTTAGTGAGTTGCCTTTAACACCCACTAAGAAGGATATGTGTGGGTCATCGTGGATCGGTTGACCAAGTCTGCTCATTTTATTTTGGTTTGGACGGATTACTCTCTGTTAAAGTTAGCAAAGCTCTATATTTTTGAGATTGTAAGATTGCATGAGGTTCCAATTTCGATAATCTTTGATAGGGATCATCGCTTCACTTTTCGGTTCTAAAAAAAACTTTATGAAGCTCTGGGTTCAGTATTAGACTTCAGTACCGTGTTTCATCCTCAGACCAATAGTCAGTCTGAGAGGGTGATTTAGATACTGGAGGATATGCTTCGGAGCTGTGTGATTGATTTTCAAAGTAGTTGGAAGGATTTTCTATCGTTAGTTGAGTTCGCTTACAATAATAGCTTTCAATCTAGCATCTAGATGGCACCTTACGAGGCTCTGTATGGTCGTAAGTGTCGTACTCCGCTTTGTTAGACTGAGTTAGGTGAACGACGGGTTTTGGGTCCTGAGTTGGTTTCTAAGACTGAAGATAAGGTTAGGTTGATTCGGGATCGTCTGAAGGCGGCTTTTGATAGATAAAAATCCTATGCGGATCTGAGAAGGAGGGATATCGAGTACTCTGTGAGTGACTTCATATTCCTTAAGGTATCTCTGTGGAAGAAGGTTCTACGGTTTGGTCGTTAGGGCAAGTTAAGCCCTAGGTTTATTAGTTAGAGCTACCTCTAGATTTGGACCACATCCACGATGTGTTTCATGTTTTGATGTTGAGGCAGTATCGATCTGATCCATCTCACGTTGTCTTTGTTGAGGAGATTGAGGTTAGACCAGGTTTGACATTTGAGGAGGAGCTGGTTCATATTTTGGATCTAGATATTAAGGTTCTGAGGAAGAAGTTCATTTCGTTGGTAAAGGTTATGTGGTGAAACTAAGGAAGCTACGTGGGAACCTGAGGACTCGATACGTCAGCAGTATCCTCATCTGTTCGGATTAGGTAAATTTCGAGGCTGAAATTTCTTTTAGAGGGTAGAGTTGTAACGCCTTGAATATTTAAGTCTGTTTTTGTGAAATCTAACACAAGTAAGTATATGCTTTAGTGGTTAAGTGTTCTAGGTGTGTGTATGAGGTCTTGGGTTCAAGTATTACATTTGAAGGTTTTGTTATTTTTTATCTAAGGCTTATCCCTGTTGGGTGGGCTTATATAAGATTGTTTGTAAACTCATATTAGAATGAGCCTACTAGTTCGAGTGGTAAGGAGTTATATAAGTTTTGGGCCAGGCAATGTGGGCCACACGGGTAAAGCCAATCTGGGCGTGTGGGCCAATACGAACATGTGGGGCCAAGATTCTAAAATTTTCCCTAAGTTTGCACTGGTCGTTTCGATCGACTGTGGACCTACCGTAAGGTCAGTAAGGGCTAACCAAACCCTATTTCATGTGATCTAATACTCTGATAGTCTGATTTGAGTAAGAAACTGATATGTATGTCTAATTGTACTGTTAAGTATGTATTTATCTGTATACTAGCATGTTAATCATATTTATTATGTTATTTTTACATCTGTAATCTGTATTTGTGTTTGGGGTGGGATTTATATATGCGATAGAAGTGATCTGTACGGTGACCTTTCGCCTATATTCTAGCAGCTTGACTACATATTATTTGTTATGTGTCACATCAATACTATATGGTTTGTAGGGATGGGTGGGTGTTTTTAACCCCACATGGTGTGATGGGATGGACGAAGATGGTGTGTAGAGGATGGGGGTAGGATTCTATACGTCTAATCTGTTATCTGATTCTGATATCTATCACTGTTATGGACTTAGGTCTGAATTTGTATCTGACTAAATATGGAATTATGTGTATGTCGCATGACTATTTCTATTGGGTTACACACTGAGTTTACGAAAACTCACATCTATTTCTCTGTTCTGTTCAGGTAATCCACAGGCTTAGGTGGGTCGGTGCGACGGAGGCTCAACGGTGACCACCCGTCGGAGAACTGTTTTATTATTTAGTAATATCGGTTTTATTTTAAAATCTGGTTTTTCTTGAGAGTTTGTAATTTTTAGGACTCTTTGGACTGTATGGTTTTAACTTTTGGATTTAGATTTTGTTTTGCATTCTTTTCTATAACGTTAACAAAAACACTTTGTGCAAACAAATGGTTTTAACAAATAGTTTTTGGAAACACGAGCTTGGTTTTGGTTTCAAAAGAATTTCAAACTTCCATTGCGAAATAAATTGTTAACTTTAAAGAACAACATAAAACGGTTTCAGTAACGTAAATGTATAAATGAATATGTTTTATAATACTTGGATGTTTTGTCAAATACCTAAACATGGTTTTTTGTCGAAGTATTGTCGGTTTCAAAATCCTTCTTCGTAACACTCTCGAATTCAGCCATGACGTCTAGGCCGTGTTTGGAGTGTTACACTCAATACTTACATCTTTTGTTGATTTGGCTCTTATTCTTTTTTGAGCTAAATTTAGCTCTCCACCTATTAAAAAAGAATATAATTTGACCATCAAATTTTTTAAAAAGAGTCAAATTATTATTTTAATAACAATACTGAGTAAAACGTTAAAATTTTAACCATTGCAATCCACATGGTAATCCACGTGTACTTTGCTATTTTTTTGAAACTTTTATGAACTTTTTATATTCTTTTTATTTTTTATTTTTGTATATTTTTATAATTTTTAAATTATTTATTGACAAGGCGTATAAGCCAAATAGTGTGATATCAACATGACATATACATGGACTGCTATACAAATAACCATGACAACATCATTAAAAAATATTGTTTTGATCAACATTTCTGTTAAAAAAAAAGAATAAAGGTCAATTTAACTAAAGATAGAAATGTCGGTGGCTAAATTTGGTATTATGCCAATAAGAAAAATTGTCAAGTTTAGGTACCAAATGTTATATTAAGCCTATTCATTTTTTATTCTCGATTTCATGCTATCAAACAAAAGTTTGAGTTCCAGTTGGGCATAAATCTCAAAACTACAAATGAACTTTCATCAAATATACAATTTGATGTGTAAACTTTGATTTAGTGAAATTACACACATGAACTTTTATTGTAGTTCAAATTTATATATAAAACTTTAATATCAATTCAATTGTACACATTTAAAGAAATAATTACGTCGATTTATTTTTATATTAGATGAATATAATTTTTGTGTATGCAATATGCAAACTTAAAATGGTGCTATATTGATAATTGTGTCAGTAGTTTGTGAAAATTGAATCAAATCAAATTTTCATGTATAAAATTGCACAAAATTAAAGTTCATGTATAACATTGCACATTGAACTAAAGTTCAGTTATAATTTTGAGATTTATCCCTTTTAGTTGAAGTTGAAAGATTTTTTTTTAAATGAAAAGGGATAAATCTCAAAATTACACATAAACTTTGATCCAGTGTGCAATTTAGTACATGAATTTTGATTTGGTACAGTCATACACATGAAACTTTGATTGTGCATGATTCAAATGTATAAATAAAATTTTGATTTTGATTAACTGCACATATTTATAAAAAAAATAAATGCATAATTTATTTATATATTAGATAAATATAATTACTTTTGTATTCAATATGTGGTTTTATATTGATAATTGTGTTAATGATTTGTAAAAATTAAATGAAATAAATTTTTTATGAATAAAATAATACATATTCGATCAATATTTATGTATAATTTTGAGATATATCCTAAATGAAAAAAAATCAATTAAATTCAAAAACTATTTAAATTAATATTAAAATTTTCAATTCAATTTACTTGAACTTACATCAATATTAATAATAAACGAATTAATTCGATTATATTTTAAGTAGAAATAGAATATCATTTTAAGAAAAAAAAGTCAACTTTATCAATATTACTAATAAACGAATTATTTCTATTATTTTTAAGTAGAAATCGAATATTTTCCAAAAATAAAAAGCTTCACGATTCTTTATAGGGGTGAGCATTCAATCGAATTGATTGAAAAAATTTTAAGTTAATCTAGTTGACGAGTCTTATTTTATCATTCTAACTCAATTTGAATTTTTTTCGAATCGAGTCGAATTAAATAAATTCGAGTTGAGTCGAATCGAATTGAGTGAAATTATTCGAGTTAAATTTAAAAAATTAAACATGTCAAATTAAAATCTTGTTAGAGTATAACTAATTTCATATTAAAACACATAAATTTGAAACCATATATATTTGAAAAAATTTTCAAAGAAAAATAAAAAATACTTTAGTATGATAAACTTGAATCATTAATTAACTTATTTAGGTTCTCAAAATTATTATTCTAGAAATTTTTTAATTTTTTAACTTTCTTTATATATTTTTAGAATTTTTTTTGAAATTTTTAGAATTTTTAAAAATTTTAAAATTTGAAATTTTTATAAATATTTTGAATTTTGAAATTTATTTTGATTTTTTTTTTGTAATTTTTGTTGGGAGAAACCATTTTGTTCATTTTCAAACTTGACATGAGCCAAAAGGGTATTTACACTAATATGTTATTCGAATTATTCGAGTTATTCAAATTGTAAAATTTAACTTGATTGGAACTTGAATTATTTATTTGAGTTGACTCGACTAGTTCGAATAACTCGATTCGATTAACTCAAAATTCAATTTTTTTTCGATTTTTTCGAATCGAATCGAGTTTTACTCGCAACTAAATCTCCAACCCCAATAGAAATTTAAAGAAGGCCCTCAAAAATAGAAAAAGACATCATTGCTTTTACATTTATTGTTAAAAAATTATATGAAATGCTTAAAGGTGTAAAAAGTTCTCAAGCTTTTTCAAAAAAAGTAATTAAGTCATTGTTTTTTTTTTCACTCAAGTAGGTATTTGAACTGTCAAAATGCATCAAAAATGCCTTTTGACCGTTAAAGCTAACTGATCCTAATTTTTTCAGTTAAAGTAATCCCGTTTCACATGAACAATGTGACATGTGGCAAAAAATTATAACAAATAAAAATTAATAGAACTTATAAAAATTATTAAATTTTAATATTAAAAATTAATATATATATATATATTGCATAAAAAAAGGCCCTTTAACCATTGACTGTTAAAAGTTAACGATCACATTTTTTTAGTTAAAGCCATCATGTGCCGCAACACAACGTGACATATGGTAAAAAATGATAAAACTAAAAATCAATAAAAGTTATATAAAAATTATAAAATGTTTCTTTTTGTACGATAATTTTTTATAAATTTTTTAATGAATTTTATATTTCTTTACATTTTTTATGATTTTCTTACGACTTTATAATTTTTTTTGTCTATATTTCTATATATATATATTAATTTTTTACGATTTTTATAAAAGTTACAATTTTTTATTATTTTTTTACGATTTTTCTATTTTCAATATTTTTATTAAAATTTAATAATAATTATTTTTATCATTTTTGTCACGTATCACCCCATGGTTGTGACACATGATGGCTTTAATTGAAAAAATTAGGGGCAATTAACTTTAATAATCAATTATTAAAATTAATGGTCAAAGGGTCTTCTTGATGGATTTTGATAGTTTAAATACCCAATTTAGCGCAGAAAAAAAGAAGAAGGAAAAATAAGGGCTTAATTGTTTTTTTTTAAGTTTGAAGGCCTTTTTGATACATTTTAAAAGTTCAAGTACCCAATTGTAATGGTGAGCAAAACTTTATTCGACTCGAAAATCGAGTTAAACAAATCGAGTTAATTGAGTCAACTCGATTTTTTTAATTTCTAATTCAAATAAACTAAATATCAAACTATAATATTTTACATTTTTAAGCCAAACCCCTCACACCTTTTTACTTTCCCCAAATACTTTTACTCCCTCCCACTTTCCCCCAAAACTTTTATTACCCCTCTCATCTCACTCTCATCTACCCCAAACCCATTTCCCCTCAAAAAAAATTTTTTGAATATTTTTCTCACATTTACTTTCCCCCAAAATTTTACTCCCCCAACCCTCAAAACTTTTTATTTTTCTCCTAAAATTTTACTTTTCACCCTTTATCCCAAATAAAAAATCACTCAAAAAAATTCTCTAAACCTAAATAGTAATAATTTTATTTATACCTACTATTTATATTATTAAATTAAATTTCACATTTATTACTATTTATATTATTGAATTGTTTAATCATATTAAATCTTTATAAATTTTTTTAAATTGAATTATTGATGATGCCATAAAACATTTGTGTTAAATTTTTATGTTGGTATCAATTTCATATTTTATCTTTAAGATAACTTTTTAAAAAAACACATTTTTTATATTTAATATATTTTTTAATTTCAAAATACATAGTAACAAAAATCAGAAGATAATTGAAGAAACTAAGCAAGCAAAGAAGCTAACATGTATATAAAATATTAATAAATAAATTATAAGGAGATGAAAGTTAATAAAAAATTTGATTATGGTGGGCAAATTGGAATACGGTGGGTGATAGTGGTTACAAGGACCTAAAGTTTTTTTTTTAAATTTAACTCGAACAAATATATTTGATTCAATTCGATTCAAATTTCATCTCATTCGACTCAATTCAAGAAAATTTCAAATCAAGTTAGGATGATAAAATAGGATTCGTCAACTCGGTTAATTTGAAATTTTTTTGTTCAATTCGATTCGATTGAACGCTCACCCCTACCCCATTGAGAGCAAAAAAAAAAAAGCTTAATTTAAAAAAAAAAGTTTAAAGGCTTTCTATACCTTAAGCCTATATGAAAATTATTTTATTTATTTACATAACCATAAAAAAAACTTTCAAAATTAAACCTGTTAAACTATAATGACATTTTTAAACAGTAATGTTAACTCTCTTAGAAAGTTAACATTTGTTTAATATTTTTTTTAGTATATGAATTAAATTCATCTATTTAATGATAAAAGGATTAATTTGATGTTATTATAAATATATGTACTTGTGAGGAAAATTCACCCTTTTCTGTCACGTAACTACTCTTATGCACAGTACAACATGTTATATATCCTTCCAAAGTTTAGAAGAACGTAATTCTGCTCTTGTTACTCTAATTCTTGAAGATACGGTTTGTGGTGGGAGAATCGTAGAAGAAAACAATGGAATCAACTTTGAAGAAGGTAACTTTGAGCAGCTCCGACGGGCGGACTTTCGAGGTGGAGGAAGCGGTTGCATTCCAGTCTCAGACGATTGGTTCTCCGATACTGCGAGAAGCACGTAGATTCGGATACCGCCGCTGGCAAGGAAAGCTTCTACGATAACAAACTCAAGCGCTGGGATGCTCTTTTTGTCAAGGTTGACCAAAGCACCCTCTTCGACCTCATCTTGGTTAGTTCCTTTTTCCAATTTAAGATTATGCGTCTGCCACCTTCTTGTTCTTGAATCTTGGTTGTATTCTAATATCATGAGAATGGGGTTTGGTTGCAGGCGGCCGACTTTATGAATATAAATAGCTTGATGGACTTGACATGCAAAACTGTTGCCAACATGATGAAGGGGAAGACAACTGAGGAGATTCGTGGTACCTTCAACATCAAGAACGATTACACCCCCGAGGCAGAAGAGATGGTTAGGAGGGAGAACCAATGGGCATTCGAATGATTCATATCCATACCCATTCAAATCAAAATTCACTGCTTGATATGTATACCTTAGGAAGGAATGTCGATATTATCAGAGGGTTGATTGGGCTACGACGGAAGTTTGGAAAAGTTGGAACACTGCCCCTTTTTCTTGATATTTTTGCTTTACAACCTGTTTCTTGAGGATTTGATATGAATGCCCCTTTTCCTTGCCTTTCTTTGTTCTTCTTCCATATTCTTTACTTAAAATTTTTAATTAAAGAGTTGCCCAATGACTCGATGAACAAATTCGTTGCCAATGACACGAAGTTTTGACGTATGATCGTCGACTTACATCACATTTAAGCAGCCACAAATTCCTAGTTTCAGCACCAATCTTCAGCTGATTCGCCTCTGCGTCCGGCCATCACTTGTTTACTCCAGCAACCTCTCTCGCACCACTCCAAGCCTCCACCCTCTTCTCTTTTCCATACCCAACACCTTCCTCGTCTCTCCTTGCACCATCTATGAGTCAAGTCAGTGCCCAGTTCACCGCCCACCAGCTCCTGAACATCACACCTTAGCCGTTGGTGCACTTCACCCAGACGCTGCCGCCCTCCCTTCAGCAGCACACTACCTATCAATAACACTTTTTTTTTCTTTTTCTGACTTATTTTATTTACTTGTATCCTTTCCTTTTTTATTTTCTCTTAGAATTGATTCCAGGCTCATTCGGTGATTCATTTGATTGGTTCATTGGGTGCCTATTTGGTGGAATAGCTTATCAGGGGAGAAACCGGAATTAGACCTGAATAGTCATTTATGCCTCTACCCTCTAATGGGCTATTTAGTGCCTTTTTTTTCCCCTCCTTTTACCATAACACTTCTTGCATCAAAAGCATCCACAACAAAAATCAATAAATCACACAAAAAAAAATTCAACAATACCATGGATTGAAAAATAGTCAAAATAAAAATATTCTTAAAAGATAACTATTATTTTTTATAGATTTTAGAATGTAACGACAATAGAATAACAGCATATTTCCTTATTTTACCACTATATTTTTTTAATAAGGATTCGACTCACACAAGTAGGGGTAATACAACTAGAGGTGAGTATTCGATCGAATCGAATAGAATTGAAAATTTTCGAGTTAATCGAGTTTTTGAATCTCATTTTATCATCCTAAATTTATTTGAAGTTTTCTCGAATCGAGTCGAGTGAGATGGAATTCGAATCGAATCGAATCGAATATATTTGTTCGAGTTAAATTTAAAAAAATAATTTTGGGTCATTGTAACCATTGTCACCCATCGTAATAAAATTTGTCTACCTTAATCAAATTTTTTATTAAATTTCATCACCTCATTATTTATTTATTAATTTTTTATATACTGGTTAGCTTCTTTGTTTGCTTAATTTTTTCAATTATCTTTAGATTTTTGTCACTATGTATTTTGGAATTAAAAAATATATTAAATGTAAAAATATGATTTTTTAATAAAATTTATTTTAAAAATAAAATGTGAAATTGATACCAATATAAAATTTTAACACGAATATTTTATGGCATAATTAATAATTCAATTTTAATATAAATATTCAATATGACTAAACAATTCAATAATATAAATAATATAAAATGTGAAATTTAATTTAATAATATAAATAGTAGATATAAATAAAATTATTACTATTTATGTTTAGTGATTTTTTTTGGATAATTTTGATTTTTTATTTGAGAGTAAAGGGTGAGAAGTAAAATTTTAGGGGGAAATAAAAAGTTTTGGAGAATAAAAGTTTGAGGGAAAGTAAATAGGGGGAGTAAAATTTTGGAGGGAAAATATTTAAAAAAAAATTGGAGGGGGGAGGGTTTGGGGTAGATGGGAGGTGGGATGGGAAGAGAATAAAAGTTTTAGGGAAAAAGTGGGAGGGAGTAAAAATTTTGGGGGAAAATAAAAGGTTTTGAGGATTTTTGGGAGTAAAATTTTGAGAAAAAGTAAATGGAAGAGTAAAATTTTGGTGGGAAATGGATTTTGGGTAGATTGGGGGGTTGGGAGGGGAGGGGAGGGGAGTAAAAGTTTTGGGGGGAAAGTGGGAAGAAGTAAAAGTTTTGAGGGAAAAGTAAAAAGGTTTGAGAGTTTAGGGTAAAAATGTAGAATATTATAGTTTGATATTCGAATTATTCGAATTATTCGAGTTATTCGAATTCGAAAACTCAACTCGATTCGAACTCGAAATTTGAAAAAAAAATTCGAGTTGATTCGAATAACTCGAATAACTCGATTCGTTTAACTCGAAATTTAAATTTTTTTTCGATTTTTTCGAGTCGAATCGAGTTTTGCTCACCCTTAAATACAACCAGAAAATGGAAGAGAAATTCAATCATGCCTATATATAACTAATTTGTAAAGCACTTGAAAAAAAAGTTTTGTATCTTCAAAAATTCCTTTGTCAACATGGATGCAAAAGGTGCTGCGATACTTGATATTTTTATAGATTTACATTTTTGGGAGACATTTCTCGAAAAATATTTGTAAATATGAAAAGATGAGATTAAAAAGAAGCTTTGGGAGCTCTTTTCTAGATTTGAGGCTGACGGAGCACGATGGTGGCCACAACGGCCAACGTCAGATAACTTGATAAAAAAACAAATCAAGAATATTCATCAAAAAAGTGAAAAACAAAAGAGAGAGATGGGAGATAGGCAGTGAGAAGAGAGAAAAAAAATTATAGTTTCACTTTAGAAGGAGGTTTGTCGAATTTTAATCACTTTAATTTTTTTAAATTTAACTACTTTTAATTAAGATAATTATTTAAACTTGGTTAAATTTTTTATTAATCTACTAAGGAGAAGTTAATATGGCACATTTGATAACAGACAAATTTTTTTTATTTTTACTTTTAACTAAAGGGAACCTCTTTGTATTTAATGCAAAGCACTTTTTTTTCTTTCTCATATCTCTTCTCTCCGTACCTTAAAATGGAAAAACCAGAACCTCAATCTCCGTCCTTCACCATTTTCTCAACAACGAATCTATTGCAACTATTAACGATAACGCACCATAGTTCCCTTTGCCAGTTCCCTTTCCCTGGCGAGCGCTATAAACAGTGGTTACTAGTGTCACGGGCCGCAGTTCAAAGCCCGTGACCAGCGCACCAAATGCATCCAATAGAGGTCTGTTACTCAGATGAGGATCATTTGGCCCACAAGAATTGGCCCGATTCAAAGAGATATTGAACAAGCCTGTCAGATTGAAGCCTAGTTGGCCCAATAATGAAGAGATGGCAACTTAGGCTAATATGGTAACTAATCTTAGAAGATAGAGGGAATCTTATCTTGTAAAGATTAGATTAGATTTGATAAGGCTTATCTTGTAAATCCCTAAAATTAAGGGATATGGTTAAATCTCATCCGTCGATGTAATTGTATCTTGACCGTCGGTTTTGGGGGAGCTCAACTATAAATAGAGAGCCTCCCTCTTATTTGTACTGACTCCTGAATTGTTTCATTATTCTTTGTGAATAAGAATTGAGAGCATTTACTCAAACACTTTGCGAGCGTTCTTTCTGTTGTTCTTTTGTAGCTTCTTTTGGCACAATCGCTTCCGCTATACAAATTGGCGCCTTGGAGGAGTTTTAAGGAATCCTCACTTTTGGGCGTAAAGGCTGACTTAGGCGAGTTTGGAGCAAACGGATCGCCTAAGGCCGCACGGTTTGCAAGACGAAAGGTTTAGCCCCGTGACACTAGTACTGGGGTTCTCTGTTAACGCACCATTATTCTCAAGCTATGAACTATGCTCTAATTCATAGCTAAAACAAAGAAAAAACAAGTGAGAACCGAATATGTCTTTGTGTTTTGTCTCTTGTTCTTTGTCTTCCATGCCAATTCCCAGCCAAGCACCACAGACTACACTTGCAATCTCAACCAGATCACTTATCCATGCCAAACCTTGACTTGCTTCCATTGATGATCTTTTTAATGTCAGTCGTTTAATGATATTTGAACCAAGCAATATTTCTTCTCCATCAGTTCTTCTTATCCTTAATCAATTACTGTAGGTTTAGCAAAGAACTAATTGAAGCATAAAACAATTATGAATGAAATGGATGATTTAATTGATTAACAAAACAACCCTTATATACAAGTCCCAAGTAACAACTTCAACAAAAAAAAATCAAATTGCTACTTCTACTAACAAGCTAACAACTCCTACTTCTACTAATAAGCTGACAAAGGAGATTTAGTCTTATTTAAAAAAAACACAATTGCAGCCTTGAAACACTAACATTCTCCTTCTGACTCAAGTGTTGTGCACACCAAGTTTGTTCCTAAGAAACTCAAATCAACTAACATGGAAAGACTTAGTAAAAATATTTGTCATCTGGTCTTCTGAACTGCAATAAACCAGCTTTACCTAACCTGTCTTTTGTACTTCCCTCAAAATATAATACTTGACTAAAATATTTTGTTATTCCATGAAATACAAGATTAAGTGAAATAGCTAGAGTAGCTTGATTCCACAAACACTTTCTATACTCCCCTCTTGTTTTAAATGCATATCATCCATTAGCTTTTTTAGCCACAAGGCTTGGTTCACAATAGTTGTATAGCTGTAATGAATTCAACTTTCATAGTTGATTGAGCCACATTCTCTTACTTTCTTAAACACCAAGAGAAACAACCTGAGCCAAACGTGAAGCAATAGCCTAAAGTACTTCTCAATCATCTAGTGATCTAGCCTAATCACTATCAGAATAACCATGTAGCCTGAACTTCTCAACTTTGCTAAAATTGATTCCATATGCAAGTGTTCCCTTCAAATATCTTAACACCCTTTTTGTAGCAACCATATGATTTTCACTTGCATAATGGAGAAATATGGATAAAAAAAACTCATAGTGTATATAATGTCTGGCCCAGTAGATGTGACATACATAAGCCACCCAAAAAGACTCTTATACACCTTCTCATCTGCAGGATCTACCCCATCCATCTTTTGAAGTTTTCTTTTTTGATTCATTGGAGTGCTCACACTCTTGGACTCTTCTATATGGAACATCTTCAAAATCTCCTTCATGTACTTCTTCTAGCAAAGAAACACTTCATTTTGACTTTACTTGATCTCCATTCCCAAAAAGTAATGCATCTCACCAAGATCAGTCATTTTAAATACCTCCATTATATCCTTCTTGAATACTTCAATTTTAGTTGCATCATTTCCTATCACCAACATGTCATTTGCATAGAGAGATATAATGATTATATTTGTACCTGACTTCTTTACATAGAGAGTGGATTCACTCAGGCTCTTTACAAAGCCCAAGTTCAGCAAATGTTCATTTATCTTGCTGTACCATGCTCTGGGAGCTTGTTTCAACCCATAGAGAGCCTTCCTTAATAGATAAACCTTCCATTCTTTACCTGTTATGATGAAGCTCTGTGGTTGTTCAACATATATTTCTTCCTCCAATACTCTGTTCAGAAATGCTGACTTCACATCCAACTGAAATACCTTCCAACCTTGTTAAGCTGACATAGCCAAAAGCATCCTAACAGTGTCTATTCTTGCCACAGGAGCAAAGGTTTCAAAAAAAATCAACTCCTCAAACCTGTGTATATCCCTTCACTACCAACTTGGCCTTATACTTGTTCACTGAGCCATCAGGATTAAGTTTGGTTCATTCTGTTTGCAGGCCTCTCAACTAGTTCCCATGTTTGGTTTTTCTCTATCATACCCAACTCTTTCTTCATTGCCTCCATCTACTCCTTATCATCTTTGGATTATTCATACCCTGCAAGTTTAAGAATAGTTACATTGCACCTTTGATAAACTTCACTCAATGATCTTAAACCTCTAATTGGTGTATCATCCACCAGTTCATTAGGATTAAGAGAGAACTCTTTTTTTCATTCTTCTGCATCACTTGTCCAATCCCACTGCTCATCTTCTATGAACTGAACGTCTCTACTCACAATCATCTTCCCTATTTGAGGTTGATAGATTCTATAGGCTTTTGACACCAAACTATAACCAACAAATATTCCATGCTCAGATTTTTCTCCCAACTTGTCCTTCTTAACTTGTGGAACATGATAAAAACATAAACAACTAAATACCTTCAAATTCTTCAGAGTTGGCTTCATTTCAAACCAAGCTTCATAGGGTGTTTTTTTCTCCAATACCCTTGTAGGTAATCTATTTAGCAAAAATGCAGTTGTGTTAGCTGCCTCCACCCAAAACTCCTTAGGTAGGGACTTTTCATGCAGCATGCACATAGTCATCTTCATAATGGTCCTATTTTTCCTCTCACTAACTCTGTTCTATTGTGGAGAGTAGGGAGCAGTGAGTTGGTGCTCTATCCTAGCCTCATCGTAGAAGGTATTGAACCTTTGTGAGGTATATTTTATCCTGTTATCAAATTTGACAACCTGAATCTTACAACCGCTTTGATTCTCAACACATCTTTTATACTTAAAAACACATCAGCAACATCAGATTTTAGTTTCATAAAATAAATCCAACACATTCTAGTAAAATCATCAATAATACCTACTACCATTCAATGAAGGAGTTGCTTGTGGATCGCACAAATCAGTGTGAATCAACTGTAACTTCTCTTTGGATTTCCAAGTTGAGTTTTTGAAAGGCAACCTTGTTTGTTTGCTAGTCAAGCAAGTCTTGCATCTTGAATTTAACTCCTCCAAAATTGGTAGCCCAATTTCCATATCATTTTTCTGTATGAACTGCAAACCTTTGTGATGAAAATGTCCTAACCTCTTATGCCACAATTCAGAGTCACTGACTTGACACTTGAATGCCACTTGCTCCTCCTCGAGTTGATTCAATGAGAAACTCTTCTTTTACATCTTGATCCTAAATAATACATTGCCACAATAGTCAACGATTAGAAACATTCCTTCGTCAAACATTACCTTAAATCCCTTCTCTACTAATTGCCTCGCACTTAACAAGTTTTGATCAATCTCAAGTACAAATAAAACAATTGAAATCAACTTAGTTCTAGCACAGCTCTCTATTGCTACTATGCCTTTTCCTTCCACTTCTAGGTATTCTCCATTTCCTATCCTTACTCTTGACTTCACTGACTTGTCAAGATCTTTAAACAGCCTCTCAACACAAGTCATGTGATTGGTGCAACCATTATCAACTAACCAATTTTCACATGAAGTGTTTGATAATAAGTAAAAGACAACAAATAGTTGTTCTTCTACTTCTTTAACTGCAACATGTGCTCTACTTTGCTACTAACTTTTTGGTTCCTTGCAAAATCTCTCAATGTGCCCCATCGAGTTGCACCTTCTAAACTTTACATTGATTTTGTGGTTCATTCTTGCCTCATTAGCCTCCCATGCTCTTGTGCTTGTAAAGCACTAATAAACTCCACTACTCTCAAATGAGTCAAGTTCTTAGTGTTTTTAAAAGAGGCAACAGTTGCTTCATATTTCTCAAACACAGAGACAAATTGTAACTGCTTAACTTTCAGTGGTGTCGAAAACAGTGGTTTGAGACCACTAAATCCAATGAGTAAGCTTGTAAATTTTATTATTTAGTATTTACGAGTCAAACGTTGTTTTAGAAATATTTTTGAATTAGTAATTTATGTTTTATAATAAACTATTAGGTTTGAGTGGTAAAAACTTAGGTTAAGTGGTTTTAGAAAATGAGGTATCGAGACCTCGATTCTATACAATGAGTCATAAATATTTTTATAAATATTTATGGAGTGTCATTAAGGTAGTATTAAAGTTTTGTTAGAAAATTTTAACGTTTTGATAGTTAATTAATTAAAAAGGACTAAATTGAAAAAGGTGCAAAACTTGCTAATTAAAAGAAATAGTGATTAAAGGACTTAAATGGTAAATAGGGAGGACTTAAAGAGTAAATTTGGAAATGGCTGAGGTGGCATAAGCACAAAAAAATAATAAAATAATGTGATTAAAGGGCAAAATTGAAAATAAATAAAATTAAAATATCAAATTGAAAATCTAAAAGTTTCTAGACCATTTCTTCTCCAATTTTCTGTCCAAAACCACCATTGAAGAGCTCTCAAAGCTAGTTTTCATATTTTAGCTTCATGTGAGTTTAATTCTTTCCTTTCTCTTGTATTTTTATGTTTTAAGACTTTTACAATTAGGTCCAATTAGATATTTAATTAGTTTTTGATTTTATTGAGAATTTTGAAAATTACCATTGATGAATGCTGGATTTTTTTGATGAAATAACATGGATTTAGAGCTTTAATTTTGTTGTGTGATGATTTTATAAAGTGGTTTTGTTAGATGTTGATTTTAGGACCAAATTGTGAAAAGGTTAATTATTAGGGTTTGGTATTAAATTTTGTTTAGTAAGGGCTTTATGATAGCCTATAATATTTAGGTAAATTATCAATTGAGAAGCAATAGTTCATTTAATGGACTAACTAGTCAAAGGATTAAATTGCAAAAGTTGTAAAAGTTGGGGTAATTGCATAATTTCAAAAAATTAAGGGGTATTAATTGTGAAGTGAATTGAAATAGAAATATATGCTAATGAATGAATAATTTTATATTTTAGATCAACAGCCCTTAGATACTTGTGAAAAAGAAAAATTAGCAGAATAGTCCTTGAACTTCTACAAATCTTACAATTTCACCTAGGTAAGTTCGTATGGTTAAAATTTAATATTTATAATGAATTGATGAATGATATTATGCATTTAGTATATTGTTTAAAAATGGAATATTGTTAAATTATAAATTTGAAGTTAATATCTGATTTAAATAGAACACATGATTTGAGTACAATCGTTGTGTGACGAAAGAAAGCAAAGGAGGAATTAACGGAAAATTACCCAAGTAAACTGAGGTTCAATATTTTTTGTGAACTTTCATGTTTATTTTTCTTTTAGCTATCACGAGTTTCTGTTTAACTTATATGAGTCTCCGTTCAGCTCTTATGAGCTTCCGTTCAACCCTTATGGGTTTCTGTTAGCACTTATGTGCTTCTGTTCTGCATTCGGGCTTCTGAAATTGATGTACTCATATCTGTAAGCCATTTTTCGATTTGGTAAAATTTGGCAAGTGACTTATGTAATTGAAATTGTGAGTCTTATTGTTATTATTGGTATTGGTGTGAAATAAGCATATTTATTGATTGAAGTTGTGGTTGACAGGGAATTTACATTGAATGAATTTATTTAATTAATGTGTTAAAGTAGGTTTGGTAAGATTTATGTTTAACCTATCAAACTTACTAAGCTTCATTAAGCTTACTTATGTTGTTTAATGTCCTTGTAGATTAACGTGAGGTCGGAAGATCGGACAACACATCAAACCACATTATCCAACTTATTCCGGTAGTTTTTGTAACGTATACTATGGTTTATATGACATATATAGGGTTGGAATGGTTTTAAGTAAAGTTGGTTTGTGTAAATATTATGAACTACATTTTGTTTATATTTTCAATCAAACTTATATATGTAGGTGTAGTTATATCATGCTTGATTTTTAGTTGAGTATGGTTAATTGCTCGATTGTTTATAACCATGTTGGTGAATGTCATACTATGGTATAGATGATATAAGCATGCAAATATATGTTTCGATTAATATGGCAAGGTTTGAAATGCTAGGATATAAGAGTTAAAATGGCATGCTTAGAGCTTGAGTTGAGTGTGTTGAAGGCCTTGTTATGGCATATAAGTATGAAATTTGAAGTGTTTAGGTTGAAATTAAGAATGGGTGAGAAATGTAGCCTCAAAATGGCCTACTTTCGTCCACACTAGCAGAGACACGGGCTTATGTCTCAACCGAGTTGACACACGGCCTAGCACATGGGCGTGTGGTTTGGCCGTGTGTCCTCTGCATCTTTAAAATTGAGAAATAGAATACCCAGGTATTTGCATATGGCCTAGCATACGGATGTGTGGCTTGGCCATGTGTCTCACATCAAATGCCCACATGGCCTAATACACGAGTGTGTCTTTTGGCCGTGTGATCCACACGGCCCGGTCACACGGGCGTGTGTCCTCTACACCTTAGAAAAATTTTGAAATTTTTAAAAAAAATTCTCTGAGTTTTAGGTTTAGTCCTGATTTACTTCTCATGCATATTTTAGGCCTTGAGGGCTTATACAATGGACAATATGAGTGATTCATTATTGGTTTCTGATATGTATATGAAATGTTTATATTTGATCTAAAAAGTTCGGTAATACTCTGTAACCCTATTCCAACGACAAATAAGGGTTAGATGTGTTACATTCAGTAGTATCAGAGCTAGGTTTAGTTGATTCTCGTAATGAATGTAGTGTGTAAAATGTCTAGACATAAATGCCATATAAATCTACGGTAGTGTGATGTGTATGATCTGATCTAACATTTGTTTTCTTATAGATTGTAAAGATGTCAGATGGATTTGAACATGCTGACCATGATGAGGTCAACAGTAGAGCACCGACCTCTGAACATAGGACAAGTAGTAATGTCCCGATCCCTCAAGCTCAAGAACAAGAACTTAAAAACATGTTCTTTAGATATATGAACTAATGGGTTAGTGAGTACATGTAGGGAAGATATTTGGCTCAACAACCTCCTCTCCCTACTATACCACCTGTAGTAACTGAAGCTAGTAAACGTACTCTGATTGAAAAACTTAGAAAGTGTGGGGCCGAAGAATTTCGAGGTAGGTCAGATGATGATCCAGTTAAAGCTGAGGATTGACTCCAAAATACAGTAAGAGTTTTTAAAGAATGCTCCTAAGCCTAAGTGCAAATATTATAAGAAATAGCATCCTGATGAGTGCATAAGTAAAGTGGGGGCTTGTTACAAATGTAGAGCAACTGATCATTTTATCTGAAATTGTCCCTAACTGCAAAAAGAGGAGTAGGAGCAGAAAGAAAAGCAATTGGCTACTTCTCAGAGAACTAAGCGTCCAAGCCAAAATTGTGCCACCAGGACTGCTCGTTCGGGAATGAAAGATACTACTGCTCGGTCAGAGGCTAGAGCACCTGCATGTACCTATGCCATTCAAGCAAGAGAGGAAGCTACAACCCCAGATGTGATTGCTGGTACATTCTATCTCTTTGATGTTATTGTGTATGTATTGATTGACCCTGGTCCTCTCATTCTTATATTTGCACTATATTAGTAGCAGAAAAGAAGTTACTTGTTGAATCTACTGATTATGATATTCAAGTTACTAATCCTTTAGGTGAAAGTCTAATAATTAATTTAGTATGTCGTAAATGTCCACTGAAAGTGAAAGGATGTGAATTCCCTGTTGATTTGATGTTGCTACCTTTTCGGGAATTTGATGTTATTCTGGAAATGGATTGGTTAACAATGCATGATACTGTAGTAAATCGTAGACAGAAACGGATTGATATGAAATGTCAGACGGGAGAGGTAATTTCAGTTGAGTCTGAGAATCCGAAGGATATTGTTAAAATTATTTCAGCTTTTTCTGCTTAGAGATTGATGCGAAAAGGTAATGAGGCATTTCTAGCCTATATTCTTGATACTCGGGATTCAGAATAGAAATTAGATCAGCAACCAGTTATTAATGAGTTTGCTAGTGTATTTCCTGAAGAATTGTCGGGTTTACCACCAGATCGCGAAGTTGAGTTTGTAATTGATGTGATTCTTGGAATGGCTCCGATATCAGTAACACCATATTGTATGGCACCAATTGAATTAAAAAATTAAAGGTACAGTTGCAAGAGTTATTAGACCAAGGGCTTATCAGACCGAGCATGACTCTCTAGGGTGCACCTGTTTTATTTGTGAAAAAGAAACACGGTTCTTGGAGACTGTGCATAGGCTACAGATAGTTGAACAAGGTCACAATTAAAAACAAATACCCTTTGCCACGTATTTGATCAATTGAAAGGTGCCGCACTATTTTCGAAGATAAACATTAGATCTGGGTATTATCAATTCAAGGTTAAAGAGTGTGATGTGTCAAAGACTGCTTTCAGAACTCGATACGGTCACTATGAGTTTCTGGTAATGCCATTTGGCTTGACTAATGCCTCTGTTGATTTCATGGATTTAATGAATCAGATTTTTCAACCTTATTTGTATAGATTTGTGGTTGTGTTTGTTGATGATATACTAATCTATTCCAAGACAGAATCCGAGCATGCACAACATTTAAGGGTTGTGCTACAGACTTTGAAAGCAAAATAGTTGTACGTAAAATTTAGTAAATGTGAATTCTGGCTTCACGAGGTTGGATTTTTGGGTCACATTGTATCAACTGATGGGATTCGAGTTGATCCGAGTAAATTTTCTGTTATGGTAAATTGGAAAACTCTGAAAAATGTTTCAGAAGTGCGAAGTTTTTTGGGTTTAGCAGGTTACTACTGACGTTTTGTTAAAAAATTTCGATTACTGCTTCACCGTTGACCCAATTATTACAGAAAAATATTGAATTTGTTTGGTCTGATGAGTGTCAGCAGAGTTTTGATCAGTTCAAGAAGATGTTAACGAAAGCTTCAGTCTTGACTCAACCAGAATCGGGTGTACCATACGTTGTTTATAGTGATGCATCTCTAAATGATTTGGGTTGTGTATTGATGCAATCAGGAAAGGTAGTGGCCTATGCTTCTCGATAGTTAAAGCCGCACTAGAAAAATTATCCTACACATGATCTTGAGTTGGCTGCAATTGTATTCACTTTGAAGATTTAGAGACATCATTTATACAGTGAGAAATGTTACGTGTTTACAGATCACAAAAGTTTGAAATATTTGATGACTCAAAAAAATTTGAATTTGAGACAGAGACCGTGGTTAGAGTTACTGAAAGATTATGATTTGGTTATTAACTACCATCCAAGAAAGGCTCATGTGGTTGTGGATGCACTTAGTCGAAAGCCGTCATTGTTTGCACTACGAGCATTGAACGCTCATTTATCTCTTAATGAAGACGATTCTGTATTAGCAGAGTTAAGAACAAAACCTCTATTTCTTCAACGAATCTGAGAATTGCAAGATGATGATCCAAAATTGGTATTGAAATGATAGATGGTTTAGAATAATCTAAGTTCGGAGTACAACATTGATGATAATGGTATGTTATGTTATCGCAACATAATTTGTGTTCCGAATAATTCGGATTTGAAAATGATATTTTTTTCTGAAGCTCACAGTAGCATGTACTCTATTCATCCAGGTAGTACGAAGATGTATTGTGATTTGAAACGGATGTATTGGTGGCCGGGTATGAAACGAGAAATTTGTGAATTTGTAGCTAAGTGTTTGATTTGTCAGCAAGTGAAAACAGAACATCAGGTACCAACGAGTTTATTACAACCTGGCATAATTCTTAAATGGAAGTGGGAGCATGTCACGATGGATTTTGTATTTGGTTTACCTGTGACTTTGAGAAAGAAAGATTCGATCTAGGTGATTATTGACAGATTGAATAAATCGGCACACTTTATTCTAGTCAGAACAGACTTTACACTTGAGAAATTAGCAGAATTATATATATCTGAAATTAAAAGGTTACACAGGGTTCCAATATCTATTACTTCTGATCGAGATTCGAGATTTACATCGAGATTTTGGAGTAAACTGCAAGAGGTTCTAGGTACAAAGCTAAATTTCAGCACAGCGTTTCATCCTCAGATTCATGGGCAATCAGAATGGGTGATTCAGATTCTAGAAGATATTTTGAGATGTTGTATACTCGAGTTTGGAGGTAGTTGGGAAAGGTATTTACCGTTGGCTAAATTTGCATATAATAATAGCTATCAATCCAGTATAAAAAATGGCACTATTTGAAGCTCTTTATGGGAGGAAATGTAAGACACCATTGTATTGGTCTGAATTGAGTGAATCCAAACTAGTAGGAGTTGACTTGATCCGAGAGACTGAGGATAAAGTTTGGATTATTCGAGAGAGTTTGAAAGCTGCTTCTGATCATCAAAAATTGTATGCAGATTTGAAAAAAAGAGATATAAAATTCGCGGCTGGTGATCGAGTATTCTTAAAAGTCTCTCCATGGAAGAAGGTGTTACAATTCGGTAGGAAAGGGAAACTGAGTCCAAGATTTATTGGACAGTATGAAATTGTCAAAAGAATCGGCCCTGTAGCTTATCGATTAGCTTTGCCTCCTGAACTTGAGAAAATAAATAATGTGTTCCTCGTATTGATGCTAAGACGATATGGATCTGATCATTCACATGTGATTCCTCATAGTGAAATTGAGCCACAGCCAAATATGATGTATTCAGAAAAACCTGTGAGAATTTTAGCTCGAGAGGTAAAAGAATTGTGAAATAAACAAGTATTGTTAATAAAAGTATTGTGGCATCGTCATGGTTTGGAGGAGGCTACTTGGGAAACAGAAGAATGAATGAGGTCACAATATCCGAACCTATTCCCAATTAACAAATTTTGAGGACAAAATTTTCTAAAAGGGGGAGAGTTGTAATAGCCTAATTTTTAGTGGTGTCGGAAACAGTGGTTCGAGACCACCAAATCCGATGAGTAAGCTTGTAAATTTTATTATTTAGTATTTACGAGTCAAACGTGGTTTTAGAAAGATTTTTGAATTACTAATTTATGTTTTATAATAAACTATTAGGTTTGAGTGGTAAAAACCTAGGTTAAGTGGGTTTAGAAAATTTTAACGTTTTGATAGTTAATTAATTAAAAAAGACTAAATTGAAAAAGGTGCAAAACTTACTAATTAAAAGAAATAGTGATTAAATGGCTTAAATGGTAAATAGAGAGGACTTAAAGAGTAAATTAAGAAATGGCTGAGGTGGCATAAGCACAAAAAAATAATAAAATGATGTGATTAAAGGGCAAAATTGGAAATAAATGAAATTAAAATATCAAATTGAAAATCAAAAAGTTTCTAGACCATTTCTTCTCCAATTTTCTGTCCAAAAACACTATTGAAGAGCTCTCAAAGCTGGTTTTCATATTTTAGCTTCATGTGAGTTTAATTCTTGCCTTTCTCTTGTAATTTTTGTGTTTTTAAGACTTTAACAATTAGGTCCAACTAGCTATTTCATTAATTTTTTATTTTATTGAGAATTTTGAAAATTACCATTGATGAATACTGGATGTTTTTGATGAAATAACATGGATTTAGAGCTTTAATTTTGTTGTGGGATGATTTTATAAAGTGATTTTGTTAGATGTTGATTTTAGGACCAAATTGTGGAAAGGTTAAATATTAGGGTTTGGTATTAAATTATATTTAGTAAGGGATGTATGATAGCCTAGAATATTTAGATAAATTATAAATTGAGAAAAATTAGTTCATTTAATGGACTAACTAGTTAAATGATTCAATTGCAAAAGTTGTAAAAGTTAGGGTAATTGCGTAATTTCAAAAAATAGAAGGTTATTAATTGTGAAGTGAATTGAAAGAAAAATATATGCTAATGAATGAATAATTTTATATTTTAGATCAACAGCCTGTAGATGCTCATGAAAAAGAAAAATTTGCAGAATAGTCCCTAAACTTCTATAAATCTTACAATTTCACCCAGGTAAGTTCGTATGGTTAAAATTTAATATTTATAATGAATTGATGAATGATATTATGCATTTAGTATATTGTTGAAAAATGGAGTATTGTTAAATTATAAACTTGAAGTGAATATTCAATTTAAATAGAACGCAGGATTTGAGTACAATCGTTGTGTGGCGAAAGACAACAAAGGAGGAATTGACGACAAATTACCCAAGTAAATCGGGGTTCAGTATTTTTTCAAACTTTTATGTTTACTTTCTATTTAGCTCTCACGAGCTTCTGTTTAACTCATATGAGTTTCCATTCAGTTCTTATGAGCTTCCGTTCAACCCTTATGGGTTTTTGTTTAGCACTTATGTGCTTCTATTCAGCCTTCGGGCTTCTGAAAATAATGTACTCATATTCGTAAGCCGTTTTTTGATTTGGGAAGATTTGACAAATGACTTATGTAATTGAAATTGTGAGTCTTATTGTTATTATTGGTATTGGTGTGAAATAAACATATTCATTGATTGAAGTTGTGGTCGATAGGGAATTTACATTGAATGAATTTATTTAGTTTATGTGTTAAAGTAGGTTCGTTAATATTTATGTTTAACCTATCGAACTTACTAAGCTTCATTAAGCTTACTTGTGTTGTTTAATGTCCTTGTAGATTAACATGAGGTTGGAAGATCAGATCAACACATCAAGCTACATTATCCAAACTTGTTCCGGTAGTTTTTGCAATGTATACTATGGTTTGTATAGCATGTATAGGGTTGGAATGGTTTTGAGTAAAGTTGGTTTGTGTAAATATTATGAATTACATTTTGTTTATATTTCCAAGCAAACTTATATATGTGGATAGTTTATAAGCATGTTGGTGAATGTCATAGTATGGTACAGATGATATAAGCATGCAAATATATGTTTTGATTAATACGGCAAGGTTTGACATGCTAGGATATAAGAGTTAAAATGACATGCTTAGAGCTTGAGTTGAGTGTGCTGTAGGCCTTGTTATGGCCTATGAGTATGAAATTTGAAGTGTTTAGGTTGAAATCAAGAATGGGTGAGAAATGTGGCCTCAAAATGGCCTACTTTCATCCACACGGGTGTGTGTCTCAGCCGTGTGTAACACACGGCCTAGCACATGAGCGTGTGGTCTAGTCATGTGTCCCTTGTATCTTTAAAATTGAGAAACAGAATACCCAGGTATTTACACACGGCCTAGCACACGAGCGTATGGCTTGGGCGTGTGACCCCTGCACCTTAATTTCATAACACACGGCCTAGCACACGGGCGTGTGACTTGGTCGTGTGACCGAAGTCAGAGAGTTACGTGGGCATAGACACGTGCTGGGACACGCTCGTGTGTCTTACATCAAATGCCCACATGGCCTAAGACACGGGCGTGTTTGTGATCCATACGGGCGTGTGCCCTCTGCACTTTAGAAAAATTTTGAAATTTTGAGAAATATTCTTTGAGTTTCCAGTTTAGTCCCGATTTACTTTTAATGCATATTTTGGGTCTCGAGGGCTCATACAATGGACAATATGAATGATTTATGATTGGTTTCTAATATGTATATGAAATGTTTGTATTTAATTTGAAAAGTCTGGTAATACTTTGTAACTCTGTTTCGGCGACAAATAAGGGTTAGGGTTGTTACACAAGTATTTTCTACACCAGTCTAGAACCAGAGAGATTAGTCCCAAGAACTCTTACCTTGTTGGAAATATCTATTAGCTTGTCCGAGTATTCTTTGATTGACTCAGACTCTTTCATTTGTAGCCTGTCGAATCCTTTGATAAAGTTCAACACCTTTATGCTCTTGATCCTCTAATCTCCTTGATACTCAGCCTTGAGGTAGTCCCATATCTCTTTCACTGATCCAAAAGCCATAATTCTATTAAATATGGTTGGTTAAACCGAAGCATAAATATCAGACTTTGCCTTAGCCTTCCTGGTGGTTCTCTCCTTGTGCATTTTGATCTGGTTTATAGTTGAATTGTTGGGAAATGGAGTCACCTCATAGTCTTCCTCGACAGCTTCCCAACAATCACAACCCTCTATGTATGCTTGCATTCTCACGACCCATGCTTGATAATTCTCTCCATCAAACACAGGTGGGGCTAAGACTGACATGTTACTCGATCTCGATTCCATTTTCCTCAAAAACCTCAGAAATGTATCTCTCAAATTTTTTCTCAGAACTCTCACAAAACTTTTCTCACAGGTCCCTCAAGAAAAATAGCCCTCGATACCACTGTTGGTTTAGCAAAGAACTAATTGAAACATAAAAAATTTATAAATGAAAGGGATGATTTAATTGATTAACAAAACAACCCTTATATACAAGTCCCAAGTAACAACTTCAACAAAAAAAAAAATCAAATTGCTACTTCTACTAATAAGCTAACAAATTTCCCTAAGACTTAGTCTTATTTTATAAAAAAAAAAAACAATTGCAGCCTTGAAACATTAACAATTCCTCTTTGTTCCCATTTCATGTGCTTGTAACTCCATCTTCAAGAATTTCTTTGTGAATTTGTATGCAAAACTTGTTGCAATACTTTATATTTTTATAGATTTACATATGGGAGTAACTTATATTAAAAAAGAATTGTAAATATGAAAAGATGAGATTAAATAGAAGTTTCGGGTATTGTTTTTTAAGCTTGAGGCTAGCGAAGCACGATGGTGATCACGGTTGCCAACACCAAATAAGTGGGTTATTGGTTGTTTCTTGGTCACTTGATGGAGAATAAATCAAGAGTATTCATTAAGAAAGTGCAAAAAAAGGACAGAGATGGGTGATAAGCATAAAGAAATTGGAAACAAGAATGAATTAATTAAGAAGATGGAAAATGAAAGGTAGAAAAGAAGAGAAATGGAGGAATAAATGGAGATTGTGAAAAAAAAAACTATAAAAAGAAAAGGAACCGGTGGAGAGAAAAAAAAACTCATAAATCGAGGAAAAGATAGAGGCGAGAGAAATCATGTGAGTAAAAATAACATGGCGCCACCTAAAGGGCCCAGAGTTGATGGCTTCCATGCAAAATTTTATCAAGCAAACTGAGATACAGTTGGTAACAGTGTATACATAGGCACTTGGACCAACATTTAAACCAAACTCTCTTGGTTCTTATACCAAAAAGTTTAGGGGCGGAGTCCCTTAATCAATATAGACCTATTAGTCTTTGCACCGTCTTGTATAAAATCATTACGAAACAATTGTGGCTCACCTCCAACAAGTTATGCAAGTCTTGGTCCAACAGAATCAGTCAAGTCTCATACCCTCTCGGTGCATTTTAGGCAATATTATTATTGCCCAGAAGGCGATAGATATGACGAAGACAACGAAAAGCCAAAAGGGATGGATGGCAATAAAAGTGGACATAGAAAAAGCATATGACTGGGTTCGTTGGGACTTCCTACAAGACACACTAATTGATGTTGGATTGCCAGCTCCTTTTATTGGGATTATCATGCATTGTATTTCATCGACTTCGGTGCAACTTTTATGGAACGACAATATAACAGATAATTTTTTCCCCTCTGCAGGAGTAAGATAGGGAGACCCCATCTCCCCTTATCTCTTCATTCTGGACATGGAACGATTCAACCATTTGATTGATTCTGTGATTAAAGGAAAGAATTGGTAACCTCTTTTACTTTCTCGTCGATGTTCGACGATATCTCAACTGTTTTTTGCTGACGATCTTGTTCTCTTTTGCAGAGCCGATGAGAAAAGAGTGGATTGTTTCAATAATATCCTAGATACTTTTTGCTATTACTCTGGGCACCGAGTTAGTAGTCAAAAGACACAGGTTTTCTTTTCCCGCAATGTTTTTGATGAGGTTGCAACAAACTTATGTGGTAATCTTGGTTTTAACAAAGTACCGGATTTGGGGAAGTATCTTAGCATTTCGTTCTTTCATAATAGAGTTGGTGTCAATATTTTTCAGTTCGCGTTGGATAAAGTTCGAAGTAGACTTAATGGTTGCGAGGCACGAAATTTTTCTCTAGCTGGTCATCTTACTCTCGTCAAGTCAGTATTACTTATGATTCCAAATTATTTTATGACTACGACCCGTATTCCCATTACTATTTGCAAGGAAATTGACAAATTAGCTCGTATGTTCTTGTAGGGGTCGATTTCTTCAGGTTTGAGATCATCACTTGTTAACTGGAATGATTGTTGTTTGCCAATAGTGAATGGGAGCTAGGGATTCGAAAGATCCAAGATCAAAACAAGCTTTTTCTCCTCAAATTGGGATACAATCTGATTGTCAATACAGGTAGTTTGTGGGTTCGGGTCTTGAGGAACAAATATAATGTCCATGGGATTATACCGACTGAAATTGATCGCAGTAACTGCTCTTACATTTGGCCCTCGATTTCAAATGTCTGGGATGATGTCAAGAAAGGTGTTATATGGTCTATAGGAGACGGTAGGTTGGTTAATTTCTGGAACGATGTGTGTATGGAATTTAGGTGCTTTAAAACAACATTCTACTGGACAAGGAGCATTTGATGAATCCCTTCGTGTTTGTGGCATATTAACAATGGAGGGGAATTGGGATGTTCAATGGCTTCTCTCGGTACTTCCCAGAATCACTGTGAATCGTATCTTGGCTTGTATGACCCCATCGAAAGAAGCCGGACTAGATCACATTACATGGCGGTGGTCATCAGCAGGGAATTTCTCTATAGCTGAATCATATAAAAATCTCTTTCTCCCTAACATTCCAAATCAATTTGCTTTTGACAGGCCCATTTGGAAGGTTTCAGCACCAAAGAGAGTTTGTGTCTTCCTTTGGTTATTGCCTCGTGGTCATCTATTAACTAATGAGGAACGAGCGTTCTCCCATTGCGAACGTTGTGGATGTGATGTGGAATCTGCGATACAGTCTGGAAAGCTGTGTTACCAATTCACACATGGAGTTCCTTCTTTAATTTACCGCTCGAACGATGGCTTACATGAAATGTCAAGAATGAAGGTAGGTTGTCATCCTTTGATGGAGATTGGGCCAAAATTTTCTCAATAACAAGCTGGTTTCTTTGGAAGAGTTGCAATGATTTTGTTTTCAATCAATCCAGTAGCAGCAATCGAGATTTAATTGCCTCGGCTGTAGCCTGGACAAAATCGCTGTTTGTTTGTGCACATATAGAGCATTGGGCATGTAATTCCATGACTCAGAAACATTGGCAACCCCCAGCTCCTGGATGTATCAAAATCAATGTGGATGGGTTGATTTCGGTGAATTGGTTGCATGCGGCTGTAGGTGGAGTCTTTAGGGGATCAGAAGGAGAATGGCTAGTGGGATTTGGAATGAGAATAGGAATGATTGAAATTTTCCAAGTAGAAGCTCGAGCTGTCCTTGAAGGCTTAAAGCTAGCATGGGATGTCGACAGGTGGAACTAAATAATAATAATGCGTATCTAATTGATATCATTCGTATCGGTTTCACAGCGACTAGCAATATTACAGAAATTAGATTGATTCATACCTGGTACAAAAAAACATCAAAATAAACATTTAAAAGAAAATCAATTAAACCCTTTTAAATTTTAAAAATTATTAAACAATTTATAAAAATTCCAAACAAAATTTATAAGAAAAGTTATAATAAAATTTAAATAATAAAATCTTTATTAAAAAATAACAACATCAAACCACTAAAATTGAATTTTTAAAAATAAATATTGGAATTAAATTTTAAAAATCTTATAACCATTTTTTTTAAATAAATGAGATCCAATTTCCGTCAATATTATTATATAAGAATTCATACGTGCAACTAACCATATATCCGTCCCTCCAAAGTTTAGAAGGACGCTCTTCTGTTATTGTTACTCTAGTTATTGAAGATAAGGGTTTGTGGTGAGAAAATTGTAGAAGAAAACAATGGGATCAACATCGAAGAAGATAAAGTTAAGGACCTCCGACGGGGAGATTTTAAAGGTGGAGGAAGCGGTTGCACTCCAGTCTCCGACGATTAAAAACTTGTACGAAAATAGTTGCCCCGGTAAAGTCATCCCTGTCCCTGGCGTCACCGGAAACATCTTATCCAAGGTTCTCGACTACGGTAAGAAGCACGTAGATGCCGCCACTGGTAAGGAAAACATCTCCGCTGACGAACTCAGGGCATGGGATGATGATTTTGTCAAGGTTGATCAAAAAACCCTCTTCGACCTCATTCTGGTTAGTTTCTTTCTTTTTCCAATTTACTATTCCTCCGTTCTTGAATCTTGGTTGTTTTCTAATATCATGAGAATGGGATTTGCTTGCAGGCGGCCCGCTCTTTGAATATAGAGAGCTTGTTGGACTTGACATGCCGAACTGTTGCCAACATGATAAAGGGGAAGACAGTCGAGGAGATTCGCACTACCTTCAACATCAAGAACGATTTAGACCCCTGAGGAAGAAGAGGTGGTTAGGAGGGCGACATGCTTGGGCTATGAAGCATTACCAGTGATAGGATCAAGTTTGGAAAAGTTACAACACTGCCTTTTTTCTTGACATTCGCTTTGCATTCTGCTTCTTGAGGATTTCATATGTGAATGCCTCTTGTCCATGCTTTTCTTTAGTCTTTACTTCAAACTTGGTTGAATGTGTTGATCGATCTCTTGCTTTGCGCTTTGTGGTATCTACTCTACTTAAAATCGAAGTAGAAACAAACATCTCTTACACCATCCTTGATAACAATCGAAGTTTACTTGATTCATGTCTTCTTTTTAAGGGGTGAGTTTTATTTGATAAAGTTGGAACCATGGTTTAGATTTCTGGGTTGCTTATAGAAAAGTTTGGCCAATGACACGATGAACAAGTGAGTTACAAATGCAAAGTCATGAGTATGTGTAGTTACGGAAAATCAGTTTGTTATGATGAGGTCATTTTCATGGCTACCAAACAAGAAAAGTTTCCATGTATGATCGTCTTACGTCCCATATAAGTAGCCACAAATTCCTAGTTTTCAGCACCAATCTTCATCTGACTCGCCTCTGCGTCTGACTATCACTTGTTTACTCCAACAACCTCTCTCGCCAACAACATACCATTACAAAAACAACTTGATCAGTGCTCGTCCAATAATCTTATCATAAGTATGTTACCCTCATAGGATATATCTCTTTGGAATAATATCCATTCTCCCAAATATGATCTTATTTTATCTCATGGTAACCATTACATCT
This sequence comes from Gossypium hirsutum, assembly GCF_007990345.1. Taxonomy (NCBI): domain Eukaryota; kingdom Viridiplantae; phylum Streptophyta; class Magnoliopsida; order Malvales; family Malvaceae; genus Gossypium; species Gossypium hirsutum. The sequence continues at coordinate 4,935,640 of NC_053448.1, forward strand.
TCTTTCATGAAATTATAAATAATAATCATGTCATTCATCATAAAGACGAATGACCCGTAACAACATTTAATTTTCATCAATCATATAGTGCCTATGAAGAATATCATTTAGTTATGAATTTCATTGTTGTGAATGACGTTACATATTGCAAAAGTCGTACACCCAATGCACCAGCTTTTGGTTCCTTATCTATTTGAATTTAGTTTTTTATTTACATCAAAGTGTACAAGTCACATATACATAGTCCGTCACCCACTCAAGATTTAGGTATGCCACACTATGAAAGTTACAAGTGAATAAACTCGTAAATGAATTCAGTATTTATTCTTCTTAGGTCTAGTCTAACGAACTGTCGTCCAATTAGCCACATCTATGTCTCTATCTTTTAAAAGTCATCCGCTCTGATGCTCAAGACAAAACATCACCTCAACTGGACTTGATAGACGACATATTAGTCTTTCAATCGATTTGCTCATTTTCGATTAGACTAAGGACATGTTTATATTTATCTACTAATATAAGTTGTATTTCTGTACTACAATCCAACCATGTAGTACCGCTGAATATCAGTTAAACGTTAGATAATCAATAAGTAACATTTATTTCCATTTTGCTTTGTGTGCAAAACTCATATGAGGAAAAATTTACAAAGTATATCAATGAATTTATTTTATTAACCAATATGTTCGGAAAAATTACAATTTTACAAACGAATATACTACATTTGGGGCACCAGATTCAACACACCACACCAAGATGCACCAAAGTACAAAACCTAAAAGGTGATATATAGCGCACATACATGTAAAACCACCACCACACTAAAGAGATAGCACCGAAGTGCTAAACTTGAAGGCTTCAGAACTCCATAATTAGGACTCCAAATGCGCTATAAAATCTAATTGGCTTCCAACTATATCCTAACATTTCACTAAGACTACTTGGGCATATTATAAACATATTTACGTATATCCACCATTGTCCAAAATTTTCACATTTGCACATTGTGTATCATATTTTTCATTGTATACAACACACATAAAAATTCATATAATTGAAGCATAACATATTTTCTACATTTCTTATTTGGTGGTCATTAGACATCATATGTACAATACACATTTCTTTAGGCCTTATACCTATGCCCATTTTCATGTAATAGCCTCAAATCGAGGGAAGCCACAATCTCAATTAATTTGTGTCCCTTACATGGAAAATATAATGTTTTAACATTGTGTCGACTTTATCAACAATTTGCATGAACTAATTTGTTACTCTCATTCTTGACCATAATTACATTATTTGCATTTTTACATTAAAAACATAATTTCTACATATCAAACACACTTATTTATACTTCCATGGCAACCAAAGTTTCATAATCACTTCATTGATTAATATGTCATCCCACATTCAAACATTTAGCACAACCTAATAACAACCTATTTTATTACTTTTTAGCCATAAAATCTACAAATTTTCATTATATAATTATTTCAAATTTGTCACAAAAATATTACTATGATACTTACATTTCGGATGCTCTAAAACATATAATCATGCCTCTATAACCTTGATTCCGCCCTCAAATTTGCTTAGAAATCCATTTTTCACCATTACCACATTTTTTTCCATATTCATGAAAATAATAAAAATTTTAATATGTAAGCTTTCAAAGCTTTCACAAACAAAAAATTTCAAATACTAAGCTTGGATAAGTAAAAAAAACACCATCGCTAACCTTTACAAAGCTTTCTCTCTCAAGCTTCTATTTTCTATCTCAAAAACCAATAAACCTTGGGCTAAATTTTGAGCATTGATGATGGAAATGAAAGTAAGAGATGATTTTTCAAGTATTTTAGCAAAAATCTCAAAATGGGTATTGAACTTTTTGAAGAAATTTCAAGAAAAGCTTGAGCATGCAAGAAAGCAAGAAGACTCCATGGGAGAGGAGGACTTGCTGGCTACACCAGTTGATGGGGATTGCTTCTTTAATTTTTTTTTAATTCACTCAAGTGAGCTTAAAGTTTATAAACAACATTTCAAGCCCAAAATTTTAAAAATTGTGATAATTATTCCAACGCATGACTCAAATGGTCGAATAAATTTCATATATCAAATTATCATCTCGATATTATTTCCAATATAAAATTTTCAAGAAAAGACCAAAGTACCTTTACAAGGCTAAATTACCTCTTTATCCCTTTTATGTTTTACACATCCTTGTGTATTGAATAATACACTTTTACCCTTCTCTTGGGAAACAAGAGAAATTTACAATTTAGTTTTTATACTTTCTAATCTTTCCAATTTGTTCCCAAAGGGGATTTTCATCATACCAATACATATTACAACCTATTATCATGTCAGTTCATCACTAACAACTCACTTTTCCCATTTTGCTCTTATTTGCACTTTAGTCTTTAAACTTTTCAAAATTTATAATTTTGTCATTTTGTCATATTTTCACTTATAAAATTCTTTTCATAAATTTCCATCTTAAGTATCAACTTGCTTTCGTAAGAATCCTTTGCTTGACCCATTTTCTGAATTTTCTCAAGAACTCACAAATCTGACACCAACATAGCGCCACGTGTCAACTCAGAAATTTTGATGCATTACATGTTAAATGCACTAAAATCAACCTCCAAGTAATTACTTGGTGCCTCAACTCTTTTTACTCTTAGAATTCCACTAAACCATCTCTTTTCATTGGGTTTAGTAGATGAGCTAAGGAATTGCTCTAATTTCTCAAAGTTGACCAACTGACCAAAAACCTTGCAAAACTTTTTCACCCCCTTCTTGATGACTCAACATGTAATGACTCGATTATCTTTGGTGCCTCAAAATTTTAGATTTATAAATTAGTGATATGAATTCAGATTAATAAATAAAGTCGATTAGTAAATTAAATCCAATAAGGCATGGTATAAATAGTATAGGGAATAAATTAGAGATGTTAGCAAATGAGGAGATAAATGAAGGGGACTTAAGTAGCAATTGGACATGACATTATTTGGAAATTAAACCATGGCCAAATTAAAATTAGCGGACATACTTGATCTAGGCCATTAAATTGCATTAGCTTAAATATGATGGCTTTATAACCATTGGTTTATATTAATTATATTAGTTAATTAAATTGTAGTGAATAAAATATATGTATGTATTAACCTTAGTGGGAGACAGAAAAAGCATTTAGCCTTTCATTCTCTCTTCTTCTCCACTGAAACTCTTAAGGGAAAAATTGTTTGGTTCTAAACTCCATCGTGAGCTATCAAGGCAATTTGGGTAAGTGAATTCTTTTTATTTTTGTTGGAATTTAGGTAAAAATATTTAGATATTAATAACCCACATGTTATATTGTTTAATTGATGAAGTATAAAGTTAGAAGCATGTTGAATGAGTTGAAAAGTAGGAACTTTGGATAGAAAATCATGTTTTATGTTAGTAAGGTAATAAGTGTTATAAGAATAAGTATGATTTAAGCTTCAAGGTTTTGAAAATTATTGTTAAATATTAGGGACTAGATTGAATAAATTAAAAGTTTTTAGAAAAAAAATTATTATAGAATGGAAGTATGAGGTCCCTAGTGATTGAATTCAAGGTCATATTTCAATTCAATAATGAATATCGAAATATACGCACATATAGGATATTAGTGTTTTCAGGGACTAAATTGAATAAATGCAAAACATGTTTAATTTGAATTTGTGATTTGAACTTAGTATTTGTATTTTAATTTATAGTCAAGCTATCGAAAGATGAAAAGAATGTGTGATTCTTTTTTTTTGTGAATTTAATTAGGTAACTAACCTTGTTAAATTGTGAGTGATATGTGATTACAATTGTGTTTAAGTGAGTCGTATTAAATGTTGGCTAAACTGGTAAGTTGGCAGGTATGTACATGTATGTGATATTTGTTTTGATATTAAAATGATTAGTAACTTTGTTGATATAATGAAAAGTATGTGATTACACATGTATCAATATTGTTAAATTGTGAACTTGCCCTATTAAAAGATGCTAAACATAGACAAAGTATGGTTGGCATGCCATAGGATTCCTATATGTATTGGTGGAAAAATTCTGACACTTTAGTGGTTTTAGTTGTTGTTAAGTTTAATTTCAAATTATGTAAGTACCACTGAGTAATTAATATTCTGCGTGCAAAATTATTTGTTACCGTGCGTAAGTATCGTAGGCTTTTGAGGCGATCGTGAGTTGTCAGCATCCAATTTTTCGACACTTAGCTCAGTTATCTATTGTAAAGTTTTAATTATGCTTAATTAATTTGTAATACACTCACCGAACCTGATCACCAGATCCTAGTATGGGTGACACAATTGAGTCGGTTATTGTACATATTTAGAACTCACTAACTTTTTGTTAGAGTATGCCCAAAGATCAATCATGAGATGGTTGTAATAACATACTTGATTTATCATGTTTATTAATATAATGCGTTACCATTATTATTTCAGTTTCTTTTCTGTGTGTATAAATAAACTATTTTCTAATAATTTTCTAAGAATAATATGATTATTCTTAAAAGATCCTTAGTCAAGTATTATTGTTGGATAGGACAACAATAATGCATTAAGACTAACATGTAGTTGATTGATGATAAAGAGTTATCATTGATATGGAATATCAGAATCGATGCATAAATATGTGTGTTAGAGAACAACATATTGGACTGGCCCATTATGAGTATGTTTCTTGGATTATTATGTAATTGTCACGACATTACTCATAGTGATTAATATGTATATGATCCTCAGACTTGAGATCATCATAATCCCAACATCGTGAGTAGTATATTTTGATACAGTCAAACGTACACCGTAACTGGTTGTTCTATAAAGGCTGGTGTTGGATATACCACAATCGATGTAGAGGGATATGGTTGGTCGATATAGAATAAGTCCCTCCTACATAATGGGAGTAATATCTTAGGCCACTTGATTAAGTGAGACTAGAAATGCATGGCCATGCTCAAATAAGTTGATATGAGATGTCATACTTATTTGTATATTGTAGTCTGCTTAAAATATCAAGGAACATGGAATGGACTATACAAGTGTGACTATTCCATGACTTGTGTCCAATCCACAGATAAAGGACTTAAGGATTATTGCATAAAAGGTTAATCATAAAAGGTTATGTCGAATCATGATCTCTTGTGACTTAGGTAGCAATGATGCATTGCTAGATGCCACTAATTGTTTGTAACATTGGAATCGTTCTAGTATTACTGCTAACGTTACTAAAACCTACAGGGTCACACCCTATAGTTAAAATGAACGGAATAAACCATAGTTGGTATTGTTTTTAGGTGTCACTTGAATTAAATTAATTATAGAATTAATTTAATTCAATTTCCAACAAATTATGTACAAGGTTGTTGTACACATAATGAGGTTAGCATATGAATTAAAATAAATATATGGTTTACCGAAATTATATTATAATTAATGTAATTATAATTTTCGGTTTAAAATATTATTATATTTATTTTAATTCATAGATAAAAACCCTAAAAAATAAATAATAAGGATATAAGTATCCCGTTTTTCTTTGTTTTGGTCTAGCAGCCGTCAAAGAAAATTCACTCTCAAAACTGTTTTGGGGATTTCTTCCGTTCGTAGTCAACTGGGTGGATCACGTAGAGGTCTGAGTCTCGATAGATTGCGGCTTAGTTCGACTGTAGATCAGACTACACGTTGTTGAGAAGTTGCTGTCTACTCAGAACAGCATTAGGTAATTTCGTAACCCTTTTCACCCCAATTCGTTCCTCACACATGGATCCGTGGTTAGGGTCGCCGATTATTAAATTTTTCCGCTGCGCCGTAGGGGTGCCGGCGATCCAACACTTTTAATATTAGATTGTATTACTTATTGATTTAAAAACTTATACAACAGAAATTATAAAATTTAAAACTTGGAACTCTTAAGGAACTATTTGGTTACAACATATTCTCCCTTTTGGCGAAGTCTCTAAAGGTACCCCCTTATTATGTGCATAACACTTGCTAACGAAGCTCCTTGGTCCAATACGGTCTAGCTTGCTCCCTCCTCGAGTTCTTTATTCCACAAATCCTACAAACATAGGTCAATTCTTTGTAAGTTTCAAAGAACTTACTGAGTCTCTACATTACGCTAAAATAGACACCATCGTGTAGGGATTTAAATATAAAGAAACTAAACACGATTAACTCCCTACTTGTTTTTAGAAAATCTTTCTCTACCCAAAGTGGAGAGTTCTTATTTATTTCTTAATTTATCCATTGGTGGATAAATCATTAAGCAATCTTTCCCTGAAAAATCCTGCCAACCCTTGATCAGTCTTGACGGTTCCTCAAATGTCTCACCAAATCCATAGACTCTGTCCTTCCTTTACTTGTATTTTTCGATCCAACGATTCCCAGTGTGGAATCTTCAATCCACTATGTCCTATTAATGTTAGCCCTTTGGACTACTCTCCTAAAGGCCCTTGGGTATATTCCTCTTTGGCGATCATTTCAACTCTGTTTAGTCCATGACGGACTCCTTTCCTTACCATAATCTCATGGGACTTCCTCACATTTTATCCGTTGGAATAACTAACGAGGTCCCACGCCACTCTGGCAGACTAAATCTCACTTGGGTTAAATAGTGATTGGGTTATATCCTTGTAACTCGCCTTATTCGTATTAACTTACTTTAAAGTGTAACATGCCCATCTATTACAAATTATTTTGGCATAAAGTTCTCAGTAGACTGTCATCTAATGTCCATCTGAGTTCATGATTTTTCGTTCATGCTGTTTCCCACAAAACTGACCATTCGGCTGGTGCTTCCTTAATAGTTTCCCCTTTAAGAGGAATAATCATGACAGACATATCTATCATTTGATGTATCCCATTTTAGTACTCTATATATTGGGTTCCTAACAACCTCTCATTTCATTATGGACTAACTTGTATATTTTCAATCAACCACTTGTATACAGGGTTTTCCTTGAGCACCTTCTGGGATTCTTAATGGCAAATCCTTACCTGAAATCCTTAGATACCCCCTCTTTCATCTGCTTAGACACCAAGCACCATTGGCGCATCCTTTCCCATAATTCATTCCTACCGAGTTACCACCTATATACCTCTCCAGCTTCCACGATATTTGTTTTGGCGAACTGCTCCCCCTTCTATTCCATTTACTCCATTCAATGGATTCATTTACTCCATTTACCACCTATATACCTTTCTAGCTTCCACTTACGCTTTTCTTTTCCTTCATCTACAAGATTTTTCCCTGTCATCGTCCTGGTGAATTATCCTGTTTTAGTGTCCCGGTGGACCATCAATTTCTGCCACGATCGCGCCATGGTCCTTCGCAACATGAACCCCTGATTAACATTCTGGTGGTTTTCCCATATCTACTGTCGCAGCAAACTTGATTAGTTGTTATAGTTGAGCCATGGTCTTACACTGTATAATTCTCCTTTTTACTGTCCCAGAGGACTACCCCGTGTTTACTATCTTAACGGACTATACTAGTTGCCATAGTCGAGCTATGGTCTTGCACCTTATACCTCTTTGAGGTGTCACCCCGTAGGACCTTACTGTTGTCGTGGTGGTGCCCCATAGAGCTTGCTAACCGTTGTCGCGATGTTTCTCTATAGAACATAATAACCGTCAATATCATCGTATCACATATTCACCTTGATGCTCGAACACTGAAGTTTCCCCTCCGAAAAGCCCGAAGCCTCACACATCACGGTTTACACTTAGCAACATCGTATGGTGATATCTAACAGAAAAATTTCATTTCCAAGTCCTAACTTCATCTATCCTGTCAATTATGCTCATGTTGTTATGATCATGCAATACATGCATTCCACTTACATGCTAGCATGGAGTATATGCTATCATATTTAAACATGAAGTCCTAAATATTTTATGCACGCTGAACTACGTGGCGAATACCATATATGAAACTATCCTAGGCATGTTTTCCATTCCAGTTCAACAAAATTCATACATCATCACAGAATCATGACAATCCACACCGCATTCTAAGAATGGAGTATAGAAACTCACCAAATGCTTCTTCGCCATATTAGCTTAACTTTTTCGAACACCATAACTTTCATTCTCCTGGCAGCTAAGCATGATAACCAAATCACTGGTTAAGTTCATTCTTTTTAACTTAAACCTCAATTTTTCAAAAACACACAAAACCCTTAATTTGGTTCTGAAAACCATTAACTTTGTGTTCTAAATCTTACACACACCAAAGGACTTAGAACCTGACCAGCTCCCCAAATTTTTTACTTTTTCGACTAATTCCTCATGATCATCGCTCTATGCAAAGCATTCCACAACCATCCCTTCCTCGGAACAACCATGGAAAATAGAGAAGAGGAAAGAATGAAACAAAATTGAGAGGAATCCACCTGAAGATTCACTTCTCATCCATTTATAGCCCCTTACGCACGGTCTTTAACCGTTTAGAGACCATACATTAACAATCATTTTGTCTCCCACTAATGTATGGTTTCAACCATGCTCCATTATGTTTCTAACTTTTCTTGATTTTTCAATAGAGGCCATCAGCTTACAGTCTTATTCAATTAAATCCTCAAATTGTTCCTAATTTTTGGGTTTAAAAGAAATCAGATGTGGCATAAGCATGACATGTACCTAAGTCTGTGACTCTCAAGAACCAATTTTAAACCCATGAATGTGATGGGCTTACACTACCTCAAGGCCCAACAATAAAATGAAAAGCTAAGCAAATCAAACCAAGATTCGATCAAAGGCAATATGTGAAGATGAATCATTTTGAGGAAACGAGGAATGATACATGCACAAAATAGGTGAAATTTACTAAATCCTATTCGCCGAAGATGCTAGTTTTTTAGTTTGGGGAATCAACAAACTTGCGATGAATTTTTAATCTATCTCTTAGCTTCGAAACGCACTTTGAATTACTAAATTTTGAGATCACGAGCTCAAGTTATGACGATTTTAGTGGAAACTATATGAGCAGAATTTTTGGACAGGATTATGACGGGAATTACAAATTTCAAGCTTTTAATTCAAGTTTAAATCATATTAGGTTGGGTTTTACGCTTAATTTTTATTATATATGAGCCCAATATTGTATTTATTAGCTCTTTTTATTTTTTATTTTTTATTCCAAATTTTTTATACTTATTAAGTATTTTAAGTTATTTAGGAGTTTTTGTCAATAAGACAATTTAGTTTAAAACTACTTCTTGTTTAGGTTAATTAGAGTTCTAATATACCTAAGAGTTCTATTTAGATTTATTTAGCTAGCCTATATAAAGGCATTTACATTGTACACAAAACAATCAATTCATTATTATTGAACAACTTTTCTTTTAGTTAATAAATTCTTATTAAGTTTTCTTTTACAAGAGTTTTAACAATCTTTTCAGCTTGTGGGGATCATCTTCAAACTTTTTCTTGCCAAGTTTTCTTTCTTGGAGGGGAAATTAAAGCCACTTGAAGGGGGTTGTGGATTTCTCTTGTTTCCAAGGCTCTTTAGAACTTCTACACCCCACGTTCTATCTTTTTCATCTATTTTCCTTATTTTCTTTTTTATTGTTTTAATCTTTGATTTATTATTCTATTTTATTTATCTTATTTATCTATTTTAATTGTTTTATCTTACTTGGATTCGATTGTGTGCCAGGTTGTGTCAAAATCCAATATTCTTTCTAAACATCTAAAGCCCTAAGTCAAATATGCGACTTGGACAAGCTTACGATCCTTCTCCATCCAATTCCTTACCATTTGGTATTAGTTTCTTGGCGTTTTAAGTGTTCTTTTTGTTCTTATAAATTGATTTCCAACCAACAACCTCAAAACAAATTTTTTTACCCAAAAATTTTTCAAAAAAATATTTTCCAGTTGATAAACAATTTTCAAACGATCTGAAAATTTACATATTGATTCTTGACACTCTTTTATAACATATAAAAAATATTTCTCACAAAAAAAAAGTGATTGAAGAAGTACAAAAATAAAAAAATTAAAAAAAAAATTCTTTGGGTTGAATTTTTTGATGAAACTTTCCATATCATATCTACATTATTTTAGGAGGCTCCAATTTAAATTTTATAATTTTTGGAAATTGGGAACACCTCGAACGGAGTTTGTCAATTTGCTTCACTATTTTTTAGGTTTTTGGGTTTCAGGGATTTTCATTGACGGTTAGCCTTAGGTTTTTATTATTTCTTTTCTTTTTATTGTTCTTTTATGCATTCTAACACTTTATTTTTCCTTCTGTTAGTTGGTTAAAGCACGTTGCACATTCTTTCCTCCGTACAATACAAATCTTTGGTGTTTAGCTGATTTTGGACTCCTAGTGCTACTAGGTTTGCTTTGTTAGTTTGATTCTAATACATTCTGATTAATCGATATAAAAATTTTCAAAAACTCACAAGATTAATTCTTACCTAATTGAGAATTTAATTTTCTTTCTGAGTGCATAAGGTGAGGTTTGCTTTTTTTTTTTGAGTGTTTTTATTTCATCCTCTAATAATGGTACGCAGACATAGTATGAAAGAGTTTTGGAACCTCCTACTGATGGGGACAATTTGCTTGAGTCCAATTGTTTAGTAGTGTGACAATCCTTTAGCATTCAAGTAAGGGACGATTCTGACGAAGTGCAAAGGACTGACATCTTCCACTCGAGGTGCTTGATTCAAGGAAAGTTGTGTTCTCTTATTATTGCTAGTTGTAGTTGTGCCAATGTGGTGAGTAGTTTTTTAGTGGATATTTTATCTTTACCTTGTCAAAATCATCCTAAGCCATATCACTTACAATGGTTTAATGAATGTTCGGAAGTTATGGTAGTTAAACAGTCCTTAATTGCATTCAAAATGGGAAATTATTCTGACGAGGTTTGGTGTGATGTAATTCTCATGCATGCCGCCCATTTTCTTCTTGGAAGACCATAAAAATATGATCATGATGTGGTACACCATGGCAAATTGAATTGTTACTCTCTTGTGTTTTTAAAAAATACACTTTAGCCCTTTTAGGGTCCAAAAATGTGTATCAAGACCAATTGAAAATGATGAAATTTTGTGAGAGGGTTAAAAGGAAAGAAAAAAAATTGAAAAGACAAAGGGAAAAGAGACCTTGAGTGATAAATGTCTACTTGATGGTCCACTTTTGATGAGTGAAAATATAGATGAGGTAAAATTAGAGAGTTCCCAAGTGGGAAAAGAAAATGAAAAAGAAGAAAATATTCATGCAAAAGTAAGGAATTATTATGTTTTAACTAACTATAACTCGATTTTGTTTAGTAGTGTTTCCTTGTTATAGGATTTTAAGGATCCATTGATGGACTTCCAATTATATTACTCTACCATCAATAGACAATTTTACTTGTATGAAAGAGGTAAGTTGAACATTGATAATTCTCCACAAGTGCTTCAAGGTAAGAAATGTAAGGAAACATTAGAAATTAAATTAAGAAGGCATACATTGCATGTGTTTGATAAGTATGCTACTGATTTTAGATTTCCTTATGACATGTTTTCTCGTTGGTTAAGTTTCAACAAACCTTTGTCAGTTTCAATTAATTTTATGGGTTTATCTATATTTGCAAAGGTTAAAAATAGTAATTTTGTTGCATTAAATAGGTTTATTAAAGCATTTTATACATTTATTCTTACAACAATTTTTTCTATCTTGACCTTTAATGATGAATTTTTACATAATCTTAACATTCTTGATTTTTATAATTATGTGAAACTTTTGACTCATCATTGGAAATTCTTATGGATGACCATGCATATTCAAAGAAAGTTACAGATTATATTTTACTTGAACACTCATGTGCCTAACATCTCTTTGTTTAGTATTGATACATTCTTTTTAAAGGAGACGTCCATGATCAAAGCTAATTTAAAGGATCGAAATAATATCTTTGATCCTGGAGATAGTTTTGTCATCCAAGAAAGCTTAGCTAAGTATTTTTTTTCATTTTATTGTTATTAATTCTAATCCTGTTTCTTTTATGCAGCTAAAGATTTGAGGACAAATCTTCTCGAGGAATGGGGAATGATGCTAGTCTCAAGGCCCAATTTCAGACCCATGAATGTGATAGGCTTACACTACCTCAAATCCCAAAAATATGATCAAAGGCCAACCAAATGAAACCAAGATTCGATCAAACGAAATATGTGAGGATGAATCGTTTTGAGGAATGATACATGTACGAAATGGGTGAAATTTATTAAATTTCATTCACCGAAGCTGCCAGTTTTAAGTTTGGGGAATCAATAGACTTGTGACAACTTTTTTAATAGGATCCAGCCATTTCTTGGTTAATATGTCTCAAGGAGTTTGAATATATATCTCTTAGATTCAAAACGCACTTTAAATCACTCAACTTTGAGTTCGAGAGCTCAAGTTATGATTGTTTTAGTGAAGACTATGCAAGCAGAATTTTTGGATAGGATTATGACGGGAATAACAAGTTTCGAGCTTTTAATTCGAGTTTAAATCATATTGGGTTTGAGTTTTAGGCTTAATTTTTATTATATATGAGCTCAATATTGTATTTATCAGCCCCTTTTTTATTCTAAATTTTTTATAATTATTAAGTATTTTAAGCTATTTAGGAGTTTTTGTCAACAAGAAAGTTTAGTTTAAAACTACTTCTTGTTTAGGTTAATTAGAGTTCTAATATACTTAAGAGTTTTGTTTAGATTTATTTAGCTAACCTATATAAAGGCCTTTAAATTGTATTCAAATCATTTAATTTATTATTATTCAACAACTTCTCTTTTCAATTAATAAATTCTCTTTGAGTTTTTCTTTTCAAGAATTTTTCTTAAGTTTTCTTTTAGAAGAGTTTTAATAATCTTTTCAGATTGTGAGTATTATCTTCAAAATTTTTCTTGCCAAGTATTCTTTCTTGGAGGGGAAATTAGAGCCTTTTGAAAGAGGTTGTGGATTCTTCTTGTTTCCAAGGCACCTTAGGACTTCTACACGTCATGTTCCATCTTTTCCATCTACCTTGTTTATTTTCTTCTTTATTGTTCTATTTTTTTCATCTTAGTTAATTATTTTAATTTATTTCTTTAATTTTTTTATCTGACTTGGATTCATTTGCATTTCAGGTTGTGTCAAAATCCAAATTTCTTTTCAAACGTCTAGAGCCTTAAGTTAAATCCACAACTTGGACAAACTTATGATCATGTTTCAGGACTCATTCTTCATCAAAGTCATTATGAAGTATTTTGGAGTTCTTATGATATTTTGTTTTTATATTTATATGTTCATATTTTGGTATACTTGGTAAGGTGAACTATAAGGTTTCCAAGGTTTATTTTGAAGCTTTGATTAGTAGCTAATTATGCATGGTTCTACAAGTTTAAATATGTTAGTTTATAAGTTTTTTTCTAGATGTATTGAATTGTATGCTTGGATGATATTTTGTTGTAATTACATGTGTTAAATAGATGGTTATTGTGTAGGTGCTATGTTTAGGTATGTTTTAGGTATAACTTGTTAAGGTTGGAAAGCTTGAAAATAGGCATTTTTGGTCATTTAGTCTCGAGACAAGAAAAACGTGTCTCGAGATTATTAGAATAAAATTTACTTAATTGTTCATGCAAAGTCTTAATGTCTCGAGACAAAGTGGATTTTTTCTTGAAATCGGGATACAACGAAGCTAAACTAGTTTTCCGTTGTTCTAGGTCTTGAGACAAGAACCCCTTGTCTTGAGACATCTAAACATCAAAGTTAAAATAATGAAACAGGGGAAGCCTATCTTGAGACTCAGTCTCAAGACTTGAGAAGCAATGTCTTGAGACATGGATTTCAATGTCTTATGGCGTGTCATCATCGAAGCAAAATTTGTAATAAAAAGAATTATATCCTATCTCAAGACATGGAGACCCTTTTCTTAGGACATCTTATTGAAATTTGATGAATAGAGTTTGGATTCAAATCTTAACTTTGTTTTTGATCGAACGCGAACCTGTAACCTTATTTATAGAATCATATAATATTGAATCACCATGTTTACGCAGATAACTATAATTGAATTTGATTGTTATAAATTAATATTGAATTGTTTGATTAAATTATTTAAAATAGCCTAAGTTGCTTCGACAACGTAATGTGACTTCACTCATTTAGATCCGACGATCAAATCGAGTGTGGGGTGTCACATAACATGAATGTACTTTGGCGTTAAAAAAAAATCAATGGTCTGCGTGTTGAAAAATCTAGTTGTGAAAACAATTTACTGTTACAGCAAAAGTTTAAAATTTTTCAAAACTGAGTCGGTTTTGTGATATTTATAGTAATGAACATTATACTGAAAAGTACATGTGTTTTGTGCAAGATGGATCCAAAATATTCCTAGCTTTCAATTGAACGTCCATCAACACTATCCTCGTACCCTGAATTGTGTTGAGTGTGGGCTTGAATAACAAGAAGTAAACACAGAACTAAAATCGATACAAATTATTATTCCCAGAAAAAAAAATCTATTCTAAGAAAATAAATTGTCACTACTTTTTGGCAGAATAACATCTATTTATAAGAAGAGATCGGAGAATTTTAGTTGAATAATAATAGTACAAATAATATTTATTTAATAGAAAAACACTCCCCTTGTCTAATTAGAAGAGGGGGGAGGCACACCCTAGATAAAAATACTAGGGTTGCCACCTTTCACATGTAGAATGAGAGGAATTGGGTCTCTCGTGTATTGGATCTAATTCTACGTGATTCATGAAATTTTAACCCAACAATTTATAATTTAATCTAACCCAACATTTTTTTCCACTCCCAAGATAAATATCGCCTATTTATTTAATTAAATTAATTTCTCAATTAAATTTTTTTTCAACCCAATTTTAATCTCGTTAAAGTCATGACGGTTTTACTGTAAAAGAATCTATGCGGAAATATATTTAATTTTCATGCTCAATGGATTCATAATGACTAATTAATTTAATTTCATAATCGAAATTCAATTATTAAATTACAATTAATTAAATAATAATAATTTATAAACCTTAAATTAATTCTCAAGTTATTTCTATACTCAGTGAGATAATGCATTCATTTGTGAATACGACCCATTTCTCAAACTTCATCCTTTTTATTCATTGTTGCTCATTTGGTTCTACATGCAATTCATTTTCGATTTCAACAAGCTAGCAGAGGGACCAATTTGACATTTGTAATTAGGACTTAAATAATTTAGAATTAAGTTCCATTTTTTTATCTATTGCTTATAAACTTATTTAGTTACGAAGTAATTCCACTATAGTGTCGTGACTGAGTCTCCATAATTACATACCATTACGAAAGTTATTTAATTAGTGCTCATCCAATGACCTAGTCATCAGTGAGTTACCCTATTAGGGTATCCTTAATCTCTTTGGGATAAATTTGTTCTCCCAATATGATCCTATTTTATATCATGATAACCATTGCATCTTCCTTTCTGAAAAGTCAATTACTATCGAATAGTAATTAAGTCATTTATCACAAAGACAAATGACCTGTGGTCACGTTTATTTTTCGGCGAAATTACCAATAAAAGCCGTTTTTTTCAAAATTTACTGAAATGGGTCGATTTTGGGCCGATTTTTTTATTATTTACCGAAATGGGCCATTTTCCGAGAAATCGCGTCCACGTCAGCGCGATGTCAGGGTACGTGTCAGGACATCACGTCCACGTCAGCGCGATTTGCTTACGTGGACACAAATCGCGCCTACGAGGACGCGATTTGCTGACGTGGATGAACAATTTATGTTTTTAAGCTTGGAAAACTTTTAAAGGCCATAACTTTTGACTCAGTTGCCCGATTGAGACGGTTTTTTTTATTTCGAATAACTTTTCGAGATCTACCCGCTGACAAATTGTCGAAGGCGGTTTGCCGCAGTTTTCGTCGAAAAAGATCCTTTTTTGCCCCTAAATTTTGATTTTTTCGGTTTAAAATTGAATTTTGAAACATTCAAATCATTATTTTCCTTATTTATTTGAAGTAAACACCGGATTTTTTTTACAGAATTGTTGTATTATTTTTTCTGATTTGACACGTGTATGGAATAGGTCCGATAAATCGTTAGGACGTAAGTAATATAATTAAGATAATAACAGTATTTCTATAATATGTAAATTAATTAGTTTAGCTTAATTGGTTAAGATGCTTGCTCTTTTCTCTTGGTATCTTGTTGGTAACAATTTTTGAATCTTTTTAAAATCAAAGCATAGGTTCAATCCCTAGCAATATCAATATTAAATCTTTTATTTAAAAACTATATAAAAATATGAAAACATAAAAAGATCATTAAAATAATAATAGTAATCCTTTAATAAAAATGATAGATTACTTAATTTATAAATAATAGAGATTCGTAATATTATAATAACTGTAAATCATCCTAAAACTGTAACTTTTTATAGTTAATCCAAAACACTTTTTTTTATTTATTATATCAATATTTATGTCGAAATGACGAATGCTGTATTGTGAACCCGCCCTTCAAGATTGGCCTCTCGTCGTCGGACTACCTCCTCAGCCGACTGAACTATTGTCAGATCTGTTCGGTTCGGTTCGTCTGAATACTTGTCCAGATCTGTCATGCCCACCAAGAGGAAACCTTCTTCTTTTCCTCCAAAGGAGGATGGTTCTTTTACCACTCAGACTCGAAGGAGCCAGAGACATCGCAGAACGACAATAAACCCTAGAAACGAGAAAGTCATCGATGTCCCTGATGAAGAGGAGAGCAGTGAAGTTTTAGGTGGAGGAAAGCACAAGCTAAACTCTGACTCTGTAGCTGCTACAGTGTCCAAGAAGTCAAAACGAACCATAACAAAACCAGTCTCTAAAACGACACCATCGGAATCTGAAAATGAAGACACTCTGCTCCTTGACGACAGTGAGAACAAAAACAAATCCGCCAATGTGAAAAAGGTTGAGAGGAGCTGTGGTTGATAAAGACGGGGAGAAGGACGCTAAGTTCATTGGCGAGCCCATAGTTGATGAGGAATCACGACGGTGCTGGCCAAAAACTATCTAGGAAAGGTATAAAAACTATGAATAGAAAATTATTATTATTTAACTTTTTAAATCTTTTTTTGCCAAGACTATCAATGCAATTTTTCTCCTTTAAATTTTAATTTTTTTAATTTTCTTTTTCTCAAAGCCAAAAATAGAAGTATTTGAGCCTGTTCGAGTGAAAAGGTTTATTGCTTACAATTTCATGGATATTGAAGTTTTTTTTAGGAAACATAAATGGGAATACATATTTTATAACATGCAATTGCATCTACTATATATATATATATTTATATATATATATAAAAGCTTTCCAGATCCAAAGTTGATAATGGGACTAATGAAATTATTACGTTGCAAATAAATAAATAAGTGATTTGGACTAATTATAAAGAGGTTTTAAACTTTAATCAAAGGTAAAAAAGAAAGTGTCATGTCAACAATCCGTTAGTAGATTAATAGAATTTTAAATGGTAGTGACTAATTTGAGTAATTATCTTAATTAGATTGATTAAATTAACAAAAATAATTTTAGAGTGGCTAAAATGGGAACGATACTATTTTAGGATGACTTGCAGTGTAGTTTATCCTAATAATTATTATACAATTATGATATTATAATGTGCATTCTTTTATTAATGATATGCAACCTAAACCTTAAACGTCAAACTAGTTTTATGGTAGATTATAATATATACAATTAACATTATATAATTAAAGTGGATTACTAATGATATGTTTCCCTATATACAATTATATTGTTATAATATATATTTTTATATTAATTATATTTAAGCTTAAACCCTAAACGTGTGTTGGAACATTTTCATATATTTATAGTGTTCCAATAACTATAAATATATAAATGAATGGGTGTAATCAATCAAAAGTTATATTATTTGATTTTTTTGAAAAATAATTATAACTATTTAAATAATATTATTTGAATAGTTATAATATTAAATGAATAATTATGTGTTTATTTTAAAGACATTATTATTCAAAAAGGCACCTATTGAAAGATGTCTCTATGAAGAGACATGAAAATTCCTATAAATAGGAATGGGATTTCATTTGGAAATCACACCAACAAATTCTAATATTCTTTCTTTCCTTCCTTCATTTTCTAATATTATTAGATTATTCTATAAAGTATTACTGCAGAAATCCTTTGTAGAAATTGAGTTTCTTGTTATACATTGCTCAGTGCGTAGTGGACTATTCTCGTCAGTACAAAATGCAAATAGTCATTGGCTTCATTGTATCCTCGAGGTTAATTTGCTTGGAACTCATTTGCACACTGAAGATAGGTGAGAGAGAATATAACCTTAAAGATAATGGCTTGATACACGCCTTGGAGCCTTGTCTTATATCTTCTTTTTCTGTTAGAGTTCCGTTCGTGTGTTCGAGATTTTCCTCACCGGAGTTTTGTACTAACAATTTTAAGGTTATAATTCATGATGACTACCACAACACATGAAAGTGGAACATTAAGGGAGTTGGCTTCCAACTTTGTCAAACTTGATCGGTTTGATTGTGGCAATTTTCGAAAGTGGTAGAAAAAGATGCACTTCTTATTATCAACTTTGAAGATTGCTTATGTTTCGGATACTCCAAGACCTAAAGAGAATAAAAACGAATTTGTTTCTGCAACCCGAGAAAGACAAAAATGGGACAATGCTGATTACATGTGCATAGGCCACATATTGAATGGTTTATCTGATGGTTTGTTCGACACCTGCCAAAACAAGGTCACCGCTAAAGAATTATGGGACAAATTGGAGACAAGATACATAACCGAAAATGTTACAAGTAAGAAATTTCTTATCAGTTGTTTCAATAATTATCAAATGGTTGGTGGTCGTTCTATTATGGAACAATTCTGTGATATTGAAAAGATGCTAAATAAATTCAAGCAATATGATATGAAAATGGATGAAATGATTATTGTATCCTCCATAATAGACAAACTTCCTCCATCTTGGAAAGACTTTAAAAGAAGTCTAAAACATAAGAAAGAGGAAATATCTCTTGAGGCTTTGGCAAATTATCTTCGTTTTAAAGAATAATATCAAAAGCAAGATCAGAATCTAAATTCTGAAAATGTCAAAGTGCATGCTACGGAGGAAGTACATACTACTAAACCATTCAAGAGAAAGTTCAAACAGACTGATAGAGCACCTAAGTTCAAAAAGAAAAAAAGGGCTCATGCTATCATTGTGGTAAGCCGGGTCATTTCAAGAATGAATGTCGATTTTTAAAGAAGAAATAATCTTCTACGGCTGATAATAACGAAAATTTCATTGCAATGATATTTGAAATTAATATGCCACAAGAAGATAATACATGGTGGATTGATACCAGAGCAACCAAACATGTGTGCAAAGACAAAAGCATGTTCACAAAGTTCACACAATGTGAAAATGACAATGTCTTGTACATGGAAAATTCTTCCACCGTAGCAATCAAAGGCAAAGAGTCTGTTGAACTACAATTCACTTCTGGAAAGGTTTTAACCTTAAATGATGTATATTATGTACCAAAAGTTAGAAAGAATTTAGTTAGAAAGAATTTAGTGTCTGGAAGTTTGTTGAATAAGTTTGGTTTCAAACTTGTTTTTGAAGCAGATAAGTTTGTTTTGTCTAAGGGAGGAATTTTTGTAGGGAAAGAGTATATGTATGAGAGTATGTTCAAACTCAATATTATTAATAAGAATAAAAATATTATTTCTGCTTATATGGTTGAATCTTTTTGTTTATGACATTATAGATTAGGTCATTTGAATTATAGAAAATTGAATAACATGTAGAAGTTAGATTTAATTCCTACTTTTAATAATAATATTGAAAAAGACAATACATGTATGTTGACTAAAATTACAAGAAACTCTTTCCCTAAGGTTAAAAGGAAAACAAAATTTCTTGATTTGATACATAGTGATTTATGTGACATGCATAATACTCCTACATTAGGTGGAAAGAAATATTTTGTTACTTTTATTGATGATTGTTCTAGATATTGTTATGTATATTTATTGCATTCAAAAGATGAAGCGTTTGATAAATTTAAAGTTTATAAATCTAAAGTTGAACTTCAATGTGAATCATTTGTCAAGTGCTTAAAAATGGATAGAGATGGAGAATACTATAATCCAAGTTATTTTGAATCAACTGGAATTGTCCATCAAGTTTCAGCCCTTTACACACCACAACAAAATAGTGTAGCTGAAAGGAAAAATAGAGTCTAGACTGAAATAGTAAATTCAATGTTATCATATTCAGGTATTGAACAAGGTTTTTGGGGAGAAGCTGTTCTAACAACTTGTCATATATTGAATAGTTCCTAATAAGAAAACTAAAATAACCCCCTATGAACAATGGGAGAAAAGCAAACCAAACCTTAGTTATTTGAAGGTTTGGGGTTGTAGAGCTATTGTCAAAGTTCTAACACGTAAACGTAAAAAGTTAGGTGAAAGAGGAATTGAATGCATATTTATAGGATGTGCACATAATAGCAAGGCATATAAGCTCATGGTAATTGAACCAAATGATTCAATTTCAATTAATACTGTTATTGAGTCAAGATATGCTATTTTTGATGAAAATAGATTTAATTCTATTTCAAGACAATTACAGCCACAACAATTGATTCATTCTTCAAATGAAAATGAGATTCTATTGGAACAAATTTATAATCATGATGAATCTTGTCAAGAATTAAAAATAAGTAAGAGGATTAAAAAGGTCAAAGATTTTGGATCAGATTTCATTATGTTTCTTGTAGAAGGAAAAGGTGAAAGTATATGCAATAATATACCTTATTGTTATAATACGAAATCTAATCCTATTACATTTGAAGAGGCAATAAAATCTCAAGACTCTACTTTTTTGAACGAAGCAATAAATCATGAGATGGATTCAATAATGGGAAATCAAACTTGGATCTTAGTTGATCTTCCATCGGGTTCCAAACCAATAGGTTGTAAATGGATCTTCAAAAAAAATGAAGGTCGATGGAACCATTGATAAATTTAAAACAAGGTTGGTAGCCAAAGGTTTTGCACAAAAACAAAGTATTGATTACTTTGATACCTATGCTCCAATAGTAAGAATTGCTATAATTAGACTCTCAATATCACTTACCTCTATATATAATTTGGTTGTTCACCAAATAGATGTAAAAACTGCATTTTTAAATGGTGAATTGGAAGAGGAAGTGTACATGGAAAAACCGGAAGCATTTGTTGTTCTAGGACAAGAGCATAAAGTATGTAAGCTTGTTAAATCTTTATATGGACTTAATCAAGCACCAAAACAATGGCACTAAAAGTTTGACAATGTTGTTTTAGCTAATGGCTTAAAATAAATGAATCTGATAAGTGCATATATAGCAAATTTGAAAATGGAAAAGGTGTCATAATTTGTTTATATGTAGATAAGATGCTCATTTTTTGCACGAATTTGGAACAAATAGAAAAAAAAATTCTTGTCAAATAACTTTGGTATAAAGGATATGGGTGTAGTAGATGTTATTCTTAGGATTAAAATAACCCGAAATGAAAGCACTATAACTTTATCACAATCACATTATATTGAAAAGGTGCTTAAAAAGTTTGATCTTTTCAACTACATACCAACATCTACACCCATGAATCCTCAAATAAAATTAGTATCTAATGTTAGTAGAAAAATTGATCAATTGAAATATGTAAGTCTAATTGGTTGTCTTATGAACATAATGACTTGTATAAGACCAGATATTACATATGTTGTTGGGAAATTTAGTAAGTACACAAGTAATCCAAGTAGTTTGCATTGGCAAGCTTTGAATAGAGTACTTAGGTACTTAAAGAAAACTATTAACTATGGATTGTGTTATAATGGATATCCTCCACTTTTAGAAGGGTATTTCGATGCTAGTTAGATTACAAGTTTGGAAGATCATGCATCTACTAGTGTGGATGGATCTTCATTCTTGGTGGAGAAGTCATTTCTTGGGGTTTCAAGAAACAAACATGTATTACTGATTCCGCCATGGCATCAGAATTTATTCCATTAGCCATTGCAACTAAAGAAGCAAAATGGTTAAGAAATTTGCTTTATGATGCACCTTTATGGCCTAAAACAATTTCACCTATTTCTATCCGTTGTGATAGTGAGGCTACCTAGTAAAGGCATATAGCCAATTATATAATGGAAAGTCTAGACACATTGGATTTGTAACACCCCTAACCCATATCCGTTGCCGGAATAGAGTTACGGAGCATTACTGAAATAACAGATCAAATACAGGCATTTCATATTATTTAACATTCATGTCAAATATTATTCATAAAGTTCCTTATATGAGCCCTCGAGGCCTAAAACATACATTAGAAACAAGTTGAGACTAAACCGGGTACTCAGAGAATTTTTAGCAAAATTTCAATTTTTTTCCAAGGTGTAGAGGACACACACCCGTGTCTCAGGCTATGTGGGCACTCGAAATAGGGCACACGGTTGTGTTCCAGCCCGTGTCTGTACCCGTGTAACTCTCTAACTTGGGTCACACGGCCAAGTACCACGCCCGTGTGCTAGGCTGTGTGTAGGTGCAGGGGTCACATGGCCAAGCCACACACCTGTGTGCCAGGTCGTGTGAAAAATATTAAGCATTCTGTTTTGAATTTTAATGATGCAGGGGACACACGGCCAAAACACACGCCCGTGTCTCTGCTCGTGTGGATGAAATAAGGTCATTTCCAAGCCATTTTTCTCACCCATTTGGTCTTGCACCTACACTAACATTTTAACACATTCAAAAGTCAATCCAAGACATTTAAACTAACCAAAATCAAGTCATAAACATGCCATATATCGCCATTTCTTATCATTCAAATTTACCATATTAATGAAAACATCTATTTGCTTACTTATACCAACTATACTATCTCATCTCATACATCAATATGCTTATAACTTATCCATCATTCAACCACATCAAACACAACAAACATGAAAAAGCCACACATATATATATACTTAACAAAAGTATGTCCAACTCAAGCCATTCCAATGGCTATTTATAACCAAAACACATATTTGCTATCAATGTCCCAATTGAACCTATACATGCCATTATACCAAAATTTGGTTAGTTATATACCGAAATGAGCCGAAGGATAGTGTGATGATGCACCAACCAGCTTCCAACCACTTTGAGCTTCCGAATTACTATAAATAGGACAAATAATACAATGTAAGCATATTATGCTTAATAAGTTCGTATAATAGGAAATTAACTTACCATTCATTTATATTTAAAGTAAGCAGACAAAATTCATCCAAAGAAAATTTGGCAATTTGCATAAACACATATAATCTCAAGAAACATGTTGGTCATGTACTTCATATGAATATGAAGAATAAAAAATGAGCTTATCATGTAAAAATTTTCATATACATATGCTTTCCACATCATATATCCATATAACATGTACATTTCCATAATAATTAATCTCAAATTCATATTATTTCATGTCAAAACTTTTCCCGTTGAATTTATTAGAAATATCGATGGATACACAGGTAGTACACTTAAAGTGTACAAATTGTAATTCGTTAATTCATATTTGGGAGTGCTCGTTAAAGCACATAATCGGGATGCCCTCTCTCGAGCCATATAACAAAAATCTCATGTGAGCTATATAACAGGAAGCTTATTCGGGCTGTATGACGGGAAGCTCATAAGAGCCATAATCGGGAAGCTCATGCGAGCCAATAACTAATAGCTCCGAAGAGCCATTAACGGGAAGCTCCGGATAGCCATATATCAGGAAGATCAAGTGAGTCATATCGGGAAACTCTTGAGAGCCATTAATCAGGAAGCTCACAAAGAGCCTTTAAACAGGAAGCTCTTGAAGAGCCATATAACGATACGCTCATAAGAGCTGCGGTATGTCCACAATACATACAGAATCACAACCGATTGGAATGCTCCGAAAAGCTGTTAACGGGTAGCTCGTAAGAACCATATAACGGGAAGCTCGAAAGGGCTAATAACGGGATGCTCTTTTAAGCTGTGGTGTGTCCGCAACATATGCAGGACCACAACCAATATGGGAAATCCTGTATCCATCAAATTTCATTTATCCAAAAGGGACTTAACATTTATTGGGCTTTGTCGGATATGCAATTAATTTCACATATATGACATTTTTACAATTCACATATACAACATTCAATTCAAACATATAAATATACACAATTTAGTTACACGAACTTACCTTGACAAGTGTTTGTTGATTTGTTGTCTACTAATTCGACACTTTCTCTTTTCCTCGATCTAATTCTGTATTTTGTCTATCCGAATTTATATGAGTAAATTTAACTCAATTTAATAAAATTCATATTCAATTCAATTCAATTCACATCTTAGGAAAAATATCATTTTGCCCCTATACTTTTAATTAATAACAATTTCGTCCCTAGGCTCGGAAAACTGAAATCATACAATTTAACCATTATTCCAAGCCTAACGATTTTTACATGTAACATTTATAGCCCATGTAATTCATAAAATTTAGAATTTTTCCATAAATTTTACATCTTTATAATTTAGTCCCTAAATCATAATTTCATCAAAATTCACTTTACAAAAGTTGTTTATCTATCAACAACCTTTCATTTTCTACCATAAATTTCATAATTCATGCATATTCATCCATGGAAAAACTTTAATACTTTGATAACTTTACAAATTAATCTTCGAGATAGTTAGATTAAGCTATTACGATCTTGAAAATATAAAAATTACTAAAAACGGGACAAGATTTCTTACCCAATTAAGCCAAATAAGCATGCTTGAGTTCTCTTCTCCTAGCTAGGGTTTCCATGTATTTCATTTTTGGAAATATGATATAAATGATGATATTTTCTTTTATTTTATTATTTATCATCTTTCAAATTTCGTCCTTTTCTTTATTTAATTTTCCCTGGATGAATAATCATACTTATCTACTAACCCCTCTTAATGGTCTATTTGCAATATAAAGACCTCTAATTTTGAATTTTATAACTATTTGATCCTTTTAGCTACTAGAATTCAACTTTTTCATTTTATGCAATTTGGTCATTTTATCAATTAAACATGTAATCAGTAAAATTTTCCAAAAAAAATTTCATATTTCTATCATAATTCAGACCATAAAATAATATTAAAATAACTTTTCTTTTCAGAATCGAATTTGTGGTCCTGAAACCACTATTCTGATTTCACTGAAAACGGGTTGTTACAGGATTAAGACATAGCTATGTCCAACAATTGATCTCTGATAGAGTGATCACTATTTATTATGTGAGGTCAAGTGAAATTTTGGCAGATCCTTTGACAAAAAGTCTTGCTAGAGATGCAGTAAAAAGAACTTCAAAAGGGATGGGACTCAAGCCCATTAATTAAAGTCACCCATGACAGAAACTCGACTCAACGCTTGGTATAATGTCAAGTCTTGAGTTCAATGAGACAAAGTACATTATTAGTATGTGATTGTTAGCACTATAAATAAATTCGTCCTAAGATTAAAATGCTAGGTACCCGTAATGATAAGGGAAGGATGAGTAATGGACCCATAACATAAATATGTTAGAGTGTTATAATTACGGGAACACTCTCGATGGGATCTACCTATGTGAGTGGAACTGTGGTTGCTTCTAGGAACTCAAGGGCTTGGCTCTGATAGCACTCATGAAAAGAGGACACAAACACAAGGCCATAATAGTGTCCCTAAATACTATGCATTGACCGATGTTGAAATCATTGTGTGAGATGTGTTTAGTTAATCAAATGGAATAGTTGGTTCAAATATTAGTCTACCATGCAATTTCGAATAACTTTAGCATGTTTTCACTAAGTGAAGGTTCAATCGTAAAATACCTTCATTTATGCAAATTGACTTCCAAGAATATTAAAATCTAAAATATTTTGAAAATGGGGGGAGATTGTTGGAACATTTTCAAATATATATAATGTTTCAATAAATATATATGAATGGGTGTAATTAATCAAAAGTTATATTAATATTTGATTTTGTGAAAAAGAATTATAACTGTTTAAATAATATTATTTGAATAGTTATAATATTAAATGAATAATTATGTGTTTATTTTAAAGACATTATTATTCAAAAAGACATCGATTGAAAGATATAGAGACATGAAAATTCCTATAAATAGGAATGAGATTTCATTTGGAAATCACACGAACAAATTCTAATATTCTTTCTTTCCTTCCTTCATTTTCTAATATTATTAGAGTATTCTATAAAGTATTACTGCAGAAATTCTTTGTAGAAATTGAGTTTCTTGTTATACATTGCTTAGTGCGTAGTGGACTATTCTCGTCAGTACAAAATGCAAATAGCCATTGGCTTTACTGTATCATCGAGGTTAATTTGCTTGGAACTCATTTGCACACCAAATATAGGTGGGGGCGAATATAGCCTTAAAGATAGTGGCTTGATACACGCCTTGGAGCCTTGTCCTATTTCTTCTTTTTCTGCTTGAGTTTCGTTCGTGTGTTCGAGATTTTCCTCACCGGAGATTTGTACTGACAACATGTAACTATCTTTATGATAGATTTAATATATAAAATGAGGATTATATAATTAAGGTAGATTATTAATGATATGTAACCCTATATACGATTATGATATTATAATGTACATTTGTATCTTAATGATACATAATCTTAAACCTTGAAGGTGTAACTAACTTTATAGTAGATTATATGTAACTATCCAATTTTTAGTGGTGTCGAAAAAGGCAGTTTCAGAACCCCATTTCCATAAACCATGTTCGTAAATATTAAATATGAATATTTACAGAGTTGGTATAATAGAATATTAAAATTTGGTCCTTTAATTTTGTCTATTAATCGCTTAATTAGGGCATGGAGACTAAAATGTAAAAGTCCAATTGCTTTAGATTTTTAATTAACTAAAGGTTCAAAATGGTAAATAAATTATTTTGTTACATCAAATAGTGGATGATGATGTAAACTTCCACTAACTTTGATTAATGGTGTAAGATTAATTAATTACAGTTTAATTAAGGAATGAAAGATTTAACTTAAGTATATATAGTAAAATTAAGTGTAGATGTTCGTCTTTTTCTTTCTCTCCACCATCCAAATTAGAAAACCTAAAGGGAAAAGCCATTTTTGAACTCAAAGCATTTGGCCCTTGATTGGTATGTGATTTCAAGTCTTTTTTGTAATTTTTATGTTTTTAAAATCACAATAGCTTGATTTAGCTAGCTCATTTACCAATTTGTAAAACTATTAAAATTTTTTAAAAGTTTCCATTATTGATTTCTTAAAATAAATTGATGTTAAATTGATAGATTTTAAACTTAGATCATGAAAAAGGATTAGATTGTAAAGTTTAATTTTTAGTTTTGCAAATAAGCTAAAGTGAATAAAATATAAAATTGTTATGAAATTTTAGTATAAATAGGAAGTAGAGAACCCATAAAGGATGTAATTAAAGTCGATTTCTAAACTAAGACTCAAAATTTAAAGATATTGTTATTTCAGTTTCAAGAACTAAATTGAATAAAATACAAAACTTTAAAGTTATCAAAAAATGAAATTATATAAGTTAATACATATCATGGAATAATATAGAAATGTTTGGTATTGATGATTGTCTAAAATAATTGTTTAGATCAAGAATTGGATCAAACTAGAGATAAATGGGGAAAGGTCAAAATTGTAGAATAGTCCTTGAAGATTCAATGTAACACCCCTAAGCCATATCCAACGTCGGAACAAGGTTACAGAGTATTACCAAACTTTACGGATTAAATACGAACATTTCACAACTGTTATTATACATATCAAGAATCAGTTATAAAATACTCATATTGTCCTTTAGATAGACCTTCGAGAACCAATATACACCTTAGAAGTGAATCGGGACAAAACCGGATACTTCAAGAATTTTTCCCAAATCTCAAAATTTTCTTAAAATTAGGGGACACACGCCCATGTGGCCGACCGTGTGGCTCACGCCCGTGTTTTAGGCTATGTGGGCATTCGAGTTGAGGCACACGGCCGTGTCCCAGCCCGTGTCGTTACCTATGTAACTCTCTGACTTGGGTCACACGGCCAACCACACACTTGTGTGCTAAGCTGCGTGCTAAAACCTGAGCATTCTGTTTCGAAATTTTAAGGTGCAAGGGACACACGGCCAGACCACATGCCCATGTGCCAGGCCGTGTGTAACACACGGCTGAGAAACATGCCCGTGTGGACGAAAATAGGTCATTTTATGGCCTCTTTTCTCACCCATTCTTGACTTCAACCTACGCATCTCAAATTTCATATATATAGGCCATAACAAGATCTTCAAAACAACCAATTCCTATCATTATTATAGTCATATTATCACATATATTCTAACAATCTAAACTAGAACATAAACAAATCACACATGCAACTACTTTAATTAACATGTTTTACCATCATCCACTAGATACACTAATGCTATTTTAAATATGATAAAAACCATTCAAATATAAGTTAACTTGAAACATAACCAAAATGAAATTCTTAATATTTACACAACCATTTCAATCCCTATACATGCCATATAAAACATAATATGCTTAGCAAAATCTACCGATCAGTTGGATAGTGTGATCCGATGTGTTGATCCGACCTCCCGACTTCTAGTAAATCTACAAAGAAAAATTAAACACTACAAGTAAGCTTAATGAAGCTTAGGAAGTTCGTTGGCTTTAAACATAAATCTTACCGAACATACTATAACAATTTATTTAAATAAATCATTCATTACACGTTTCCTGTCAACCACAACTTTAATTGATGAATTCACTTATTTTATCTCAAAACAATGATATCATTGAGTCTACGAACATTAATTCCATATGTCACTTACCAAATTACCAACCTTTGTCAAATCGGTGAACGTCTTACGGATATGAGTACATCGTATACGGAAGCCCGAAGGCTGCATAGAAGCACATAAGTGCTAAACAGAAACCCATAAGGGTTGAACAAAAGCTCATAAGAGCTGAACGAAAACCCAAAAGGGTTAAATTGAAGCTTAAAATAGCTGAACTGAAACACATTAGGGTTAAACTGAAGCTCGAAAGAGCTGAACTGAAACCCATTAGGGTTAAACTGAAACTCATATGAGTTAACTGAAGCTCATAAGAGCTAAATTGAAAGCAAACACGGAAGTTAGCAACAAATGTTGAACCCCGATTTACTTGGGTAATTTGCCGTCAATTCCTCTTTTGCACAGGATGAATGTACTCAATCCTGAGTTCCTTTCGCCTCGAACATTCAATTCAATTTTTATAACTTTAACAATAATTTTATTTTCAATAAATGATATGAATAATTACATAATACCAATCAACAATTTAACATTTAACATTAAAGCTTAACTATACGAACTTACCAGTGTTAAATTGTAAATTTGTAGTAGTTTAAGGACTATTCTGTTAATTTCCCTTTTTCTCGTTGATTTACAGGCTCTTCATCTAAAATATAACCACTTTACAATCAATACCCTTCAAATTTTGAAATTACACAATTACCCTAACTTTTATAGTTTTTGCAATTTAGTCCCTTACTAATTAGCCCATCAAATAAGCTAATTTTTCTCAAGTAACACTTTATCTAAATATTCTAAACTATTACACAGCCTTTGATAAATAGAATTTAATACCAAACCCTAAGATTTAATCTTTTTCACAATTTGTTCCTAAAATCAATTTCCCTTGAAATCACTTGATAAAATCATCATATGACAAAATTAAAGCTTCAAATCCATTTTAATTCATCATAAACATCCAACACTCATCAATGGTAACTTCCAAGATTACTCATAAATCAAAAACTAATGAATTAGAAAGTTGGACCTAGTTGCAAAAGTCTTAAAAACACAAAAATTTCAAAAAAAAGAGTAAGAATTGAACTCACATGTAGAAAAATATGAAAAGCAGCTTCTTAAGGGTTCTTCAATGGTGTTTTTGGCCGAGAATTATGAAGAAATTCTCTAGAATTCTCTTTTTATTTTAATTTGTAAGCTAAATTTTTCAACTTTTCCAATTTTGCCCTTATTTCATCTTATTCTTTAATTTTTCTTTGCCTATGCCGCCCAAGCCATCATCTTTGGGCTACTTTTCCTTTTTAGTCCTTCCTCATTTAACACTTGAGCTATTTAATCATTTTAGGAATTTTTTACACCTTTTCAATTTAGTCATTTTTAATTAATTAACTATCAAAACGTTAAAATTTTCTAATGAAATCTTATTACTAACTTAATGACACTCAGTGAAATTTTATAAAAATATTTACGGCTCAGTTTATAAAATCGAGGTCTTAATACCTCATTTTCTAAACCATTCTATCTAATAAATCCTTCTAAAACACAAATCACCAATTCAAAAATCTTTCTAAAATCACACTTGACTCGTAAATAATAAGTGATAAAATTTTTGAACTCACTCGTCAGATTTAGTGGTCTCAAATCACTATTTCTAACATCACTAAAAATTGGGCTGTTACATTCAATTTACCTGTTATTTGAACAGGTAAGTTCATATGGTAATCATAACTTAGATTGTATGTATTTGAATTATATTTATGTATGCTTTATTATAAATTCAATTTTGTGAAATGATAGAAATGGTGAGAATTGAACTAAATTGAAAAGTGATGATTATATGTGTAATAGATGCCCATGTGAACTTAGTAAATGTTAGTATACGATGGGCATGCCAATAGGTTTTTGTGAAAGATTGATTACAGATGGTTACCGAGGTCCAACATTTTTTGCAGATACTTAAATACATGTGACACAGGTTTAGCTCAAACGAGTAACCTGATGTCGTTTTAAAGGTTTAGTCTGGATAGGTAACCTGACATGTATGTATTTTCAACTTGGCCAAGAAATCAGATATGTCATTATAAAGGTTTATCCTGGAAAGGTAACATGGCACAAATATTTTCAGCTCAGACGAGCAATTGGGTTGGTGTAGTTATTTGTGTATCCGAGTCCATTTACTAGGGTTCATAGAGCGAAATGGCTAATGTATAAACAAGAAATTGAAAAGAGGTAAATGAACTTGATGTTCAAATGGAAGACTACAGAATAAATTGAGTATAATGCCTTTGATTATGTATGTGAACATATTATTCTTGAATTGAATGAGTTCTTGTGATTGTTTATCCGAAATGGCATGAATGATATGTTTTTTGTTATAAGTTAATACTTACCTTGTTATTGTTTTGAATTTCCAAGTCTAGCCAAATTATATCAAGTGATGGTAGCTTATTGTGTTAGTTAAAAGATAAGGTAAGTTTTATTTAATGCCTATGAACTTACTAAGCATTTTATATCCTTACCTAGTTTGTTTTCTCTTTTCCTTATAGATTGTCACCTTGTGAAACACGTCAAGTCAGATCGTCTCAAAGCTCACGCTATCCTCATTTCAGTAGTTATTTGTTCATCTTGAGTAAAGAAGTTATGGCATGTATACAAGTGTTTTGGTATATACTTTGATGTATAAGGTGTCTTGATGAGTTTCGTAACTTATGATGACTTGGTATTTTTTATTCATATATGGAGATGAACATATATGCATTGCATGCTTAATGATGTGATGATTTGTAGCCAAGTGTGTGGCATATGGAATAGTATAAAATGAGGTAGAAATGGTAGTTTGTTTGATTGATGAATAAAATGGAAACTCGTTTGAACAATTGTAACTTGTAGCATGCTTGAAAAATGTAACCTAATTTGGTAGTATTTGGTTATGTATAAATACTTATAAGCTCTAGATGTGTATATGTGTTCACAAGTGTTTGAAATGGAAGTGAATTGGCATGTTTTAAGGATCTTTAGCATAGATAAATATTGGTAAATGGAATGATATGGTTGGTGTTTGATTCATGGCATGAAATATTAAATTTTCTTGATGTATAGATAAAAATTGTTTTGAGAAGATGATAAACATAGATGTTGAGCTTGCTTAGCATGTTTATGGTAGGTTTGGATTCAATTGAAATCGGTACATGATGTATATATTGTATGGTTTGTTTGGAAACTATTACCAAATACTCATTTTTACCAAATATAGGGTCCTCGTCCCGAAGATCATCTTTCCTCATCGCAACGTTGGCCAACAGTATGTGACATAGTGACGTCAAGTGGCCTGAAATCGTGACGTGACATTGTTTTGGCTATGTCACGACGTTGGCCCTGAACTTTGAAAACTTTGCAATTTGGTCATTTTTCATGTTCAAGTTGACAAAAGAGCTTTCGTAAGCTCGATTAAGACTTGGAAATTAATTGTTTAACTTGAAATGAAGGTGTTTGATATTGAAATGCATATGTGAATGATTATTTTACTGTGTACTTGACTGTAGTTGCTCCAACAACAAATGAAGCGTCATGTAACTCAGACTCAGCAATCAGGTTGGGTGAGGGGTGTTACATTATAATATATACAATTAGCATGTGTTAAGTAATTAAGTTATTTTGAATTGGTATGAAACTTTCAATTTGTTTAGAATTCTTATGTTTAAGTTGTTAAGTATATTTAAACTGTTGTGAAATTGTTATGTTTAATTCGTTTGGATTGCTATTTAATTATGTTTTATTCATTTGCAATTATTTATTGTTAATTATGAATTTATTTTGTTTTATTTTATTTTATTTCGCGAAATGTCCAACATATTTTTGAAAAATTTAAATTTGGATTTTTTTTTTGCAAATTGTTATGAATTTTTTAATTTTGTTTGGAATTCTTATGTTTAAGTTATTAGGCATGATTAAATTGTTGTGAAATTATTGTTTTAGTTTGTTTGGATTGTTATGTAACTACTTTTGTTCATTTTCATTTATTAATTAATTATAAATAATTTTTATTTGAAATTAATTATTTTATTTTATATTTTCGAATTTAGATTCAAGTTTTTGCAAATTTGAGTATTCAATATATGATTGGAAATGTTAAATTTAAATTTTTTTATTTAAATTATTTGACGGATAATGATATTTAATTCAAATTTAGATTGTAGTACTCGAATAATTTGCGGATTCAATTTTTTTATATAGATTTACATATTTAAATTGGAATCATTCAAAAATTCCAAATATTCAATCCACTTTCATTCGTATATATTACAAAGACTAATTGGTCGGAAATCAACCACCTACAGTTGTTCCTTTTGGCATGAAGGCCATAATTGTCTTGTTAAACTATTTTAGCTAGTGTCCTGGACACAAAAACGTCAGTGTGGCTTCAATGGTTATCCTAGAGGGCTTGGTAAATTATAGCAGGCCTCAATTGTCAAAAAAAAAAAAGTTTGATTAGCATCTCCAAGAGTTTTTCCGAGAGTTTTAAGTGACATTTTGATTTTGATATCTTCTACATTGTCAGAAATGGTTCAAGAAAACTTGTTTGATCATCACAGATACTAGGAATCATGAAATTCTTGACTTGTATCACCAATCAACTTGCTCTTGTTGCTCAACAGTCCTCAATTATGATACCGGTATTTCGCATCACTTCAAAAGAGACATACCAATCTATGATCCCAACAAAATAGAGGCCGGTTTTGGGCTCCTAAATGAACCAATTCCATTGTTTTCAAGGTAAAAAATTTCCATCGAAAGGCTTCTATACTCGTTTCTCCAACTCCTACAGAATCTAAAGAAGGCCCTCAAACGACATCGTTGCGTTCTATATATAACACGTCTGTTAAGAATTCATAGCTGCAACTAACCATATATCGATCCCTCCAAAGTTTAGAAGGACGTTGTTCTGTCATTGCTACTCTAGTTCTTGAAGATAAGGGTTTGTGGCGAGAGAATTGTGGAAGAAACAATGGGATCGACATCGACCAAGATAAAGTTGAGGACCTCCGACCAAAAGGTTTTTGAGGTAGAGAAAGCGGTTGCAGTCCAGTCTCAGACGATCAAATACATTTACGAAAATGGTTGCCCCGACAGCGTCATCCATGTCCATAGCGTCTCCGGCGACATCTTATCCAAGATTCTCGACTACTGCAAGAAGCACGTAAATTCCGCCGCTGGCAAGGAAGACATTTCCCCTGAGGAACTCTACGAATGGGATGCTAATTTTGTCAAGGTTGACCAAAACACCCTCTTCGACCTCATCCTGGTTAGTTTCTTTTCTTTTCCCAATTTGCCATTCTGCCATCTTCTTGAATCTTGGTTGTATTCTACTATCATGAGAATGGGGTTTGCTTGCAGGCGGCCAACTGTTTGAAAATAGAGAGCTTGTTGGACTTGACATGCCAAACTGTTGCCAACATGATAAAGGGGAAGAGACCTGAGGAGATTCGCACTACCTTCAACATCAAGAACGATTACACCATTGAGGCAGAAGAGGCTGTTAGGAGGGAGAACAAATGGGCATTCGACATGCTTGGGGTATGAAGCTTCACCGGTGATAGGTTCTCAAGTTTGAAAAAGTTACAACATTGCCCCTTTTTCTTGACATTTGCTTTCCAATCTGTTTCTAGAGGATTTCATATGAGGATGC
Organism: Gossypium hirsutum; assembly: GCF_007990345.1. NCBI lineage: Eukaryota > Viridiplantae > Streptophyta > Magnoliopsida > Malvales > Malvaceae > Gossypium > Gossypium hirsutum. Next base: position 4,970,272 of record NC_053448.1, read on the forward strand.
CTCTTTTGCATGCTTAAGTCTTTAGCCTTCAAATTTGATTGAATGAGTTGATCGATTTCTTGCTTTGCGTTTTGTGGTATATACTTAAAATCATTGTAGAAACAAACATCTCTTACACCATCCTAGATAACAATCGAAGTTTAGTTGATTCATGTCTTCTTTTCAAGGGTGTTGGAACCATGGTTATAGAAGAGTTGGCCGATGATACGATGAGCAAGTGCGTTACAAATACAAAGTCACGAGTATGTGTAATTGCGGCAAATCAGATTGTTATGATGAGGTCAATTTCAAAGCTTGCAAACAAGAAAAGCATTGATGTATATAAGCAACCACAAAATCCCACAACACCAAGGATTAAGGAAAGCGTCAAGCAGAGAAATGTTGGAACTGGTTTTATTGAACTCTTCTTTCATTTCAAATGCAAAATGTGACCCATATTATGAACCAAGTCCTGAGGCTAACATCAAGGACTCTTAATTTTTCTTGGCAGTTCATTTATTCCAGAAAGCCAGGAATCAGATTATATATAGTGCTCGAAAACAAGTTTGAAACCCTATCATCAATTTCTCTACACACAACACTTTCATGACGCTATCAAGGTATCTAAATATTTATGTAATGTCTTACTTCGCAAACAATATTACAGGAGCTCATCCACCAGAGATTTGCCCTGGAACTTCTCGTTGATTGATGCTATAGATGAAATAGTTTTGTCCAACTGAGAACATTCATGTTCCATGTCATCCAAACGGGCCTTGATTTCTGCGACTTTTTCCCGGGCATCAGCAGCCTCCTTTTCTTTCTGAGATAGATTTTCCATTCGAGATTCCAGTTCGTTCTTTACAGACTCTAACGAACTTTCATACTTAACCTTTTTGGCTTCAAAAGTTTGTCGTTGACTAGCAAGATTGATGGCTTCTGAGATTTCATTGAGCAGAGCACGCAGCCAACTAACATCAATGTTTGCAGATTCTACATCCTTAAGAACAGCAAAAATTTCTTTTACTTTTGATTTGGTCAGTTCATTGAATGGAGTGGATTGCAACTCTTGAACCACAGCACACAAGCACTCTAAATAATATGCACGCATGGAAGACGATTCCAACTGACAGTTAGCTGCTATGTCTCCATATTTATCGAAAATTGACTGTAGAGTTGAGGAGATGCTTTCTTTCACATGGTATTTTCCAACTGAAACACAGGACTCAGAGATTATGGATTTGTTATCTTCCTTATCACTCTCTTCTAGAGCTTGGGTGATCCCTGTGAAACTGAAAGCTGAGCTAGTAACATCTTCTCTCCCATCCTCGGTACTTGCATCTGAACTTACCTTAGAGGAAATTTGAATCTTCTCCCCTTTAAATTTGGTTGCTGTATCACCAGGAGACTGTCAAAGAGGAGGATATAAGCAAAGGTTTACATTTATAAAAAATCAAGAATCACTAAGCTTTCATATGTAAGTATAAGCCTTTGCGAGTTTGTAAGAGGGAACAACCATGATTTTGCCAGACATAGGCAACGGTTGAGAGTATTGAATTTGAGCCTTGTCAAAAGATTGCTCTTGCGAACAAATCTCTTCAGGGTGTTGCTCAAAAGAAGAAAAGGACTCGGCATTCTCTGCTTCCAACTTCTCCCTATATAAATGAGACTCAAGTGAGTTGGGGTCACCATGGTAAATTGCACCTAGGGCAGGGGTAATCTCAAGTGCTCGAGGGGACTTAGGCTGAGACTCAGATCCCTTCTTTTTCCTGTCAAAGCTTCTGGAATCATCAATAAATTTGGAACCTACAATGAGAAGACTGTAGTCATGAAAATGCAACAGTGAATTTGTGTACCTTGAAAGAGAACATCAATCTCAAGGAAGAATCAAGTCGTTAGATGTTATCAAACTGGTGGAAATGAGTCTCAAAAGTGTATCAGACTAAAAATTACCCTCAGCATGCAACAATATGCCAAAACAAGATCATCAAACATGCAACGATCTAAGAACAACATGGCTTACGAAACTCTTTAAGAACATCTACAAATTCTCCAAGGTTCTATGAATAGCCAACAATAAGATTGATGTGGCCTTTGACTACCTCCACTATTCCATCCCGTCTCCATTCAAGGGAGGGAAAATAATCTTGATCCGTTCAAGAGGAGTCCTTCTATCCAAAGGTTGTATTTAGTTATCTATTTATAAGAATTTACTGTATTCCTTATTGTTTCACCAAATTAGAACTGCAACTCCAACAAACAAAAAACATAAAAACAAAACAAGTTTACAGTGGAATTGTTTCTAGCAACTTAGTGATAACGAGTAACAGAATTATGACAAAGGTTTGGCTTTTGGGGTGAGGGGGGGTTTAAAATCTGTTTCATTTCTGATCCCCTGTGTAGCATCATTATTCCTTTCAAAGAAATTTTCGTTGCATTCATGATAAGCATTATTAGATGCTTACTGTTCTCTCGACATCCTTCTTTCCTAAGTTGACCTCGTTTTATAACATTGCGACTATCTAACAAATAAAACTGAAAACATGTATGCCTATGTTCAGAAAAAGGTCTGTAAAACCCACAGAATACACATGAACAAATACAACAGTTCTCTTAATCATATCATCAGAAACCTGATTCTTTCTTGGCCTCTGTAATTCTGTTGAAACAATTTTCATCACATTCATGGTATGGATTCGATGCCTTTCCGCAATTTTGGTGCACTCTTCCCTCGCCACCTTTCTTTTTTCTAAGCTCACTTTGTTTTATACCGTTGTGATTATCTAACAAATAAAAAGACATGACCACCTAGCTTTAGAACATCAACAAAAACCTAAACAATAATATAGTAAAGAACTTTTAATCATGAGCAGAGACCTGATTCCTTTCTAACTCCCTGAATATTGGCCTTGGAACTTCTCTGGGTGCAATTATCATTGCATTCGTGGTAAGGATTCGATGCTTTAGGGCAATTTGGTTGCGATCTCCCTCCATCATCAGTCCTTTTGTTACGCACAACTTCTTTTATACCGTAGCGGTTATCTAAAAAATGTAAATGCAAATAAAACCTGCCTTTAGAAAGTGATCAACAAAGCTTTGACTTAAGCTAATAAATTAAAAGTTTCTAGGTTAGGCTTAACAACATGCCTATATCAGCCAAGAACCAAAGGAACCTAACTGTTCAGGTACTAACAAGAAACTTAAATTCTTTGTACTCTGAATTTAACCAAGCTGCTTTTGATGATATGGAAACAAAATTATTTTCCGAAGATACCCTTTTCTCTGGGAATTCTGTTATTTGTCGAGCCGAGAATGACTTAAAATGACATATTCCTTATTCACACTTTCTACCAAACATTTAAAGATAGACCAAACTTCACCTTTTAGATTATTTAGTTCCACAAATAAACTTTTATTAGGTTACTTAAACCATAAACTAGATTTCAATCATCCACCTTGCATGAATTACATTGAATCGATCACAAACCAATGGTACATGAAAGCATAAGGGATGCCAGTGTTTATGAACTCCTAAAATGAATTGATCATCTTTCCAAATGCAAAAGGAAGTAATAGAATTGAACAACTTCATCTGTGGAATAACATGTTTCGCAAAGATCAGTTCGGGAAATTGAGCACAAGGGGGTAAGATTGATTACCTAATATCTTTTTATCCTTTTCCTTATATCCCTTGCCATCAGCAATCTTTTCTAGGCAATATGCACCACATACATGGTAGGGATTAGCAGCATTAGCACAATTCGGGCGTACTTTTCCATTCTCATCCATCTCTCCTCGTTGTTTGATTTCAGTTTTACCTGTACAGGCTCACAATAAATTAAAACAATCTAATTACTAAAAGTTGTCACATGCCATTGAAATAGTAAGCACAAAGATCCTAGCTTGCTATGATCTTCCTTTTTCTTAGAACTTTTATCATACACTAAGTCTTCGATCTCACAGCCAAAAGCCACTTCTAAATTTATACACATGATTGAAGTTCAATCCACAAGTAACCAATAAAAAAACTTGAAATTATATATAAAAGAAACAAGTAATTAGTATTCAATAGATGGGAAACAAAAACTGTTTCTCTCCTCCAATAAATAAGCAGCCAAAAACATGATCGAAGACACTTTTTGACCTTCCGTTAATTTCAAAACCAGAAGTTGATGAGTCAAGACGAACAGAGGGGGGAACCCAGCAGAAAGTTTCTTTACACTTCCCTACTCTTTCTCCCCTTCCAAACAGAGCATAAAGTAAAAAAAGAAAATACACAAACTCCAAAATCCCATCTTTTTGATGAGCATACAGAAAAACATGGATAAAATATTAGATGTTGATAAAGAAGAGAAAGAGAATACCAGAGAGAGAAAGGAGAATAGAAAAAAGAAGAGATGGTATCTGAGACACAGATTTTATTGTTGAAAGTCTTTGTATTATAAATTACGATTGACTAATGAACCTGTCCGAGAACTGAATTAACAAATCAAATTGGAATTTCTCCCGTCTTTGGGGTTGTCGCAGTTTGACCTGAATTTTCCTTCTTTTTTTTTTTTTTGGTAATTGACCTGGATTCTGGAATGCATATACATTAATTCTCCATTTTATTATTTTGTAAAAAGAATCTTTATATATTAATATAAGAGTTGATGTTACAGTTTTCTTCTTTCTGTCAATTACAAATTTTAAAATCTATTTTCAATATTTAACTATTTTTCTGGGGGATAGTGATTTCAGTTATTATAAAATTATAAAAATACATATTTAAATAAAAATTATAAATTACAAATTTAAACATTAAACACATATTTAATAATATCAAAACATTTACACTCTACTTATTTTCATTACTAAATAATTTTCTAAAAAATATATTTCTAATATAAATTACTTTTTTCACCCATATAAAATTATTCTACTTAGAAATATAATGTTAATAAAGAAACCTTGAAAAGGCTCCAAAGAATGACTTTTTTTCACCCATGGTCTTTCACTTTCTTTTTTTTAACCTCCCAATGAATATAATCTATATATCTAAAACATGTCCCACCTTCTTCTTCTTCTTCTTATTTTTTTTTTTGGCCTTTTTCTAATTGCCCTTGGTGTAACTGCCAAATTTGTGGTTCAACTTCACAATATTTTGGGTAAATTATACAATTAGTCATTTAACTTTTATAAATTCTTATTTTTGGCACTAAAAAATGAAAATTTTGTAATTTAATAACTGTCGTTACATATTGTTATCATTTCAGTTATTTGCAGTTAATTTTCCATTAGGAACACTCATTTTAGTCACCCAATTTCAGTAAATTTTAATTTTTGTCACTCATTTTATCTTTTTAATTTCTTTTATTTTTTTAAATTTAATTTTAGTTTTTTCTGTGAAGGGAAAAACTTGAAATTTTACCTGAGAAATTCTGGTTAGAAAAACTATTTTATCTTTTTAATTTCGATTTTAGACTGAATTACTCGGGATTTTTACGAACAAAACTTTAGTTTTTACTGGAAAAATTTTTTTTTTCCTTTTTAGAATTAATTTTAATTTCTTCAATAAGTACTTGGGTTTCTATAGAGAAAACTTGAATTTTTACATCAAAAATCATTTTATCTTTTTAATTTTTTAAGTTTTTGGAATTAATTTTAGTTGTTTTTAGTAAAAGGGAAATATATGGGGTTCTGTAGAGAATTATTTGAGTTTTTTTTCTCGGAAAAATTATGGTTATCTAAATCGGACAAGACCTATCGGTTGGACCGAAAACCGTCTGGGGTTTTGGTCTAGAAAAAGTCTTTAGACCGATTGAGTCAGGAAATGGTACATACCAATTCAACCTAGTTAAACAAACTCGAATAATTCCAATAAAATCCCGAGTAATTCCGTTCCCTATAAAATTTTAAAATTTATGGATAGTAGAAAAAATAATTTAAACTGGTATTGACCGGTTCAAACGGGCTAAAAAAACCTGGTAATTCCTATAAAAGCCTAAGTAATTCCCTTCCATGACATATGACAAAATTTTACAATGGAGATTTTTTTTTTCTATAAAAGTCTAAGATATTCCCTATAAAACTCTAGGTTTTTCCATTCCCTTTTTATTGAGAAAAAAATTAAAATTAATTCTAAAAAGAAAACTAAAAAAAATAAAATGGTTTTTCTAATCGGAATTTTCCAGGCTTTTATCTTCACTGAAAAAATAAAATTAATTCTTAAAAAAAATTAAATTTATAAAATGAGTGACGAAAATGAAAATTAAATAAAGTTAGATGACTAAAATGAGTGTATCTAATAAAAAATTAATGATGAGTAACTAAAATGATAATTAAAAGTATATAATAGTGGCGACTAAAATGATGAAAGTATGTAATAACCGTGTCAATATTATAAATTTTTTTATTTTTAGTACCAAATGAAAACTTGTGAAATTTAAGTGACTAATTATGTAATTTACCCTAAAAACATATTAAAACGTGATGAATAAAGTTGGGTGACCAATTGCGAATTCTTATTGTAAATTTTTTTTATAATATCTTTGAGGAGATCCAGAAAAAAGGACAAGAATATAAATCAAACGTATAAAATGTTAGGACAAGTACCCACATATATATTAAACTATTGCTGACAAGTACGACGGTTGAATTTGGTCACGTTGGAACCAAATTTTATTTTATTTCCCTTTTCTGGAGTTTTCAGAAAAAGATGGCGTTGATTCACATTGAACATAAATTATAGGTTTAGAGCATTTAGGCTTCGTTTGGATGGGCGATTGACTGCGGTGAGGTGCGTTTAGTTTACTTTTTGTCTCACGCTACAGTATCGCTACAGTATCTAATCTCACCGCCACCGCTGTTTTTACACTAACCGCAGCTAAACGCACCGCCCATCCAAACTCACCCTTTATAAACAATGAAGTTCTAGTATTTATTTTTGGTTCAATTCTAATATTAGTACCTATACTTTATTAAAGTTACGACTTTAGTTATTATACTTTAATTTATTATTTTTGTCTAGTACTTTTCGAATTTTGAAAACTTAAATAATAGTAGTTAAATTTATTTGGTTAAATTTAACTGTTAGTCTCGTATTATGCATATAGTTATAGATTTAATTTATATTCTTCAAATGGGTCATTCTAAATTCCTATATTCTTCGAATTTTAAAATTTGAGTATTGACGCAAATGACCGCCGTTAATCCATTAATTGAATTAACTAGGTGACATGAAATTTTATACGTGATCATATGTTTAATGGACTTAAATCCACAACTTTCCTAAAATATAGAGTATAATAACTGAAATTAACCTTTATTTTAACCTGAACATCAATATCCACGCCGCCCAAATCGTGAAGGATGGTGCCTTCTGATGTGCTTGTACAAGCACCAAATGTGGGCACGCCAATGCCGGTACCGGGGAGATTTGCATGCTAATGAGCCGCATGATTTCGTGCAGGAACGCGACGTTTTAGAAGGTGGCAATGAAGACCTACCTAATCTGCAACTGGGCCCATCGAATGAAGACCTCACCCAAGACATTCCAATGGCCCCCTTCAACAAATAGATAGAGTTTAAACATAATATTAATGCATTTTATATTTGTTTAAGTTTGACTCCAGTAGAAATATGAGCTAAAATCTTGCCACAAGTCCCTTTTGAACATTCCAGTCCAAGGTGATGGTAATATAGAAAGCAGAAAACCCAAGTAGTGATGGTGAGGCGCAAGCAGCATTCACCCATGAGGAGGAGCAGTCGAAACTCACAGGGAAAATGAGCGTTGTTGGAAAGAGGAGCTGAGCCATGGAAACTCGTAGGGAAATATGAAAATACTATTATCACAAAATCCCTGTACAACTATTAAAAATAAAAAAAATGGAGTGAGTGAAGTGGCACAACAGCTAATGGAAGTTTTGAAGGAATACCCAAACTTTGGTTAACTCAAGCCATATAGCCTATGAAGTGTAGGGCTGCATTCTGAGTTCGAATCCTGCAATGTTTTTCTTTTACCTTTTTCTTAATGTCGTTACACGGTAAAAACTATTGATTTTTTTATTTTAATGTAGTTTTAAAAAAATCACTTTAATTTAAAGGATGAAAGTATTTGGTTCTCATTATTCTTGTAATAAAATTTTGGTTAAAAGATTACATAAGATTCTGTATTCTTTACAAATTTAGAATTTAGTTTTATTTTCATGAATTTAATCTTTTTTTTATTTTTTTAAATGTTAAAATTTATGTCTAACTATTAACACAATTAAATTTGTTGGTATGACATTTTATAATAATAAAAAATATTCACTTGGTAGTCATGTAACTATAAAATGATATTGTAATGAACTTAAATGTAACAAAAATTGTTGATGTGACATTTTGTAATATAAATAAATAATAAAAATTCACTCAGTAGCCATGCAAAAGACAATATCATAATGAACCTAAATTTAATACAATAATTTTAATTCGATTAACAATTAGACCAAAAATTTTAAATTCTAAAAAGTAAAAAGTAAAGAGTAAAGGGACTAATTTTCAAATTTTTAAATGGTATAAGGACTAGTGGCATATTTTAACTTAAAAATTTTCATCCAATGATGAAATTTTTTAAGGCAAAAAAGTGAGAGTAGATTAGCCGCGCCTAATGAAAAATCAGAAAAAAAGTAAAAGAGAAGCTTTGAAATTTCTTCCCAAATAAAACAAAGGGAATCTAGAATGCGTTCACTTTTACATCTTCTATATATGGGGAAAATCTGGTTACAACTTACAATAATGAATAATTAAAATAGATTTACCTACTTTTATAAATTTTGTTGATTAATTTATTAAAATAATTGTATTTATAGTACATGTAATTTTTTTTAATTGATTCAATATTTTTATCATATTGATCTAAAATATAACATTTATTTTTTTAAGCCCGGTTGATACAAGTGTTCATCAAGTGCGGTATTGTTTTAGCATTTTGTTTATTGAGGTAGTCTGAAATTGTTACATCTCAGTGGTCTCTTAGTAGTCCCCTCTTATAGATAAGTTTGCTCCCGCTAAAAAGCAAGTGGTCTAGTGTCTAGTGGTTCAATGGGTGACCAATCGAACAATGCAAGGTGGAAGACTAACCAAGAGATGCGAGGTGGAGAGCCATCCACAGGTGTCTCTCAAGTAGCTTCTCACGGTGTTACATGTCTGGGAGGTGCAGGGGTATACCCAGTCGAGAGGTAGGTTAGAAATTGGCTTACCTTAAGACCTTCTGTAGGTAATCTCAGTGGGTGGTAATTGTCATAAGAGAAATAACATCATCTTCAAAAGCGTCCTCAAGACACGAGAGGTAGGTTACTAGTGTATTGAGGACGATTTTGAAGATGAAGGGTCATTTTAAAGATTCTATAACATCTACTTTAAATGAAAAGTTGAGCCATTATTTATAGAGAGTGGGGCCAATGATAAATTGTGTTATTGCAAGGGACACTCTCCAAATGCATTGGTCGTAAAGTGTTGAGATAGTTGTGTAATGAAACACATTTTTTGGGGGATTTATATATATATATATAGGTTTCTCCTTCTTCTTCCAATTATTTGATAGCTTTGAGTTCTCTGGTTGTTGTTCCTGCTCCTTTTCTGATTGTTCTTTAAATTCTCTTCATAGTGTGTGGGTGGCTAGTAACTAACAGTGCAAGGTGGAAGGCCAACTGGACGATGCGAGGCGAAGGGTCATCCGTAATAATCTCATGGGTAGCTTCTCGTTGTGCCACATATTTAGGAGGTGCAAGGGTATAACAAGGCTTAAAGGTCTAGGAACCCTTTCAAAAAAAAATGCACTCAATTGAGCTCTTGAACACTAGAATTTGTAATGAGCTGATTTTAGGCAATGTCAGAAAATATGGTTTCGAAATCTCATTTTCGTAAACCGAGTCTGTAAAAATAAAATGGGAATATTTACGAAGTTACTATAAAAATATATTGAAGATCGTTTAAGTAATTTAACAGAGAAAATAGTTAATTAAAGCTTAGGGACTAAATTGTAAAAGTTTAATTACTATTGAGTTTTAATTTAAAAAATGCTTGAGGACCTAGTTAACAATTATCCAAAAGGTTTAAATGGTTATTAAACCATTGTTTTTTATATTATTAGTGGGAAATGATGATTACTACCATTAACTTTAATAATAATAATAATAATAATAGTAATAATAATAGAATATAAATATTAGATTAATTAAGAAACCATGACTAATTAACTTATTTAAGATTAATTAAAAACTAAACTAAGTATAAATAATAAATTAGTAGAACGAAAGATGAAGTTTTCATCTTCTTCCCCCGTCATTGAAAAGAAAAGAAAAAAAACCTCAAGCTTCAAACATCATTCGACCATTCAAATTCTCAAGGTAACCAAGCCTTTTTCTTTGAATTCTTATAGGTTCATAATCATGGGAGCTTGATTTAGCTATCTCATGTATTAATTTGTTCATTTAGTTTATATTTAGCAAGTTTCCATTGTAGTGAAATTGATGATTTTGAGCTTAATTTGAAGAAATTGATAGTTAATAAGCCTAGGTTATGATAAGGGCTAAATTAGAATGTAAGTTAAACTTGTTAGATAACTTTGTAACATTAAGGACTAAATTGGATAAAATGAAAAAATATCATGAAATTACGTTATAGATAGAAAGTATAAGGTCCCTAATGAAAGAATGTGAAATTGGATTTTGATCCGATGTTTGATATTGAAAAAAACAAGTATCCTAAATCTAGGGACTAAATTGACATGTTTGGATATGTATTTCAATGTGAAGTGGATGTAAAATGATATTGTTTCTATTATTGAATTATCGAACGTAGCTAAAGGCGACGTCGGGCCCTCACAAGAGAAAGGAAATACGAAAGTTATAGACGAGTGACGAATTCAATTTGTACTTTTATGATTCAAGTTCAATACATAAATACATGTGCATATGTGTGTGTGTGTGTGTACACACATATATTGTATTATTACCTTGTAACGACCCAAATTTCATTACAATCGAAAAATGCAATTTCGGAGCCCCATTTCCATAAATCGAATCCATAAATATTAAATAGGAATATTTACGGAGTTAATACAAAAATATATTGAGATTTGGTTAAGTAATTTAACCGAAAAAGTAGTTAATTAAGGCTTAAGGACTAAATTGTAAAATTTTAATCGCTATAAAATTTTAATAAGGAAAAGACTAGGGGACCTAGATAGCAATTATCTAAAGGATTAAAATGGTAAATAAACTGTAACACCCCTTGCCTGACCCAGCCACCTAGTCCTAACTATAGGATGCCACAAGCGAAGCTGGAACAAAAACTAACAAATTATTCATCCAAGCATTCATTCATACCATAAACGTTTTCACATGATGACATGCAATTAAATTCAACTCTAAATCAAGTTTACGAAAGCTCTTTTGGTTACTCGGGCATGAATTCGAACCAAATTGCAAAGTTTGAAAGTCTGGACCTAACGTCATGATGTCACTTCCTCCACATCGTGAGTCGCCCAACAGTTTGTCATGTCCCAATATCGAACCACTTGATTTCACAACATCACTTACTGTCGGTTGACATTGCGACGAGGAAGAATTTCTCGTCAAGACAAGGACCCTGTTTTTGCTTAAATTTAGCCATTTGGTACCTATTTTATGCCAAGCCAAACCTTTAACTCATTTGGTGCATAAATGCACACTTAAACCTACATAAAACCAATCCAAAAGCATTTCTAAACATTCATTTAACCATTTCTAAACATCCATCCTAACATTTCCACAATTTGGCATCAACATGTCAATCCAACCTATAGCAATTCAACCTACCAATCATGGGTTTATAACTATTCAAAATCATCATTTTACCATGCCTTATCATGCTCAAAATGCCATTCAAAAATTATTCATAAGATTACAACACATTACCAATTCATTTCCATCACTTTTAACCATTCAAATAGCATTCAAAGACATTATATGTCAAAACCAAAATCATCATGTACTACTTAGCAAGTGATGCATAACATCAAACATTAACTAATTCAAACCAACATATCCAACTAGTAATATAAGCAACCACATATACGCAAACTCTAAGTCCATATTATCATTTACAAACACCTATTTACATGCCACATAACTGGACGTAAATGAACAAAAGACTACCAAATCAACAATTGGATAGTGTGAGCTTTGAGGTGATCCGATTGATAGGTTCCGCAAACGAACAAACTACAGAAAAAGAAAACAACAATCGAGTAAGCATTTTGAATGCTTAGTAAGTTCATAAACATAAAAAGGTAAACTTAACTCACTTTATACTTATATACGATAATATATCCAACCTAACAAATTAAACCCAACATGGCAATTCAATTTCACAAGGTGAGTTCTCATATGATCATGCCATATAAAAATTCAACACGTAACTTGCATTTTCATCATTAATCAATAGTCAATCATATACTTGTCAAGCTCATTCTATATCATTCTTGTATTATTAGTTTGTATTAATCATTTAACCCAATGAACCCTAGTAAAGAAATCCTAATACACGAGTACTACACCACACCAGAAAGCACTGTGGTGTTGTACAAAGGCACCAAAGTGCAAACAAAGGAACCGAAGTGCAAACCTATACAAGTGTGCAACTAACTCTATTGTCATGCCAACCGTATCCTATTCTTTGCTATGTTCACACGGGCATTACTTTTTACAGATAATAACATTTCTTTACAATTCAGTCTTAATCTCACCATTTTGTAGTATTTTGTAAACAAGTTAAACTATAGTCAAACATTCATGATTCAATTATACAACAATTTCATTGCAACTATTTCATCTGAACTTACCAAACAGGATTAGTAATAATGAAACATAGAGGACTAATCTACAATTTTCTCTTTTTTCGAGATTATCTACTAGTTGGTTCAATTCTGGATCTATATCATAATTTAATTCAATTTATCAATTCCAAACATCATTTAATAGCCTACTATGAGTATGCCTCAATTTAATTTCATTGTTTAGATATTCCCTCAAGTTTTACATTTTATTCAGTTTAGTCCCTAAAATCGAAACAACCATAACTTACACATTTGAGCTTCGTTTTATAACCATACTTCAATTATAACATTAAACAAACCTTTACTATCTATTTATATCAAAACATCATGACAATTTTACCATTTATTCATTTTAGTCCTTATGTTTAAAATTAACATTCAAACTTTACAAACTAATCCTTTTTCATTTCTAAGCTTAAAAGCAAACATTGTAACACCAAAACTTAAAGCATTCATCCATGGTAACATTTTTTAACTTTAACGGTTTTGAAAAAAAACACGGGTTAACTAAATCGAGCTACCACTAATAAAAACGTAAAATTTACGAAAAATAGGCTTCAAACGCAAGGGCCGAACTTTCGGTTGAAGGTCAACAATGGATTCCTCAATTTATTTTTTTTAGAATAGTGAGGAAGAAAAATAAAAGATAGGTTTTGTTTATTTTGTTTTAACATATTATTTTAATTATTTAATCAAACTTTTAACATTCATTATTCATAAAAGATACCACTAACCGTCCATTCACCCTTAAAATGGATGATTTGCTATTTAAATCCTTGATTTAATTACCATTTAAGCCTTTAAACAAATTAAAATTTATAACGATTAACTTTTATCACTTTTACGATTTAGTCCTTATACCACAATTAACTACCAATTCAAAAAGTTTACTAGACCGAAATTTAATATAATTCTATAATAGACTCGTAAATATTAATTAATAATATTTACAAACTATCAAAAAATGGGGTTCAAAAACAATCGTTTTTGATACCACTGAAAATGTGTTGTTACATAAACCAATGTTCTTCATATATATAATGAGACATGATGATGATATCTATTATGCATAATTTATAATTAAATTAACCTAAATATGATTAATAATTAACTAAAAATACTTAATTAATTTAATTAGCTTACTAATTATACTATATATGTTAAGTGGGATGAAAGATAAAAGTTTTATCATCTTTCTCCAAAATAATACACCATTGAAGAAAAGAAAGAAGAAAGCTTTGAAACTTCTGAACATTAGACAACCATTACAAGTAAGTTCCTAAGTCATTAATTTGTCCAATTATTGAAATTTTGGTAAGTTGTTATTGTTGAGAAATTGAAGAATTGGGCTTAAAATTGATAGAAAATAAGCTTAGATTATGAAAATGACTAAACTATAAAGCTTAATAAGCTTGTTTGTTAACTTTGTTACATTAGGAACCAAATTGAATAAAGTGAATGACATGAGATTATACTAGAAATAGAAAGTATATGGTCCCTAATGAAAAAATATGAAATTGGATTTTAATCTAAAGCTATATACCGAAAATTATTCAAATCCCGAGTTTAGGGACTAAATTGAATAAAATGAAAAATATGCTTGGCATGAATTGGATAAAATTTGTTTTCGCTTATTTTTTGAATTATCATCCGTAGCTAAAGATGACGTAGAGCCATCAAGAGGGAAAGGAAAAGCGAGAGTCGTCGATAAGTGACATGCAATCCCGATTTGTACTTTTATGATTTGAGATCAATTTACTTGCTTTCGTATTCATGTTAATTGCATTGTTGAGTATTGAGGTGAGTATATAATTTTCGTGTAAATTGATTGGATGTGATTAATATTGAATATTGAGATTTTGGACTGAATTGAATAAAATAGAAAGTAGGATGATTTAATTGATACATGATATGTGATATGGAAATGGAACAAAACATGTTATGTGATATGAGAAAGTTTTGAATTGTTGATGAATTGAAATGTGATTATGAAATTGAATGAGAAATGATATATGAGTTGGATTATATAATGTAATCGAAACATTAGTACCTATTAACTGTTCGGGAAGCGTCAAATATAGTTGGCATGTCATAGGATTAGATTGTATACGGTTTTACACTTCATTTTATCTGATGGTGCACTTATGTGCCAGTATATTTGCTTTGGCTTGTCCAATGATGCACTTTGTGTGCCATTATATCTGCTTCGATTTATCCGATGATGCAATGCGATGCTAGGTTGATGTGTTGGTTGGTTAATCTGTGTATTCGTCTTGCATTTGAGTCTGGTTAATTGGGAATATAAATAATTAATTGGATAAACGATGTTAGAGTTGAATTGATGATACAAATTGATATTATAAATGTATATATGTGAGATGTGATTAAAGACAGCATGTGAAAGACCATGCAAATGTTGGATCTGGTGCCCAAAGTATAGTATTTTCATTAATGTGCACTTTTATTTTTTTTCCAAACTGATTGTTAATAAAATTATTCATGAATTACATTAATACTTAGTATAATTTCCTCACATGGTTTTTCATGCAAAGCAAAATGGAAACAAATGTTACTCATTGGTTGTCTAATGTTTAAACTAATACAAAGTGGTATCATGTAGTCGGATCGTAATACAAAAAGACAGCTTGTATTAGTAGACGAACCTAAACATGTCTTTAATCTAATCGAAAACGATCAAACCGATTGAAGTACTAATATGTTGTCTATCAAGTCTAATTGTGGAGATGCTTTATCTTGGACATCAGAGTGGATGACTCCCAGAAGATAGAGACATAGAAGAAATTGACTGAACTGGCAATACATTGGATAGAACCCAAGAAGAATAGATCATGAATCTATTTATAGATAAGGAATAAATAAGGAATCGAAAGTTGGTTCGTTAGGTGTATGACTCCTATAGTATGTAGCATCATTCACAATAGTGGAATTCATAGCTCGAAACATGGGCAAATGATATCCTTTCATTGGCATTACATGGTTAATGAAAAGGAAACGTGGCCAAGGGTCGTTCATTTTTGTGATGGATGACTTGATCACTATTTGATAGTGATTGACTTTTCATGAAGGAAGATGTAATGGTTACCATAAGATAAAATAGAATCATATTGGGAGAACGGATATTATCCCAAAAAGATTAAAAATATCTTATGAGGGTAACACACTTATGATAAGGTCATTGGACGAGCACTAATTGAGTTGCTTTTGTAATGGTATACTGTTAGGGAGAGCTCAATCATGATATTATAATGGAAAGACTTCGTGACTAAATGAATAAATAATTAGTAGGCGAAAAGCTGGAACTTAATTATAAATCATTTAAGCCTCAATTGCATATGTTCAATCGATCCCTCCGCTAGCTCGTTGGAACCACAAATGAATTGCATGATGAATCAAATGAATAGAAATTAGTAGAAATGGTGAAATAAGAGAAATGGAAAACATTCAAAATGATTATGGTTTTCTCCGAAATGAAGAGATGGAATCATTTGGAAATGAATGTGGTTTTCTCAAAATGGAAATGAAAATGAGAAATGATTCATTTGCAAATGAACATGGATTACTAAAAAATGATCAGAAGAATGAATTTATGTTTTTGAGCTATTTTAAAGCCCAAAAATGAAAATAAATCATTTGATCATAGTGAACAAGTTGAATGGCGAAATATTAAATATATTTTCTGAAAAATTTTATCAGGGGTAAAATCATCATAATTTTATCGAGGATAAAATTGGGATAAAAAATTATTTAATTGAATATAAATATTGAAGTTTATTTGGGAAATAGAAAAATAGAATCGGGTTGGCTTATATAACAAAGAATTAGGTTGAAAAGTTTAATAAGTAATTATAATTGGACCTGGTGTGAGAGAGGCCGAAAATCCCCCCATAAAACATGAAAGGGTGACAACCCTAGTAGGAATACTAGGGGATGTCATTCGCCCTACTTATACTCTAAGTAGGAGGTTATTTTTCTAGTTGAAATAAACTTCTACAATTCAACAAGAGTTTTGTTTTCTTTTCCTATAATAGATGGCACCGGTAGGGCTAGAAAGATAACTTTAAGATATTGTTACTCTGTCGAAAAATAGAGAGAATTTATTCTCAATTATTAAAAATTCTGTCAGTTTCCATTTTGAGAAGAGAATTTTCGTTTTCACCCCAAAAGAAAAGAAAACTATTTTTAGTTCTGTATTTTGATTCGATTTGATTGAGCTCATGCTCGAGGCAATTTATGGTACCAGAATAGTGGAGAAGATCATTTGGTTGAAAGACGAGAACGACAAGGATTCGTCTATCTAAAAAAACAAGTGCGATTTTGATCTAGGGTTTATTGCTATAAATATAAAAAACTGAAGGTTTTCAAAATTTTTATTTTTCATTGTGTAAGAAAACCGTTTTTAAACCAATTTTTTTCCAACAACAAACTGGTTTATATGAGCCCTAAGGGCTAACATGGAACTAAGCGAATCAATATATTTGATACAAAAATATAAATTTGGTATAGTCAAATGGAATTGATTGAAATTAAGGATTGAGTATCACATTGTTATATGCTTATGTGTATGGAAATTAAATGGGATTGTTTGTATACATATTATCAAAAGGCATGGTATTGAATGTTTTAATTGGTTATTAAATGAAATGGTATATGAAAATTGGTATTTGAATAGTAAGCATATAAATCAATATAAATGAAACTTAGCATACATTGATTGAATCCTTATTATGATTATGTTCAATTTATGACTTGAATTATGAAAGTACCATTGAGCTTCATCGTTCAATGTACGTTTGTTTGTCTGTGCACATATTAGGGAAATCTTGAAGATCCCATTTGTGATTCAGCCAGTAATCCTTGACTCAGTAATGTTTGTATAGTTCCTTTTGTTTTGATAGGTGGCATGTACCCAGGTCTCGAGTCGGTTTTGCATATATAAAACAGGATCATGTTGAAGTTTAAGCTAATAATGGTTAACTATATATAGCATAATTTTATTTCACAAATTATGTTTTGAGATTGTTGGTATTGATACAGCATTAGTACGCATATGTGATCTTAAGTAGATGTAGTGAATTGGTAACATATAGCTACAAGTTAGCATGTGAAAAATACTGTTGGTAACAAAATGGAATATTTTTTTTTGTAGTGAATTGGTAACATATAGCTACAAGTTGTGTTATATGCTTATAAATGAGCTTAGGAATACGATTTTAGTTCTTATTTGAATGTAAAATAGAATTGGTTTATATGATTTGGTATTTTGAATAGGCACCAATTGGACCTTATGGAATCAAGCGGTCACGTTGTGATGTTAGCCCCCTTAACATTGTGACGAGACCAAGTCAGTGAGTTGCATCACGATGAAGAACCCCTGAAGTCGCGACGTCAACCTTATAATTTGAAAATTTTACAATTTGGTCCTTATTCGACCTCGAGTCATCTTAGGAGCTTTCATAAGCTCATAAGGGACCCATAAATGATTGTGCATCATATTATGAATGAATATTATAATTGGTAGCATGCATACATGGTTTATTTGAATCGTGATTGATCGTAGTTGCTCCAGCAACGAATGTTGCATCCTGTAGCTCAAATCCAGCAATCAGATCGGGTATGGGGTGTTACATGCCTCATGACTTGGTTTGAATATGATGATCTCAAGTTGTCTAGAATTTAATTGAGTTGATTTCAAACATAGTAAACACGAGCATGATTTGAACATGTTAAATGATTTCTTAATATAAATTGATGATGGAAATGGTATGGAATTATGATATTGAACATGTAATGACATGTAAATTAGATATTGGAAACCATATTAGCTATTTGGGCAGATTCAGATATAGCTGGCATGCCATAAAATTAGATTGTGTATGGGTTTATACTTCAATTTATCCGATGATGCACTATGCGCCAGTATGATATGATAGCGTTGAGTGCAGATTACTTTGGTTTAGCTGATGATGCATTATGTGTTAGAGTATGCCCAAAGACCAATCATGAGATGATTGTAATCATATACTCCTTTTACTTTGTTTATTAATATAAGGTGTTGTCATTGTACAAGCCCAATTTTTAGCCCAAAACCCAATACAACCCAATTAACCCTACCAATACACCAAACCAATTAAACTAACCCATTAACCCTAAGCCCAAAACAATTAAACCCAAAACCCATTTACACCCAAACCCGAAGCCCAATAGCCCGGGCCCAATTTCCCGAAAAAATATCTGCCTAGGGTTTCAGAGACTGAAACCCTAGGTCTCTGAACCTAGGTGTCGCCCCTTGACTTTTGGCCCTCTGCCATTGCCGCCAGTACCGCCGGACGTCCCATCCGCGTCCATCACCGCCCATCCACTTGCGCCGCCGGTTACCTGCAAACAAACAAGAAAAAGCAACAACAGAAGCAGTAATAAATCGGCTATAAAAGCCGAACTTGTAACATTTTAGGGGGTTCTTTTTTTTGGTTTTTTTTAGTTCATCTTTTGTAACGAAAACATTAGCAGAGAAATACAAAGAAAAAAAAAGGGATTCAAGGTGATTTGTTAGTTTTTTTTAGATTCGTTTTTCATCCTTTTTTTCTTTTGTTTTTCTTTTCGTTTTACATACATAAATAAAAGAAAAAAAGGGGAAATGAGGTACCTTTCTGCCAAACGCCGCGCCGGAGGATGAGGAAGCCGAATGGTTTAGCCCTCATTTTCGCGTCTTTGGTCCGTTTTTCATTAGTTTGGCCCTAGATCCACGGCCTGGAAGCAATCGGCCTAAGAGAGGAACCAAAAAGGTTCCGTTTTGCATCTCTGGCCGCTGCCCACGGTGGCGCTACGGCGGAGGCATGCCGGCGATCTAGGCCGGACCATGGCTGAATTTGGGAAAGGGGGGAGAGAGTTTTCTCAACTTTTTTTTTAAAAGGAGAAGAAGAAAATGAAGATTCAAAAAAATTTTGGGTTTAAATAACCCCCATAAAACGGCACCGTTTTACCCTTAGGGGTCAGGTGCCAAAACGACGCCGTTTTGGCCCTGACCCGCGCGGTGACCCGACCCTAGGGGAGGATCCGCGTGTTTTCTTCGAATGGGTTATTTATGCCCGCAGTCCCTCCTATTTTTCAGCGCATTACAGTTTGGTCTTATTTCGTTGTTTTCTTTTATTTTGATCTAGCCTTAAAATTTTACTTTTGTTTCATTTTAGTCCACTGAAGTGCTGCGTTTTAGAACTTTGGTTTATTTACTATTTCGATCCTTCCCTTTTTACGCGTTTCGCAATTTGATCCTTTTTGTTATTTATTATTTCGAATTGGCCCTGTATCTTTGTTTTTCTTTTGATTTAGTCTTTTTTTTCTTTTATTATTTAGTTAATTATTTTTAACATTCTTATTTTTAATAATATTATTATTACCTACTTATTTATATTTTTTATTCAAATCTCAATATATATATACATGCATATATTTTTATGATATACATACATTATTTTTTTAAACGTATATATATTTATATATTTTTACATATTTTACCACTTATATACATATCTATATATCTATATACATATTTTTATTTTCATAAATACATATACCTACTTATATACAGTCTTTATAATTTAAAACATACCTTTATATATCTATATATATTTAAATTCATACATACATATATATTATAACGTTATTCACTACTATTGTTTTATTTGGTGTTAATTTGTTTATTTATTTACATGCTCATTATTATTTTTATTTTATTTAAGTGCTTTAATTTTTTTACTTGTTTATTTACTTTTATTTGTTGATTTCTTTTCATTATATATTTGCCATCTTATTTATTTATCTTTTCTTATTTTCTTGTGTTATTTACATTATCATCATTATCATTATCTTACATTTTACTCGGATTTATCAAAAACGAAAAATTTTTCAAATAAGGCAATGTTTTGCATTTGGAAATTTGAGAAAACATGCCCTAAGGTGCTGGGTGTCGATTTTTCTCGTTCAACCAAATGGCTTAATATCCTTTTAAAAATTTTAAGATAAGGTAATGTTTTGCGTTTGGAAATTCGAGAAAACATGCCCTAAGGTGCTGGGTGTCGATTTTTCTCGTTCAACCAAATGGTTTAATATCCTTTTAAAATTTTTAAAATAAAGCAATGTTTTGCGTTTGGGAAATTTGAGAAAACATGCCCTAAGGTGCTGGGTGTCGATTTCTCTCGTTCAACCAAATGGCTTAATATCCTTTTAAAAATTTTAAAATAAGGAAATGTTTTGCGTTTGGAAATTCGAGAAAACATGCCCTAAGGTGCTGGGTGTCGATTTTTTCTCATTCAACCAAATAGCTATATAGCCTTTCAAAAATTTCAAAATAAGGCAATGTTTTGCGTTTGTGAAATTCTAGGAACATGCCCTAAGGTGCTGGGTTTCGATTTCTCGTTTAACCAAATTGCCAAATATCCTCTTGAATTTCAATCCATGCTATTCGAGTTTTTTTAAGGATCGTATTTTAAATTTCTTTAAATTTTTCAGTTTTTTGACACTAAGACATTAGGTAATCAACTAGGTACCAATTTTGGGCGTATCGAGGGTTCTAATCCTTCCTTGTGCGTAACCGACTCCCGAACCCGTTTTTCTAAATTTTGTGGACCAAAATCGTTGTTTTAATAAAATTAAATCGTTTATTAAAAACAACCACTTTTCAAGGTGATCCGATCACACCTTATCAAAAAAGGATTCGTGGCGACTCCTGTTTTTGTTTTCATTTTCAAAACCCAAGTCGACCCCGTTTTCAACCAAAAAATGGTATCAACAGCTTGGCGACTCCACTGGGGACTTTAAATAAGAGATTCAAGCCACGAGTTGATTATTTCTTGTCTTTTTGTCAAAAGTTGAAATTTTGATTTAAATATACGATCCTCTCATTGCATTTCATTTGTTTTGAGTTATAGTTTTAATCATGTTTTGTATTTTAAATTTTTATATCTTTCTGCATTGCATTGCATGACCACTCGGTCATACCCTTTTAGGTGGGAGTGAGAAGCTAGTCCTTCGTGAGGTTTTCACCTCCGTGCAGGATAGTGGATCGCTTTCGGGATACATCCGTACCTATGTCTTCGTGAGATTTTCATCTCCGTGCAGCCATAGAAAAATGTATTCCCCTGAACCGAACTCGGTCCGTATGAGCCTATAATAGGTGAGGATCGAGGAATCTGCTGGTTCGGGTACCTTGACTTTAAAACCAAACCACATATAGTAGACTTAGGAACTTAACCCAGGTAGAGCCACTCCAAATCCCTAGTGGTTACCCGACTAGGTACTTTTTTTTCCTTGCTTGTTTATGTTTTCTACTAACCTCTCTTGTCGTGTTTTGACTGACATTGAATTGCATTTGCATCTTAGGAAGGAGATATTGATTCAAGTTTGATTACTAACTTAGAAAGCTTGTCATGGAATACGGGTTCCTTGATAAAGTGGAAGACAATACGGTTGCCTGACTATATTCTGAGAAACACAAGAAGAGCAATGGAAGAGTTCGTGGCCTTACTTCGTGGCCTGAGGATTCAAGGCGATCGTCTGAGAGCCTTCGACGTTCCAACCCCTTAAAGAAGCTGACGAGCCTTATGAAGACGGGTAGATGGTGGATCGCAACCAAGATCAAGAAAAGGAGCTGGAAATGGCATCTATTGGCGAGATTACCTCAAACGTGCGGATGAAGAAAAAGATCGATATTGTCTCTTAGAATATAAGGGCGAAGTCGTACATGCCTCTGCTTTATGTAAAGGAATTTGCTTTCTAGAAAAGTTTTCTAAATGTAATTGAATCTGATTCAACGTCTCTTTAGGCATTCATTTCATGCATCTGCATTACATGCATTAAAATTCATTAAAAGAGTCTAATTGAATAAATTTATTTCAGCTAACCTGGAAAACCAACCAACCCAACACCCTTACGGTATCCAAACAAAGGTTAGAAAAATGGAACGAAGGTTGAAAAAATTAGAGCGAATGCAAATGTAGATATGAGCAATTGACCGAATTTCAACAGGAGATGAGAGATCAGATGCTAGAATTACAGAGAACTATGATGAGCCAGTTCAACCGATTGCTAGCTGGAGAGTTAAAAAAAAGGAAGGACCTGATAGACCACTCTGAGGTTGATAATGAAGATTTTGCTTATTTCTTAGATTGTACTCCGACAAGTTTCCAGGTCCAGCCAGATGGGTGCCCACAAGGGGCACTCTTTACCATAAGATCTCAACAATATCAGACTGGTACAACAGCACCAGTGAGTGGCTTGACGGGTCCAAGATCCAATTTGAGGAACAATTTTCTTGTTGCACGTAATGATCCAGTAGAAATGAAGCAGGTGAGGGCAAAGTACCCAGATACTATAGAGGCCCCAAGGAAGGAGAATAGGGGGAATAATGCGAACAGATATAACAAGGGCCACTCAAAACCAATCACTGTGGGCCGGTCAAAGACAGAAACCACCAGACGTCGGAGTCCTTTAAAGCAAGAATCTAGGGTGAAACCAGGTACCGAGAAGCTCCGGTTCACACCAATTCTGACGTCATATAAGGAGCTGTATCAAAGCTTGTTTGATGCGCATGTTGTTGCTCCTCATTACTTAAAACCCATACAGCCTCCGTATCCCAAATGGTATGACATGAACGCACAATGCGACTATCATGCAGGAATTACGGGGCATTCAATAGAGAATTGCATTGCTTTCAAGAAACTAGTTGAAAGATTCATTAAACTAGGCATTGTCAAATTCGATGAGGCCTCCAGTGCAGAAAATCGGCTACTCAATCATACGGATAATGAAGGGAATGCGATGAATGAAGAAATGTTGGGAAATGTTCACATCAGTGCCGAATACGAAGAAGCAATTGGAGAAGAGATCTTATTAAATGTTCGCCCTTATAAACTTGGGAGTGTTCTGAACAATTGAACTGCAGAAGAAATTCTTGTAGAGTAATGTTCAGAACATTTTTGTTTTTAGCCTAAAAGTGATAGAATTTCCTTTGTGAAATAGGCTAATGTCTGAACGTCATTATTCTAATAAAATACATCTTCGCATTCCTTTTTGAGCCAATATTCTTTCATTCTTTTTGAATAATTATTTGTGATTATTTCATTTTTTTGGATTTTCTTCCACATCATTCATTCATTTATAATCATATTGTATAAATAATTATTCATAAATTTATACGTTCTGTTGTATATTCTTTGGTACTTATTATAAGTCTTCAGATATCAATGACATGAATGAAACTGCTACAAACTCAGATTTTCCACTTGAGCGAGGCATGTATTTAGACGGATCTCATGACTTTGGAAATGACATAGATCGTAGATTATTTCCAAACTTGGTAGAACAAGAGGATAAACAGATCCTACCTCTCAAGGAATCATTAAAAATTGTGAGCTTGGTGAAGACTAGAATTGACCTTGTTGAGTTACCTCTAGAGTTCAAAGATACCTTTGTATGCTCATACCAGGATATGCCCGAATTAATCGCTGATAATAAAATCTACACAGCAACATGTTTTTAGAAATTTGCAGTGAGCAATGCGATTCTTCATCAGGACAAATGCCTCTCTCGTTGACTCAGCATAGCTTTGCCCATTTGAAGTCGAGCTTCCATCTTTTCAAGTTCTGTGGGATTTTATCTTGATTAAAGAGGAAGATCAAAAGTTTTCTATTGTAGTTTCGCCCCAGAAGGCTCTATGAAGGAAATCTGATCAAAGAAGGTCCTTCAAAAGGGATAACAAGGACTTACCTAATCCTATGAGTTCAAACTCGAAAGAAAAATAAAAAAAACAAAAAAATTAAAAAAAAAACAAAAAACAAAAAAAACAAAAAATCAAAAAATCAAAAAATAAAAAAAAATCAATGTCAAAAATAGGAGAAAAAGAAAGAAGAAGAAAGAAAAGAAAAAGGAGAAGTCAAGGCGAAAACCCGTAAAGGGCGCTTTGACCAAAGGTGGATCTAAGTTGAAAACCCGAAAAAAGACGACTCAAATTTTGAGCAAAATGTGTAATAGCCCGATTTTAGGCTTAGTCGGAACAGTGGTTTCGGGACCACAAATCCGACAAAAAAAAAATGTAATGGCTTGAATTTTCAGAGGTGTTGGAACGGTGATTCGAGATCACTAAATTCGACAAATGGGTAGAAAATATTATTAATTTAGTAAGTATAAGTTAAATATGAAGTTAGGAAAATTTTTGAAATAGTGAATAGTGCACTAGAAATAAATATTAAAATAATTAGAATCGAAATGAGGTATCAAGACCTCGGGGATTTTAAACTGAGCCATAAATATTTTTATAAATATTTATGGAGTGTTAAAAAGTTAGTATTAAAGTTTCGTTAAGAAATTTTAAAGTTCCGATAATTAATTGAACAAAAAGGACTAAATTGTAACAAATGCAAAATTTTAGGAAATGATTAAATAGCTTAAATGATAAAAGGAAGAGGGCTTAAAAGGCAAATAGACCCAAGGTCTATTTGGACTGGACGGCAGAGGCATGAAATCAGCAAGAAAGTAAGGAGAATTAAGGGCAAAATTGGAAAATTGCAAAATTTGCTTAATAAAGTTAGGACCCAAGTGGAATTATCTAGATTTCTCATCATTTTTCTGAATTCTCATCGGCTAAAACACCATGGAAGGGCTTCTTCAAGCTGGTTCTTCATATTTTTATTACAAGTAAGTTCAATTCTTGACTATTTCTTGAAATTTTTGTATTTTTATGACTTTTACAACTAGGCTCACTTGTTAAATCCATTAGTTTTTGATTTTATGAAAGAAGTTGAAAGTTGATATGAATATGTGCTGGAAGTATATGATGATTTAGCATGAAATTAGAGCTTTAAATTGTTCATATGCTGATTTTATTGAAAGAATTGAATAGAAAGTGAATGTTTGGGACCTAATAGTAAAAGAGTTTGAAGATAGAGTTATATGTGGAAATTCTGAATTTCAATAGTTGTGTAACAACTTATAATGTCTAGTAAAGTACTAATTGAGAAAATTAGATTAATTGAGGGGTTAATTGAGAAAGGACCGAATTGTATAAACTGTGAAATTTGGGGCAAAATGGAAATCAAAATTTTGCACTAAAGCAGTTTTGGACAGCAGCAGTAGTGTAACTTTGAAAAATCACCAAAAATTGTAGAGATTGAATTAGAGGATGAATAAAATATGAAACTAAAGCTTATTGAGTCTAGTTTCTTATAAAAGAAATGGTGTGAGCAATGGAATTGTAAATCATGAGATATAATAGATTTTGTGAGACAAGGTCAGAATGAATTCGGGTTCCCCTGTTCTGACTTTGGAAAATCATTAAAAATTGTACAAAAATGATTATGAGTTATAGTTTATATGGTTAGAATCCTTAATGAGTCTATTTTTAGAAGAAACAAGCTAAAACATCATCCGAATTCTGTACAATGAGATAATTAATTTTTAGTGAAGAGTGGTCGGAACTGTCAGACAGCAAAACAGGGGAAATTTTAAAGAATAAACTGTACTATTTGGCTGAACCAAAAATTATGAAAATTTTATGGTATGAAGATATGTGAGTCTAGTTTCAGGGAAAATTAACGGATCTTAATTTGGAGCTCTGTATCTCCGGATAAAATAATTTAGTGACTCTGACTCGGATAAACAGCTTTGAATATACATGTTAGTGAGTGTTGAAATTATGGTTAATGTTGTTTAAGTGTGTTATACACATTAAGGATGTGGAATGGAGAGGAGGAGGAGGAAAATTGGGAAATATATGAATGATTCGTGTATAAATGGTCATATGTTTGATTATAACTCATAAACAATGAAATATGAATGATGCTTATTTTTGTGCATTATTGGTCATGGTTTAAGCTCATGTGTGAAAATAAAGTTTCATAGTATGTGTGTATGGTATATTCAGTATATGATTTGGCATGAAATAATACCATGAATGGTTTATGAATTAACACATGTTGGTAAGCCTGATATATGAATAAATGATCAAATTGAGAGGAACGCCGGATTTGAGTACTTCTGATCAAGTGACAAAGTGATAAGTGGTAGCTTTAGCTACACTTATCTGATCAAGTGACAAGTGGAAAGTGATAAGTAATAGCTTCGGCTATACTTATCTGATCAAGTGACAAAGTGATAAGTGATAGCTTCGGCTACACTTATCTGATCAAGTGACAAGTGGAAAGTGATAAGTAATAGCTTCGGCTATACTTATCTGATCAAGTGACAAAGTGATAAGTGATAGCTTCGGCTACACTTATCTGATCAAGTGACAAGTGAAAAGTGATAAGTGATAGCTTCGGCTATACTTATCTGATCAAGAGACAAAGTGATAAGTGATAGCTTTAGCTACACTTATCTGATCAAGAGACAAAGTGATAAGTGGCTACACTTATCTGATCAAGAAACAAAGTGATAAGTGGCTACACTTATCTGATCAAGAAACAAAGTGATAGGTGGCTACACTTATCTGATCAGGGACAAGTGATAAGTGATCATACGTAAGACCATAGTTATACTATGGCAAAGTGAAAGTGAAGTACTCAATTTTCCGTGACCGTTCCCTAATTTGATTAAGGATGGTAAGTGACAAATGGGCCCAAAAGAATTAAAGTAAATGGATAAGTGGTAGTGTATTTATATCAGGACGATGTTGTTATTCAAACTAAAGTGATATTTTCATTGCTAAATTGAGAATTTCATAAATGTGTTATTGAATGGTATAATCAATAAACATTGAGTTAAATGGTAAATACGTATTAGTTTTGAATTTGATGTCATTGAATTGTACGTGAATTAAATGGAAATTGCTAGTGATATGATTTAAATTATGAGCATGAGAAATTGCGAATTGAATGAAATGGAAATGAAGCATTAAATTGCATGAGTATGTATCGGGTCTCGCAGGCCCTAATTATTATGATTATAATATTTTTAGGATATATTGTGAAAAGTTATAGAAACATGTTAATTATTTTGAAAGTTTTAATTTTGATGAAATTTTATAACTCGGTTAAATACGTTTACAAGTGTATGTGTTTTGGTAATGCCTCGTACCCTATTCCGGTGTTGGATACGGGTAAGGGGTGTTACAAAATGGGGCATGGACATCACCATTATCGAAGACTTCTAATGGGCATTGCTTCATTTTTTGAGAGGCTACCTCATGGATCAAGGTCATCCTATACCGATACAGAATTTCAGAGAGGATGGTATTGGAGAATGCATTGAACTTAAATGATAGCACGATAACTGGGGTCTGAAATCAATTCAGAATCAGACACCACGTTTTGTCACCGAATTACCTAGAGGTGAACAAGGACTGGCATGAGAAATTACCATTTTCCCTTATCGCTTGTCGAACATCTGTACTGGGGCAACACCTCTCTTGTTGGTTTACAGGATTGAGGTTGTTTTACCTATTGAAATCCCCTCATTGCTTGTTGGAGGGATCCAATCGCGATGTGATCAGTTGGCCCTAGAAAAGGGGTTAAAAGCTATTCATAGGGTCGGACGTACCAGAAATAAATTATATAAGCCCACAATAAATAGGCTCGTCTCAGAGAATTCCACGAGAGGGCTAGATGTTGAAAAAGATTCTTCCTTAACGAAAGGATTCTAAAGGGAAATGAATGCCAAACCGGGAATGTCCCTATGTTGTAAAGAAGACCTTTTTCAGAGGAGCACTGATCCTGAGTGAGATTGCTAATCTTATAAACTCGGATACAGTCAAGAAACACTTCGTTTAAAGAAGAAGAAATGACCAAGGTGAAAATCTGAAAAGGGCATTTAAAAAAAAAATTTGCCCTAGAGGATTCCATGAGAGGACCTGGTATTGAAGAAGATCATTTCCATACAAAAAGAACTTCATACCAAGCTGGGAAGAACCTTGTGGGGAAGGCCTTATCTGGAAAAGTGTCAATCTTGATCAGAAGAGATAACAAGGACGTGCCTAATCCTATGGGTTTAGATTCAATAAAAATACAAAAAACAAAAAAAAAGAAAGAGAAAGAGAAGAAGAAGAAGAGAAAAGAAAAGGAAAAAATGAGAGGTCAAGGTGAAAACCCGCAAAGGGCGCCTTGAGACCAAAGGGGATTTGAGTTGAAAACCCAAAAAGGGCAGCTCAAATTTTGGAACAAAATGGGGCACAAAGTGATCAGAGCGACTTAAATTTTGGATCAAATTGGGGCATGGTGGTGATCAGAGCAGCTCAAATTTTGATCAGATCAAGGCATATGATGATCTTTCCATACCTAAAACAACAAGAAAAGGTAGGCGACATCTTGGAGCATCGACAAAGTTCTGAAGATCTCCTAAACACATGTCAAACTCAGAATGGTCTTTCAAAAAGTTTGTACAGAGAAGTTCAGGCTGCGATATCTGGGGCATCTAGTCCTCATACTAATTATATTGAATTTGTTATTCTTGAAATACTTCTTTCTTTTCCAAGATACATGTTCCAATCAATTCCTCTTTTTATTCTTGCTATCCTTGATAATTTATTCATTTCGAGCTATACTCTCAAATCAATTCTATTTTATCTATCGTTATGATCTTTTGCAAGCATGTTGCATTAGAATAATGATTAATGGACTAAAAATATTTTCACAATGAAAGTTTTGCATATTACTCTAGAAGTTTCTAAATAATATAGGAACCTGAAACAGGACTATTGTTTAGAAAACACCAAGTTTAAAGGGTGAAATATCTAAGAAGGAAGGGTCCAAGTTAAATACTATCCTTTCAGATTTTGTTGTCCAAACATTGATTGAACAAAATGACAAGATGCCGTGTTGGTGACTAAGCTTCAATGAACAAACAAGTAATGATCACCGAATGATAAGAAAAGGTTTTCTCGGAGAAGAAAATTTTGCAATTGTGCATGAGCATTTGATATGACACCCTGGGAATGGTGTAGGAGACCAAAGAGTTTCACATTCTGTATCATTGAATTATGATAACAGAGGATCGAGAAAAAGGCCAGGTCTTTCTATCCTTGGGTTACAGAGGGAGAAAGATGATTCAAATTTTGTATCCAGTGGATTGAACCTTGAAGATTATAGTGGGGGCAATCCGACCAAGTAAGAGATGATCATTACCAACCGGACAAGATAGCATTCAGACGCGTTGGCAATAAACCCTTATTGAGCAAGGGATAATAACAACTCAAACATTGAAAGATCATTTTCAATTTGCATTCATGCATACACATTTAGCCAGGATATTTTGATTCATTTTGATCATAATCACTAGGCATAAATAGGTTCATATAGGTCATGTTCCCCAAATAACAGATCAATAAAGATGGCAGGTCTTACTTTCCCGAGTTGACAGTGAGGCAGGTCGAAAAACCATAGATTGCAATTTAAAAGATCGAAGCCACAATGGTGAATCTTATTTCCCAGGCAGTGCAGTTGAACAGATTGAAGCTACAACAGCGGATCTTGCTTCCTCGACATTACAATTTAAAAGATCGAAGCCACAACGGTGAATCTTATTTCCCAGGCAGTGCAGTTGAACAGATTGAAGCTACAACAGCGGATCTTGCTTCCTCGACATTGCAATTTAAAAGATCGAAGCCACAATGGTGAATCTTATTTCCCAGGCGATGCAACGGAACAGATTGAAACTACGACGGCGAATCTCACTTCCCAGACATTGTAGTTTAAAAGATCAAAGCCACAACGGCGAATCTTATTTCCCAGGCGATGCAGCGGAACAGATTGAAGTTACAACAGCAAACCTCACTTCCCCGACATTGCAATTCAAAAGATCGAAGCCACAACGGCGAATTTTACTTCCCAGGCGATGCAGTGGAACAGATTGAAGCTACGACGGTGAATCTCACTTCCCCGACATTGCAATTCAAAAGATTGAAGCCACAACGGCGAATCTTACTTCCAGCCAATGCAGCGGAACAGATTAAAGCTACGACGGCGAATCTTGCTTCCTCGACATTGCAATTCAAAAGATCGAAGCCACAACAGCGAATCTTACTTCCCAGGCGATGCAGCGGAACAGATTGAAGCTACAACAGCGAATCTCACTTCCCCGACATTGCAATTCAAAAGATCGAAGCCACAACGGCGAATCTTACTTTTCAGGCGATGCAGCGGAACAAATTGAAGCTACGACGACGAATCTTGCTTCCTCGACATTGCAATTCAACAGATTGAAGCCACAACGGTGAATCTTACTTCCCAAGAGATGCAGCGGAACAGATTGAAGCTACGACAGCGAATCTTACTTCCCCGACATTGCAATTCAAAAGATCGAAGCCACAATGGCGAATCTTACTTCCCAGGCGATGCAACGGAAAAGATTGAAGCTACGACGGCGAATCTCACTTCCCCGACATTGCAATTCAAAAGATCGAAGCCATAACGGCGAGTCTTACTTCCAGGCGATGCAGCGGAACAGATTAAAGCTACGATGACAAATCTTGCTTCCTCGACATTGCAGTTTAAAATATTGTGGCCACAATGGCGAATCTTACTTCCAAGCTATATAGCGGAACAGATTGAAGCCACAACGGTGAATCTTCCTTCCCCGACATTGCAGTCAAATAGATTGAAGCTACAACAGCGAATCTTATCTCCCTGGCGATGCAATGGAACAGATTGAAGCTACGATGACGAATTTTCCTTTCCCGACATTGCAACTAAAAGATTGAAGCCGCAACAGCGAATCTTATTTCCTCGGTGAGACCGGGCAAAATTTGATCTTTCTTAGTCTTTACTCTGTTATCGTTACACGACAACGAGCAAAGAGGGGCAGCTGTACAAGCCCAATTTTTAGCCCAAAACCCAATACAACCCAATTAACCCTACCAATACACCAAACCAATTAAACTAACCCATTAACCCTCAACCCAAAACAATTAAACCCAAAACCCATTTACACCCAAACCCGAAGCCTAATAGCCCGGGCCCAATTTCCTTAAAAAATATCTGCCTAGGGTTTCAGAGACTAAAACCCTAGGCGCCGCCCCTTGACTTTTGGCCCTCTGCCATTGCCGCCACCGCCACCGGACGTCCTATTCGTGTCCATCACCGCCCATCCACTTGCGCCGCCGGTTACCTGCAAACAAACAAGAAAAAGCAACAACAGAAGCAGTAATAAATCGGCTATAAAAGCCGAACTTGTAACATTTTAGAGGGTTCTTTTTTTTGGTTTTTTTTAGTTCATATTTTGTAACAAAAACATTAGCAGAGAAATACAAAGAAAAAAAAGGATTCAAGGTGATTTGTTAGTTTTTTTTAGATTCATTTTTCATCCTTTTTTTCTTTTGTTTTCTTTTCGTTTTACATACATAAAAAAAAGAAAAAAAAAAAGGGAAAGGAGGTACCTTTCTGCCAAACGCCGCGCCGGAGGAGGAGGAAGCCGAATGGTTTAGACCTCATTTTCGCGTCTTTGGTCCATTTTTCGCTAGTTTGGCCTTAGATCCATGGCCTGAAAGCAACCAGCCTAAGAGAGGAACCAAAAAGGTTCCATTTTGCATCTCCGGCCGCCGCCCATGGCGGCGCTACGGCGGAGGCACGCCGGCGATCTAGGCCGGACCATGGCTGAATTTGGGAAAGGGGGGAGAGAGTTTTCTCAACATTTTTTTTAAAAGGAGAAGAAGAAAATGAAGATTCAAAAAAATTTTGGGTTTAAATAACCCCCATAAAACGGCACCGTTTTACCCTTAGGGGTCAGGTGCCAAAACGACGCCGTTTTGGCCCTGACCCGCGCGGTGACCCGACCCTAGGGGAGGATCCGCGTGTTTTCTTCGAATGGGTTATTTATGCCGCAGTCCCTCCTATTTTTCAGCGCATTACAGTTTGGCTCTATTTCGTTGTTTTCTTTTATTTTGATCTAGCCTTAAAATTTTACTTCTGTTTGATTTTAGTGCACTGAAGTGCTGCGTTTTAGAACTTTGGTTTATTTACTATTTCGATCCTTCCCTTTTTACGCGTTTCGCAATTTGATCCTTTTTGTTATTTATTATTTCGAATTGGCCCTGTATCTTTGTTTTTATTTTGATTTAGTCTTTTTTTTCTTTTATTATTTAGTTAATTATTTTTAACATTCTTATTTTTAATAATATTATTATTACCTACTTATTTATATTTTTTATTCAAATCTCGATATATATATACATGCATATATTTTTATGATATACATACATTATTTTTTAAAACTTATATATATTTATATATTTTTACATATTTTACCACTTATATACATATCTATATATCTATATACAAATTTTTATTTTCATAAATACATATACCTACTTATATACAATCTTTATAATTTAAAACATACCTTTATATATATATTAAATTCATACATACATATATATTATAACGTTATTCACTACTATTGTTTTATTTGGTGTTAATTTGTTTATTTATTTACATGCTCATTATTATTTTTATTTTATTTAAGTGCTTTAATTTTTTTATTTGTTTATTTACTTTTATTTGTTGATTTCTTTTCATTATATATTTTCCATCTTATTTATTTATCTTTTCTTATTTTGCTTGTGTATTTACATTATCATCATTATCATTATCTTACATTTTACTCGGATTTATCAAAAACGAAAAATTTTTCAAATAAGGCAATGTTTTGCGTTTGGAAATTTGAGAAAGCATGCCTTAAGGTGCTGGGTATCGATTTTTCTCGTTCAACCAAATGGCTTAATATCCTTTTAAAAATTTTAAAATAAGGTAATGTTTTGCGTTTGGAAATTCGAGAAAACATCCCTTAAGGTGCTGGGTGTCGATTTTTCTCGTTCAACCAAATGGCTTAATATCCTTCTAAAAATTTTAAAATAAGGCAATGTTTTGCGTTTGGGAAATTCGAGAAAACATGCCCTAAGGTACTGGGTGTCGATTTCTCTCGTTCAACCAAATGGCTTAATATCCTTTTAAAAATTTTAAAATAAGGCAATGTTTTGCGTTTAGAAATTCGAGAAAATATGCCCTAAGGTGCTGGGTGTCGATTTTTTCTCATTCAACCAAATAGCTAAATAGCCTTTCAAAAATTTCAAAATAAGGCAATGTTTTGCGTTTGGAAAATTCGAGGAACGTGCCCTAAGGTGCTGGGTTTCGATTTCTCGTTTAACCAAATTGCCAAATATCCTCTTGAATTTCAATCCATGCTATTCGAGTTTTTTTAAGGATCGTATTTTAACTTTCTTTGAAGTTTTCAGTTTTTCGACACTAAGACATTATGTAATCAACTAGGTACCAATTTTGGGCGTATCGAGGGTGCTAATCCTTCCTCGTGCGTAACCGACTCCCGAACCCGTTTTTCTGAATTTCGTGGACCAAAATCGTTGTTTTAATAAAATTAAATCGTTTATTAAAAACAACCACTTTTCAAGGTGATCCGATCACACCTTATTAAAAAAGGATTGGTGGCAACTCCCGTTTTTGTTTTCGTTTTCAAAACCCAAGTCGACGCCGTTTTTAACCAAAAAATGGTGTCAACAGTCATTATTATTTCAGTTTCTTTTTGTGTATATAAATAAACTGAATTGTGATAAAGTCCTAAGAAAATATGATTATTCTTAAAAGGTCCTTAGTCAAGTATTATTGTGGGCTTGGACAACAATAATGCATTGAGACTAATGTGTAGTTGATTGATGACAAAGAGTTGTCATTGACACAGGGATATCAAAATCAATACATGAGTATGTATTAGAGAACAACATATTGGACTGACCCGCTATGAGTATGTTTCTTGGATTATTATGTAATAATCACAATATTACTCATAGTGATAACTATGTACATGATCCTCAGACTTGAGATCATCATTGTCCCAATATCGCGAGTCATATATTTTGATACCGTCAAAACGTCTACCGTAACAAGTTGTACTATAAAGACTGGTGTTGGATATACCACAATCCATATAGTGGGAGCAATATCTTAGGCCTTTTGATGGAGTGAGACTAGAAATGCATAGCCATGCTAGAATAAGTTGATATGAGATATCACACTTATTTGTTTATTGTAGTCTGCTTAGAAAATCAAGAAATATGAGATTGTACTATACAATTGTGACTATTCCATGACTTGTGTCCAATCTAGATATTAATGATAAAATGATATAATACATGAAAAGATTATCACAGAAAGTTTATGTCAAATCACAACTTTTTCTAACTTGGGTGGCAACGATGCATTGTTAGATGCCACTCATTGCTTGTAATGTTAGAAACGATTTATTATTATTACCAATGTTACAATAACCTATGCGGCCACACCTTATAGTTGAAACGAATAGAATCCAAATACATTTGGCATTGTATTTAGTTGTCACGTGAATTAAATTAATTGTTGAATTAATTTAATTTAATAGTTAAATATTAAACACATTATATGTACAAACTTGTTGTACACAAATAGAGAATATAGATAAAACTAATATATAAATTTGATTCATACAAAATATTAATTATATATATTTTACCAAATTTATTAATATAAACAATTATATTAATTAATTTCGGTCAAAATATAAAATATATGGAAATTAATATTCTTTTGGAAAGAATATAATTAATATATGAATATGATTCATACAAAAATTAATTGTATATATTTTACCGAATTTATTAATATAAACAGTTCTATTCATTAATTTTGGTTAAAATATAAAAGACATGGAAATTAATATTCTTTTGAAAAGAATATAATTCCTTTTTTTTCTAAATTTTCATTTGTCTTCTCTATTAATACGAGAATAATCTTATATTCTTTTGGAAAGAATATAATTCTTTTTTCTAACTTTCCATTTGCCTTCTCTATTAATAAGGGAATAATCTTGGTTTTCCTTTTTAATATGTGATATCAAAGAGGATAAAAGGATGATAATCCTTTAGTGTGTTAATGTTACGAACTTAACAAAATAAAGGTCTAGCAACCATTTTTAATTCTCTCTAAAAAGTTCAAGAGAAAGTGGTTGTTCGTTTTTTACAAGGTGGATTACATAGAGGCTGGGACGTTTTCGTTATGGCTTGGAATCGATATCGAATCAGCAGCATCCTTTCAACGTTTTCAGTAAAGAAGGTACATTTTCAACCCTTTTTCAACCTGATTCATTTCTCGTACATGGATCCGTGGTTGATGATCACCAAAATAATTTTTTCACTGCGCCACAGGGCGTATTGATGATCCAACACTATATGCCAGTGTGATTACTTTGATTTATCGAATGATGCACTATGTGCTAGTATCTTTACTTCGGTTTATTCGATATTCCACTGAGGTGGCAAATTGGTGTGTTGGTTAGATGATCTGTGTATCTATCTTGAGTCCGAGTTTGGTTAATAAGGATTATAAATTATGAACTTGATAAATGATGTTGAATTGAAATAATGATATGAAATGGTACTATATGTACATATATGTGAAATGTGACTAAAGATAGAATGTGAAAGATCATGCGAACCAAATTATTACAAACCCTGAGAGCCAA
Organism: Gossypium hirsutum; assembly: GCF_007990345.1. Lineage (NCBI taxonomy): Eukaryota > Viridiplantae > Streptophyta > Magnoliopsida > Malvales > Malvaceae > Gossypium > Gossypium hirsutum. The sequence goes on from NC_053448.1 coordinate 5,006,600, forward strand.
TATGGAAAATATATGAATCAATAGATTTAAGAAAGAACAATATATGACTTATAGACCTTGGTTAAACGGATTAGTGCATAATCTTGATTCATGAAATTTGCATGAATGAAATTAGATTATGTGTTGAATTGTATCTTTAATAAGTTAATGCTTTTGTATTAATTACTTGAATCATGAAAATACCACTGAGTTTTATCGCTCAGTGTACGGTTTGTTTATTCCATGCACAGGTATTATTAGATCTCTAATCGCCGCCTAACATGCGAATGTTTGACTGAAAAATAAAACACCAAATATATATGAAATTAAAGTAGTGGTGTCCGCAAGTATACGGGTCAAATTGTAATGTAGTATTGTGTTACAACAGAACACATGGAAATATTTCGAGGATCATACCCAAGAGAGGATGAATTAGATCTACTGAAATTTTTTTACAACAATAAGTTTAAATAGTAATAATTAAATTCTATATTACGATAAATCATAAAATAGATGAATATTAGAAATTAAATAACTAAAGTAAATAAACAATAAAATAAACAAACGACTAAATCAATTAAACTGATCAAGAACATTAACTTGTTTCAGAGGTTGTAATTAACTTGATATTCAGGCTTTAGGGTGGATTAACTATTAACTAACCAATTATTACCTCACAGCCTCTAATTAATTAATTAATTGGTTGATATTCGCTTATCTCCCGACCTCATTTTCTCAACTAGGATGAATTATGATTTACTTGGAAAACTTATCTCCCAACCTCGTTTAACCATTGATTACTTCCTAGGCATGTCAAGTCTAGGGTTTAAGAACGCGTAATTTATATAAACTAATTCGATTGACAAACCCATAATCTTTCGTTCATCACTTCCCTATCCACTCGTTAATGTCCCCTAAGGAAATTAGGTACTCTTGGTATCATAATCTCAAACTCAATTGATGTAAACATGTAAGTAACACAATTAAACCGAAAGAAAAAAAGATGTAGAATAATCCTGATTTGTATCGATTAAAAGTAGAATAGTGAATCTCTCAATTATGATAATAAATCTTGTCACTTGCAAAGGATAATAAACAAAAATACTTCAATTGAATAAAATAAATCTTGGACCAAAACTGATTCCAAGAGAAAAGAACAAAGCGTTTTAGAAAAATAAGAGAAAACCTAATCTAAATCTTACTTCTAAACTACAAGGGTTTTTGGATGTGTCTAAGACGACTTAGTTACATCAAACCCCTAAGGTTTTATTTATAGGAGTGTTAGTAGCCCGAATTAGGTCTTCTGCACATCCTAAGTCTTCATGTAAAGTTGATTGTGCAGACAAAAATAGCCTTGAAATACTTGGGCTCTACGTTGATCCTATGTTGCGCCATACACAAGCTATGGCCCGACACGATACTAAAATTATGGGCTTGGAAGTCCTTGTCTTGCTTTCACGGCTCAAGAAGATTGTGCTTTACTCGTCCCACACTCCTACGTCCATTGGGCCCTAAATTAAACATCCTACACATTCAATTCAACATATTAGAACTACCTAAGGCCCGTGTTGGCATAATAGGTCACTAACACTCACGAAATGTGTAAAAACTCTTATTTTTTTAAAATTTTAATACTAGACTACTAAATACTAAAAATGCAATAATAAATACTAAAATGGTTAGAAAACAAGCTCCTTAAGTGCGAAAATATCCCAAAATAACTACTACATTTGATAGCAGGTCAATTTTGAAGACTCGAGGAGTGATCCAGCATCCGATCTACAACTCTCGACTCAACAATGTTTGTATATGTTATAATTAAAGTCGGTAATGGTAGTAGAATGATCGTAAAGCAATAAGAAAAGAAAATTAAGAACATACAGATTTTACATGAAAAACCCTTTTGAGAAAATCCATGAACAGAGGAGGAGAAAATTCACTACTGGTGAAAATTAAATAATATAAAAGGAGTTTCGAATACATATATTTAAAGGTTGAAAAACCCTATTCTAATCAATGTCAAATAGAATAAGTGTAGTACTATAAGGAGTTTCGACCTCTCACCTCCACAGATCCCCTTATTTTGTCACTGTATTTATTTCTCCAACAAGTGACGAGATTTGAGTCACATAATCCCTAACAATCTCCACCTTGACATGAATTCTCAACAGAAAAGTTCTCCACCTCTTCCACAAAACCCCTAAAGGGGTATTCTTCAACAATGAACACCAATCGAATCCAAGCAATACTCAAACTTGGTTATAGGAAGAGACTTAGTCATCATATCCGCAGGATTATCATAAGTACTAACTTTTCTCACAATGATATCACCACGAGCAATAATAACACGCACAAAATGATACCAAATACCAATGTGTTTCGTTCTCTCATGAAACATTTGATTCTTCGTAAGGAATATGGAACCCTGGCTATCACAAAACACTGTATTGATCTAAGGTCTTTACTGAGTTCACCAAAAAGTTCCTTTAAACAAATAACTTCTTTACAAGCCTCAGTAATCGCCATGTACTCAGCTTTAGTAGCAGACAAAGCAACTGTAGTCTGTAAAGTGGCTTTCCAGTTGATGGTGCAACCCCCAATAGTAAAGATATACCTTATGAGTGACCTTCTTTTATCAAGGTCTCTAGAAAAATCAGAATCAACATACCCAATGACTCTATCTATATTTTTTCCAAACTGTAAGAAAACATCAGTAATACCTTGTAAGTATCTGAAAATCCACTGAACTATTTTCCAGCGTTCTTTACCGGGATTCACCATGTATCTACTAACTACATATGATAAACATGGACGTGAGCAAACTATAGCATAGATGAGAGATCCCACTACACTAGAATATGGCACAAGTTACATGTAGTCAATCTCATCATCTGATTGTTGAGACAAAGCCAATGAAAGTCTGAAGTGTGGTGTTAATGGAGTACTAACAGGCTTGGCACTCTGTATATTAAACCTGCAAAATATTTTCTCAATATACCATTTCTAACTTATGTAGAATTTACATGTTTTTCTATCTCTGGGAATCTTCATATCGAGTATCTTCTTTGTTACTCCTGAATATTTCATCTCAAATTCTTTACTAAGCTGGGCTTTGACCTTTCTTACCTCTCATTTATCTTTGGTTGTTATCAACATGTCATCAACATAAAGGAGTAGATATACAGATGATCCATCACAAATTTTCTTAAAATAAACACAACTGCCAAAACTGCTTCTTTTGAAATCATGAGTAGTCATAATTGAATCAAACCTCTTGTACTACTACCTAGGTGACTGTTTCAGGCCATAAAGGGACTTTTTCAGCAAGCAAACATAGGTCTCCTTTTCTGAAACTATAAAGCCCACTGGTTGTTGCATGTAAATATCTTCCTCAAGTTCTCCATGTAAGAATGTTGTTTTCACATATAACTACTCAAGCTCCAAATTATACATGGCCACAATACCAAGCAAGGCTTGAATCGAACTATGCTTAACAATTGGAGAAAACACATCTATGAAGTCTACACCTAGAACCTGACTGTAACCTTTTGTAACCAGCCTTGGTTTATACTTGGGTTCTTCAACCTTGGAGTCTCTTCTTTCTTATTGAATACCCATTTACAATAAACAACCTTTTGACCCTTAGGAAGCTTCATTAGGTCTCACATTCTATTCTTTTGTAGTGATTTCATCGCTTCTTGCATAGCAATCATCCACTTTCTTGAATCTTCACAGCTAACTACCTCGGAATAAGTAGATAGCTATTGATTTGTATCTATATCTTCAGCCATATTTAAAGCATAAGCAACTAAATCAGACTCGACGAACCTCGTTGGAGGTTTAATTTCTCTTCTAAGCCTATTCTTGGCAATAGAATATTGTGATGCTCACTATGGTGAAGAAGCAACTCTACTTTGAGTTTTTGTACTAACCTGAGTAGTAGACTCTATTGTAGATCTTTGACCAATCTGAAGCTCCACCTACTTCACATATGTGTTTGATTTCCGCTGGTCTTTATCCAAAGATTCTATAAGAGATAAGTTAAGCAGCATAGCAGTTTCATAAAAAAAAACATCTCTGCTAATCATAACTTTTCCATTTTTAGGACACCATAACTTATACCCTTTAACACCAGCCTTATGCCCAAGAAAAGCACACTTAATAGATCTAGGTTCCAATTTACCATTATCAACATGAGCATACGCAAGACACCAAAAAAATCTTCAAATCAAAATAATCAGCAGGAGTATCAAACCATGCCTCTTGTGGAGTCTTTTTCTCAATGGTTACAGACGGAGACTAATTATAACACCCCTCACCCGAATCCATCGCTAGAACAGGGTTACGGAGCATTACCAGAGTTTACAAATCAAACAGACAGAAAATGAAAACATTTCGTAGCATATAGCATTCATGCCAAAAACCAATCAAAATCATACATATTGTCCCTTGTACGAGCCCTCAAGGCCTAAAATATGTGTTAGAAACAAATCGAGACTAAATCAGATACTCAAAGAATTTTTCGAAAGACATTAAAACTTTTCAAAGTTGCAGGGGTTACACGGCCGTATGGCCAGGCCGTGTGACTCACATGACCAAGAGACACGCCCATTTCTTAGGTCATGTGGACATTCGAAATAGGGACACACGATCGTGTCCCAACCCGTGTCCGTGTAACTCATTGACTTGGGTCACACGACCAAGCCATACGCTCATGTGCTAGGCCGTGTGAGCATACTAACTTGCATTCTTAAGAAGATATAGAGGACACACGATCGTGTCACCTAGCCATGTGTCACACGCAGCTAAGACACACGCCTGTGTCTCTGCCAATGTGGACGAAAATAGGTTATTTTTCAAGCCACATTTCTCACCTAATTTCGCACCAACCTAACTCAACATTTTTGCACATCAATAAGCCATAACAAGGCATCCAAAACAAGCCAAAATCAAGTCTTAAATATGAAATATCACCACATACAACCAATATTCCCTTAGGCACCTCAAATGACAACTTAGAAACATGCCAACTAAGTATCTAAACTTACCTAAATGACCAAATACATATATGCATATTCAGACCACATTTTACTTTCTTTCATTCTACCATATCAAACACACATCAAATATGATAAGGCCACATATATACACATCAAAATATACCAAACACTTACATATAATTCAATTTAAAACATATAAATATACAATTTAATTACACAAACCTACCTCGACGAGTGTACGTAGATACGGATGCGACTAATCTAATATTTTCTCTTTACCTCGATCTAACTCTGTACAGGGTCTGACAGGATCTATACAAATAAATTTAACTCATTTCAATATAATTCTCTTTCAATTTAATCCAACATGGAATTTTGGCAAAATTACCATTTGCCCTATACTTTTAATTCCTTTGTAATTTAGTCCCTAGGCTCAAGAAATGAAATTCATGCAATTAAATCCTCACTCAAGCCTAGCCGATTTTTATACATATTAACAGCAGCCCATATATTTCACAAAATTCACAAATTTTACCATAAATTGATCATTTTTTTCAATTTAGTCACTAATTGATAATTTCACCAAAAAATCTCTTTACAAAAGTTGTTTATCTAACAACAACCATTCATTTTCTATCATCAAAATTCAAAAGTCAAGCATGTTCATTAATAGCAAAACCCTAATACTTTAACAGTTTTGCAACTTAATCCTTAGGCTAGCTAGATTAAGCTACAATAATCTTGAAAATAAAAAAATCGTCAAAAACGAGACAAAAATGCCACCTAATTGAGCAAAATAAGCTTGCCTAATTTTCAAGCTTCCACGGCTAGGTTTTCTTTTCTTTTCTTTTTTTGGTGGAAGATGATGATAATAGTTTATTTTCTTTAATTTATTATAACTTTAATCACTAATTTCCAAAATTAACCTTAATAATTCATTCAAATTCCAATGATGACAAATCCATGCTTATCCACTAACAACCTTAATGGCTAATTACTATATAAGGACCTCCAATTTAAAATTATATAGCTATTTAATACCTTTAGCTATTAGAACACAACATTTGGCACTTTAAGCAATTTAGTCTTTTCTATCAAATTTAGTATGTAAACGGCAAAATTTCTTAACAAAATTTTTATATGGTATTTGTATCATACTGCAGACCATAAAATAACAATAAAATAATTTTTTTAATTTATTTTTGTGATCCCAAAATCACTGTTCCGATTTCACTAAAAACGGGTTGTTACACTTATTAATCAGAAAACATGCAGCAGAGGTCGCTTTAGCCCAAAATGACTTCGGTAAACAAACATTCGACAATACATTAAACCTTTTCCATGATTGTTCTATTCATTCGTTCTGCAATGCTGTTTTTTTTGTAAAGTATGACGAACTGTCAAGTGTCTCACTATCCCTTCTAATTTGCACAATTCATTAAACTCATCAAAACATCATTCCAAGCCATTATCTATACGGAGGTGTTATATCTATTTTCCTGACTGCTTCTCAATCATAGTCTTCTAAGCCTTAAATGTGGAAAACACATCACTTTTTTGCTTCAAGAAGAATACCCAAACTTTTCTGGAAAAATCGTCAATGATCGTTGGCATATAATTAGTGTCACCCCTTGAAGGCAGTCTAGATGGTCTCCAAAGATCAGAATGAATACAATCTAGCGTTCTCTTCATGTTATGGATTCTTCTAGTGAATCAAACTCTCTTTTGCTTCCTAACAATGCAGTGCTCATAGAACTTTAGTTTTCTAATGCCTTGTCCATCAAAAAGTCCTTTTTTGCTTAATTTTGTCATGTCACTCTTACTCATATTCCCTAGATGCATATGCCAAATTCTAGTAACATCATCATCTAACAAAGAAGAGGAAGCGACGACTGCATCGCTAGTAACAGTTGAACCCTGAAATACATATAACTTGGCAATCTTTCTCTGCCCTTTCATCACGAGGGAACCCTTGCTAATCTTTAGAACCCCACTTTCAGTTGTGTACTTATACCCTTTTGAATCAAAAGTACTCAATGAAATCAAATTTCTCTTTAATTTTGGTACATGTCGAAATGTCACTAACTGTTCTGGCGACTCCATCAAACATATTATTTTTTATCATGTTAATACATGCGATTCCACATGAAGCATTATTTCCCATCAGAACAACACCTTCAGACATTGTTTCATATATTGTAAACAAATCCTTATAGGGACTCATATGGAAGATGCAACCAAAATCAAGGATCCACTCTTCGTTCACTTTACACTGTGTTTGGTTCAGTGTAATAGGTAATCCATTACGCCTCGATTACGCGCCTATTACATTACCACCTATTTCGGCGTTTGGTTCGCTATAATAGATATTACGCGCGTATTACAATACCAACCTAATCCCTAAATTCTCTACTTTTCTATTCCCTTCCCAAATCGAGGATTAGCTATTACGTCCGGCTTCCCTTCCCAAGTCTCTGTTTTACCCTCCCTCCCTACCCGACCCTCTCCTTTTTCTGTCCTCATCATTTCTCCTCGTCTGCCTTTACCGATTCTCTCTCTCTGTCATTTTTTCCCTTTCATTTGTTGCAGCACGTTTGAAATCCACTGCTTCATTTTTTCTCTCGGTCTCGGTGTGAGGTATGAATCTTGAACTTTTCATTTTTAGTTTTCTGTCTTTGCCTTGGATTGTGGCTGCTTTGCATGCTGATTTGTCTGACACTCTTTAAATCATTAATTTACTACGAAATTTGCGTCTTTATCTCCAGTCTCTTTCAAAACCTTCCCAACATTTTTTTCTCTTTATTTAATTTCTCTTTCTCGATTGAGAATTTGATGTTCGTTTGACTTTTTTTTTTTGGGTTGATGCTGCTCGATTTCAAAGATACAAAGGAAAATAAGTTTTTTAAGGTTTGATGGATTTTCTTTTAAGATAAACAATTGTTTTTGTAAATGGGCTTTTAAAGGATTAAGTGTTGGGGATTTAAGTTAATTTGATGATCAAATGATTTTTAATTTGATTGGTTTCAGCTATTTCCGACTCTCATCTTTGCTTTTGCATTCTTTGGCATTGGCAAAGTTCAATTTTCTTCAACTTTATGTTCGAAGTGGATAATCTTTTGATTGATTTCTTCAAATTTCAGAGTATCGAATTGTGTTGATCTGTTATTGATTGTATCTGGGGTTTATTCACTTTCACTTTCAATTTCAATTTCAATCCAAATCTTGGTTTTAATTTGGACAATTTAAATCCCTTTTTTTATTTAGCTGTGGTGAGGGTTTATCAAGTTGTAAATTGTTTGATTGATTTCTTCGAATTCAAAAGTGTCCAATTGTGTTGATTTTCTCTTGATTGTAATCTACGGTTTATTGAATTTGAATAAAGAAATTTGATTTGGCTGTAGTGAGGCTCTATCGAGTTTATAAACTGTGTGATTGATTTCTTCGTATTCGAAAGCATCGAATAGTGTTGATTTGCTCTTGATTGTTGTATTTAGGGGGTTTCATTGAATGAATCATGGTTCTAGAAAGTGGATTGTTTAAGTTCTATATATATCATTTGCTCGATCGAAAGGCTTGGCTTTGATTGTGTAACAAGTTGCCTGGTAGTGTTAAGTCGATTGTTTGATCCGTTTTTATTCAGTTTTCTTGTGTGTTCTTGGTTTTGATATGGATGGATGTCGACCCGGGGTCCCGACATATAAAGGAGACCTTCATGTTGTTGCTGCAGCTCACCATATTGTCAAGGCATTAGGAGCAACTAAGAATCTTAGTGATGATTTGCGGAAGATCCTTATCGATCTCGACTCTCATTTGTCGATGATAACTTTGAATATAGACAGCAAGGGAGGAAGGGGACTTGTTGATGTTAAGGAACGACTCGATCAAGCAGAAAGAAAGATCATGCGGTGGGAAACAGATCCAATGATGATATGGGATTCTGGACCTAAAGAAGCTTCTGACTATCTTGAAACTGTAGATGAAACTGGGAAATTGGTTGATGGTTTACGAGGGTTATCTGTGCATGAAAATCAGAAGCAGAAGGAAATTCTTCACCGTGCAATGAACATTTTGCAGATGGCAATGTCTAGGCTCGAGGAAGAGCTTATTCATATACTTGTTCAGCATGGGCAACAGTTTGAGCCCAAAAACATGTACTCTCGATCTATTCGAAAGGATATTGTGTATGACGAGTCATTTGTTTCAGTTGAGGATGAACCAACCAAGGAAACATCTAGCCGAAACTGTAGTAATGATGAAAGTGGTGAATGTATTGTAGATTTGGTCCATGCAGACGTAATTCCTGATATCAAGTCCATTGCAAAGGTTATGTTCACTTCAAATTACGGTCCAGAATTTTGTGACCAGGTCTTAGGGGGCTTTGGATCTGTTAGTTCATATTGCTTTCTCGAGATCTCAAAGGCAACGATCCTTTGCCTGTTGAACTTCGGTGAAGCCGTAGCAATGGGGCCTCATCGACCTGAAAAGCTACTTCGTTTGCTAGACATGTACGAAACTTTGGCAGGTCTTCTCAGAGACATAGATACATTGTTCTCAGAAGAGGCTGGTTCTTTCATTCAGCTCCAGTTCCATGAACTTTACGATCATGTGGCCGTATGTTGTAAAAATATAGTGTAACTAATTATATGTGGGATGATGAAGGAGCTGCAATATGTGTTTTCAACTTTCTTATGCAATTTTAGCTAATTTCTAAACATTTTCTCTCAAAGAAGTAGAATTCTGTTTATTGATCATTAGATTGACCTTTCGGCGTATAAACTGTTACATAATTGTGCTTCTATTGCCTAATTGGAAAATTTTGAGACAAGGATAAGTTACGTTAGTCCATCGTAAAGTTATAAAATTGTTGTTGGCGTTGTTGTTGTCAATAGTTGTAGTATAATATGCAGTATATATCTAATAATTTGTGTTTTGGTAGGTTCATACAAACATATGGAATACACATATTTTTGTTAAATTATATTTAATAATAATTATTTTAAATTATATTTTATAATATTATATATTATAATTTTAGTAAATTCATATATTTTATTAAATTATATATTTTTATTAAATTATATTTAATAATAATTATATTAAAATATGATTAAATTATTTATTATTTATATTAATAATCTTATTAAAATTTAATAACAATAACAATAATCATTTACCTAAACAAATTTATGCTAAGGGTATTCTAGTCAATTTAGTTTTTTTCCATTATGCTATTACACCTCCATTCCATTCAACCAAACACAAGATTACTATTACGCCTCTATTCCATTACATTCAACCAAACAATTGATTTGCTATTACACCTCTATTCTATTACGCCTCTATTCCATTACGCCTCTATTCCATTATGCCTCTATTCCAATACTGCAAACCAAACGTGTAGAGTTGTCAGTAGAAGCAATTAGGCGTTCACCACTGTTGTAGCCTTCTACTACATCAGCTTCACTGGATTGTTTTGGTTGTTTTTCCTTTTGATTCACTGCCTCTATTTAGATCTTGTTCTGCAACTTATAGCATTCAGACTTAATATTCCTTTTCTTTTGTAGAAATTATAGGATTTACCTTTGTCTCCCTGAGACTTAGATCCAGCCACAAGATGTTTTATCTTGTCATACAAGGCTAAGGAATCATAGACTTCATTAATTGTGAGAGATTCACGACTATACAAAATTGTATCTCTAAAGGTTGAATATGACGGAGGCAATGAACAAAGCAGAATTAACCTTAAATCGTTTTCATCATACTGAATCTCCATGGCTTCTAAGCCTAAGATGATTTCTTTAAACACGATTAAGTGTTCGACCAAAAACGTACCTTCTTCCAAAAAATGAGAATAAAGACTCTATTTTAGATGCAACTTGCGAGTTAGGGTTTTCAACATGCATAGCTACTCCAACTTTGCCCATAATGTAGCGGCGGTTTTCTTCTTCAACACGTCCTGTAGAATATCATTCGATAGATGAAAATGTAATTTTGTTAAAGCCTTTTAATCTTTACGCTTCTTCTCTAAGGCATTTTATCTAACCCTAGTAGGGTATCCTTCAAATCCATCTGCGCAATAACTGTCTGTATCTTTACCTACCACAACGCAAATCTGGTGTTGCGATCCAACAGCGGATTGTCATACTTCATTATCGTCATTACCATGATTGAGACAAGCAACCCGAAAAGCTTTGATACCAATTTGTTATAATTAAAGTTGATAATGGCAGTAGAATGATCATAAAGTAATAAGAAAAAAAATTTAAGAGCACACAAATTTTACGTGAAAAACCCTTTTGGGAAAAATCACGGGCCGAGGAGGAGAAAATTCACTAATGTTGAAAACTGAATAATACAAGAGGAGTTTCAACTACATCTATTTAAATGTTGAAAAACCCTATTCTAATGAATATCAAATAGAATAAGTTTAGTTTTATATGGCGTTTCAGCCTCTTACCCCCACATTAGTTATCAGGTATGGGTTGTTGTAGAATTCCCATCAATTAAGCTCTTTGACCATAACTTTAACATTTGCCATCTTATATTACGTGTCATGACAAGATTGTGCCACATGGTGCAAAAATAGTATTTTCTCTTGAAATTTATTTAAATATTATAGAAAATTACAAAAAAATTATACAGAATTATGAAAAATATAACAAATTATAAAAATTATTTAAAAACTATAAATATATTAAAAATTACAAAATATTATAAAAACAAATTAAAAGTATATGAAAAATTATAATAATAAAAAGACCCAAAATTTTACCATTTTCATACAAACAATATAACACCTATAAAAAAGTATAAAAAGAATAGCTTCCATCACCTATGAAAACTCTAATTGATTTTTCCTTCGACCATTATTTGGTTGGTTTTCATTGTAGTTTTTAGGGAAAAGAAAGAGTGCAATGAAATTCTTAATTAAATTGTTTTCTATTAGCATCTTTGATGGAGCCGTAGACTCAATTAGGCCTGTTCTGCCAGATGATTCCATGTAAACACTATGATCCAGCTTTGAGCTGTCCTTTACTCACCAAAAATATAAAATATTTTGTAATTATGAATAAGGACAGTTAATAAATTCCTCCAAATGGGGAACAACCAGGCTCTTGGGATATATTGGGCAAATCAGAACGCAACTGCCTGAATGTATATAGCTTTAACTTTCGTCTTTCTTTACTTTGAAAGCCAAAGCAGCAGAGTAGTTGAGACACGAGACAATCAGTAACACATAAGCCATATTTCAACAACTTATATAAAGCAGTTAGTTAAAGTTTTATACGTAATCTTAGCTCATGCAATATTTGCTCCTTCAATATATCTCCATTTCTTTACTTTATTTTATATTCCCATATATAAGTTTGAACTTCTTTCTCATGCAAGCACTGCATTTCACCTACCAAATAACAAAAATTAAACAGGCTTTCTTTCTACATATAAAAATAATGAAAACACTGGCAAGGGGTTCATTAAAACTTTGAAAGTTTCTCCATTATTGGGTTTTAAGATTTTCTTCTTTCTTTTTAGAAAATGGAGTTGGGGTTTTAAGGATGAGGTAAGTGTATGTTTGAATCGCATGATGATGCAGATAACCATTGCTATCAACTCAACCTTGTATGCATCTTTGGTTTTGTTTTGTGTTTTGTCTGCCATTGTTCGTTTGTTGGTTTTCCTATTTCATTCAGTCAAGAGAAGCAAGCATTTCGATTTTGGAATATACCAGGTTTCTCTTTGGACTCTCTCCTTCTCTCCCTCTTTGGTAATTAATTAATTTGTCAGTTTTGTATTAAGACAAAAAGTGTCTGGTTTTTGTTATTTTTAAGGAAATTGCATGCATTTTCTGAATTTCATTGAAGGTCATTAGGATGAACATCTTTCAAAACCTCATGGAGAGACTAAGGCAGGTGGTGGGTCCTAAAGGATGGGATTATTGTGTTCTCTGGAAGCTCAGTGATGATCAAAGGTTTGAGTTCTAATCATAAACTGCTGCGTGCATGTGGTGACAATATATATATATATTCAGATACCAATGTTAATGGATATTTTGTCAGGTTTCTGGAGTGGGTGGATTGTTGTTGTGGTGGAGCTGAAAGTATAGAAAGTAGTGGAGAGCTTCAATTCCCAGTGACAACAGTCCTCCCATGCAGGGATGTGATGTTTCAGCATCCAAAAACCAGATCCTGTGAACTGCTTGCCCAACTTCCTTCTTGCATGCCCCTTGATTCTGGGTATATTATTTAGTACCTTATAGTGCCTCTCCCTCTTTCCTCCTCCTTCTTGGTTCATTTGTGTTTTTGATGAGTTTATACTGCTGCTTTGAGAGATTGTAAACAGAAGTCATGCACAAGCCTTGATATCAAACCAACCCAAATGGTTCAACTTCTCTAATAACTCTGATTCCAATGTCTTAGAGGTTAGTGTATTGATACACCTTCAAGCCCCTCATTGTTAAGCTGTTTGATATATCTTCTTACTACCCTTCTTTTGCAGGAAATAGTTGGAACTAGGATTTTGATTCCAGTTGCAGAAGGATTAATTGAATTTTTTGTTGCCAAACAAGTATGTGTGTGTGTATATATATAGTAATTTTATTGGTTGCTATGATTGGAGTCAATTCTTTTAATGTTTCAAAACAGGTTTGTGAAGACCAAAATGTGTTGGATTATATTGTGACACTGTGCAACATCTCATTAGAGCAAAGCTCAATGATGAATTCAAGTTGCATGGATACACATTTCACTGCTCTAAACGCGCAAGCATTGAATGAATATCAAGCAAAGACTCATTTAAGCAATGAGAATGACCGAAAGGATCCCATCATCAATCATTTCCAGCCACCATTGACGACAACACTCGAAACTCTAAACCTACCTTACGACATCTCCATTGATCAAATTCGATCAACCAACACCCTGCAGCAGTACCATTATCTTTCAGAAGATAAAAACAAGAAGAATATGGATGTATGTGTTGAAGGGTCTCATGAAGTGTTCCTTTCGGACAAAGTTGTTAACCCACTTAAGTCTTCCGTGGATAATGGACTTCAAGAGATGGATCCATTGAATTCCATGATGACCAATGAATCAATGGTTATCCAAGGGAATGAGAAGGACTCTATAAAACAAGAGAATGGACGGTCTGATTCGATTTCGGATTGTAGTGATCAGAATGATGATGAAGATGATGCAAGGTACCAACGGAGGTCAGGGTCCAAAGGGCAGTCTAAAAACCTTGTTGCAGAGAGGAAAAGACGGAAGAAGCTTAATGAAAGACTTTATTCCCTTCGATCTCTGGTTCCCAAAATCTCTAAGGTACTTGACTTTCAATCAGTGTCTTAAGTAGCCTTAGACCGATATATATATATATATATGTTGTGAAATTGTATATTTTTCAGTTGGATAGAGCTTCAATCCTTGGAGATGCGATTGAGTTTGTGAAGGAACTGGAAAACCAAAAGAAAGAACTCCAAGATGAGCTTGAAGAACATTCAGATAACGATAATGGTGCTAAGAAAACAGGAATGAATGGAGTCCACAAAAAGTTCCAATCTGAGATTTTCTTACAAAATGATCAAATCCCTTTGTATTTTAACCTTGAACATGACAAGGGACCAAATGGCTTTCCTGTTGGAGTTAATGGCAGTGTCTCAAGGGCACAAAACCAAGAAGTGGACACTTGTGCAGACAAGACACAGCAGATGGAGGTAATAGCAAATACATATATGTTCTTGTCTTTTATTCATGTGCAATTTCATGGGGTTTTATATAATTTCTAATTAAGAAAGATGGAAAGTGTATAGGTACAAGTTGAAGTTGCTCAAATCGATGGAAACCAGTTTTTTGTTAAAGTGTTTAGTGAGCACAAACCAAGTGGGTTTGTTAGATTAATGGAGGCTTTGGATTCATTGGGGTTGGAAGTAACAAATGCAAATGTTAACAGCTTCAGAGGCCTTGTTTCCAATGTGTTTAAAGTAGAGGTAATTTATCTTAAAACAAGACATGCACCTTGCTTTATATATATATGGCTATTTTGACCCAACTAAAGTTGTAATTGATGTAGAAGAAAGACAGTGAGATGGTTCAAGCGGATCATGTGAGGGAGTCGTTGCTGGAGCTAACCCGAAACCCTTCCAAGGGGTTGTCTGAGATGGTAAAAGCTTCAGAGACCAACAATGGTAATGGGGTTGAATGTAATTATCACAACCAGCAGCAACATCTCCACAATCAGCGTATCACGTCCCATCACCACGAACTCCATCACTTCCCACCAAAGCAAGCGGCATGACCTTTTATCTTTTTTCTTTCTTCAAGTTGTGCATGAGACAGGGACTTTAGACCCTTTAGCTTATATTCGTAGAATAATATGCTTGCTTTAAGCATTTTGGCAGACAGATAAGACCATTAAGGGTCGATCTGTGGGATTAGTTTATATGTAAAAGGTTTGCTGAAAACTGAAAAGCATTGGAGCCAATCAAAAGACTGGCACCAAATCATTGATCTAAGACTTTTTTCCTTTTTTCTTTTTAGTGTTTCTGGCAGTAGCCATGGCTGATCTTAATTTCCACACCCATCTTAAATTAAGGTGAACTTTACAAATTACGACTCACTAATCGATTGGGTACTTTGAGTTTTTCTTTTTTACGACCCACCATCGATTATTCTCTTTAAATGTTGCTCTGTCCCAGAGAAAACACATTTCAATATTGAAACAATTATATACCAATGCTTCATTTGACAAAGCAAAGATGAAGTCCATCAAGTATCTACTTCTAGTTTCCAAATCATTTGTTCGAATCTGCTCCAAATTTGCTGTGAATTGTAAACCTAATATCCAAATTTGAAAATTATCTAAATTCATAATACCGAGGGAAAAATAGAGAGATCCGATTTTTCACTAGGGCACTTGAAAGGAAAATAAATGCACAACTTGATGAAACCATCGTATGGTGGATAAATTTACTTTAGTATGTCACTGAGTTAAAACTCGTCGTCATCTTCCTCTGCAATATGCTTTGCAAGCTCTTGCTCCTGTTGTCGTCTTTCTCTCTGCTTCTCAGCACTTTCTTTCTCCTTGTGGGAATTTGGTGGGAACCGAAGTGCACGCACTGCCTCGTTATGCATATTGAGGCAGAAAGCAATCCTAGAATTGAATACCGTTTGAGGCTCAGTCATAGAGTAGATGTCTCCAGTCTCCTTTGACAGCATACATCTACTTGCATGATCCAATGTCGCATCAATAGCTCCATCTCTGATTGCCTTGGCTACTATGCTCTCAGCATCAGCAACAGAATCCAATCTAAGCTTCTTGGCAACATCAACCAGTGAGATGCGAGAATATGAGATACTTATGTTGCGTAGCCCAGTCCGAATGACATTATGCCGCAGCCTTACAATCAAATTATGGGTCCGGCCTGAACTGAAAGTACTTGAGAACTTCTCAGCAACAGATCTGAAGAGCTCCAGATCACCAATGCGTACAGCCTGAATACATGCAAACATTTATCGTGTTCTCAAAACCAGTTGTAAAATATTGGAATTGCTGAGACTGAAGAGGCAATCAGAAAACAATTATAACTCTTGGTTTTGTGCTAAATTTTGTGATGTAAATAACAACAATGCAAAGTTCGATGATAATATGCGCGAGGATAGTGATAAAACTAGTGAAAATTATTTAAGAGCTATGCACATGACGTTCTCTCTTTTTCCTTATTGGGAAATATATGCATGGAATATATCAGATGTTAGTCCCCTATAGAGCAAGATGAATATAAAATCAACTCTGATAAACTCAAACTCACATTTGTCAATTCAAAATATGGCCTCAATGCTTTCTTCATCCCCTTCTGCATAAAAACAGTCCTCTCAGGGATTTCTCCTAGCAGTAATCGGACAATGATTGCCCATTTGTTGCATTGAACCCGAAAACCAAGAGCTGCAATAGGGGCTTTCCGAGCAGCTTGGAGAAGACACTCTTTGGCATCAGTGTACTCCAATTGGATTGTCCTAATCTTCCCCAAGTAAAAGAGGTACCGGCAAAACTGCACAGGAGAACCTTTTGTCTTAGGATATGAAAGCTGATTATAATGTTTTTATATAACCATAATCATAAGCTATATCAATCCTCCAGGCAAACATTTCATAACCATAACTATATAACTGCAATTTACTGGTCAAAGACAAAAGATGTAAAAGTTTGCGACTTGCCTGCTGATTTGAGTGAGCTTCAAATCTAGGTGCCTTTGATCTCAGTTTCTCAGCTTGATCATACAAATTGTAATGGAGGTAATTGCGAAGTAGCAGGTTGAGAAGTGTCTCCTTCATGAGAGCAATATCCAAATATAAGAATCTTAACATCAGAGATATACTTTCTCAAATATCTGAAAATTTACCTGACCCAGCTCGTCATGACGCAATGTTGCAATCCGATGCAGGGATAGAAGGTTACTGTCAATGAGAGATCATCATAATTAGACCTTAAATACCATACTGTACGTTCAGATTATGTATGGTAGAAGCACAAAATGCAGAAAATTTCTTTGAAAGACAACACACATCAGAACATATATGAAAGACAACAAATAATAAAAGCTAAGACTTTTATATAATATAGCTCACCCCCTAATTTCAGCAAGATCACCTGTGAGCTCATAGCAAAGAGAGTAATAGAAGTACAGCCTAGCAGCTAGAACATCGACAGTCCTCCTATTGATATTCTTCAGCCGGGCAATGCTTGCAGAGGAACATGCTTTAGCCTGAAATGAGATAATATTATGTACGAGAAACAGGAAATGTCCCAGGGAAACTATATGCTAATGTACCTCATTGTATTTCTTTTGATCAATCAGAAACATCAGGACAAGCAAGTAGCAGTAGATTTCTATCTCTGGCAGGGAATGTTTAGCAGGTGCTTGAGGCGCAGAAGTAGCAGTGTCAACTTCCATTGCATGCTCATCTTCCTGACACAACATTCAACAATTGAGTTCTTAAAAGAACAAGAAATACAAGAGTTATTAAATTATGAACATTTTACATACTTGCACCCAAAAGAAAAAATTAGGTGGAAAAGAGTGCTAAAATGGAGAAACCAGACTAGTGACAGACAAATTTAAATGACCTTAGAACTAGAAAATCTACTAAACTCGTGAAGGTGAACACATGGAAAAATAAATATCTCAACAGAGATGGTCAGTTAAGGGCCAATCAACAATGATTAACTTCAGTAAACAATCATTTATTTTATATCTTTAGCATGTTTTCAATGCTTTTTAATTAACACGACATCAAGACTAACGTAATAGGATAGCATGCCAATGAATTAGAGTACAAAACCATAGTACAAATAAGTCACCAATTCACTCTTACCACAGGCATCAAAATCACCTTAACACTGGAGGAAAAAAAAACCACAATAACACGAATAACTGATTAAAGCAACGCCCCATCAAAAGATTACCTTAGGAAGACAAGAAGAAAGCCGAGTAAGGGCCTCGGATCCAGGGATAAGAGTGAAATTGAGGAATGCAGAAAGCGCAGATGCCTTCAACTTCCGCCTTAAAGCCATAGTAAGTCTTATAGCCCGCAAAATACGGCGAACTTCACGGTCATATGCACCGGTCTCTATCAGAGACGCAATTTCCTTCAAATCTAACACAAATCCATAAGGAATTGTTCAAAATCGAGAAAAAAATCATAAGTACCCAATTCAGTAATCATTGGGAAAAAAAAAGAGTTAAATTTCTACCGCTAAACATAAAAAATATGTATAAAAGGCAAGTGGATATTATAGATTGATTGAGCTTACGGTGCAAAGTGGAAGGAGAAAAGGAAGGAAGGGAATTGGAAGGAGCTGCTTGCTCTTTCATCTCCACATCTTGAGTCATTTTAGGAAATCTGAAAACAAGTGCAAAATGAAATGAAAATAATGAAAAAAGAACTCCGATTAAAAAAGAAATAAATTTTGAAAGAGGAAAAGCTTCAATGCTAAAAATAAAAGGTAAAGAAAGAAAAAATTGACCTTGGATTCGCGAGAGGAGATCCTAGACTTGGAGCAATCTATAGCCGAGACTGCAGAGGTGCAAGTTTTTGGGTTTTCTACTGAAGTTTCTTCGGCAACAAGTCAGGAGAGGAGAGCCGGAGAAAGAGAAAAAAGGGCGGACTAAACGACGCCGCTTAGGTGGAAATCAACAGTCTTTCTCAAACGAAGGTGAAACGCATCGTTTGGTTTGACAGCAAAACCCAAATCTTGGGCCGAGGATGTCTATCATTTATTTTCCTAAAATCTATAACTTATAAAAAAGGTGAAAACATTAATAGCATGTTTGGTCGGGTGTAACGGATTAGCCATTACACCCCTAATCTGTGGCCCCACTGAATACACTGTTTGGTTCGCTGCATCGGCCTAATACGGGCTATTACGTTGCGGACGGATTCGACTTTTCTATGCTTCAGCGCCGATTTGCTATTACGTTCCAAAATCAAAGATTGCCTAATCGGTCTCCCTTTTACCCTCCAAGCAGAAATCGATTCTCCACCCCACCCCACCCCACCCTTTCCCTCTCCCTCCCAACATCAACAGAAGCCGCCAGCGAACCAAACCTCCAGCCAGTCCCGACTTTCATCTTGGCATGTGGTGAAACTGAACCATTTGTAGCTGCCGCAGTTCCCTTCTCGCTGAAGATCTCCTGTCCTCCGACGACAATGGTTGCCGCCAAGAAGACCGTAAAGACCCTTTTACTCGTTTTCTATTCTTCTTCTTTTTTTGAATATTTAACCTAAATTTTCTGAAAACATGCTAATTCATTTTTATGTTGTTGATGATGGTATTTTGATGCAGAAGAAGACCCATGAGAGCATTAACAACAGATTGGCTCTCGTTATGAAAAGTGGGAAATACACTTTGGGTTACAAAACTGTTCTCAAATCTCTCAGAAGCTCCAAAGGTATTCCATTGTTTCTTTAAAAGTGGGAAATACCGCTTGACTGGAAGTTCTCTCAGGTGTTTGGAGAACGGACGGCCGAAGAGGAAATTCAGGAAGGTGTGCTATTTGGATTTATTCGATTTGGTTTCTCTTAGTGTTGATTTTGTCTCAGTGCTAAAGAATTATCGAATTTTATTGTTTTTTAATCTTTATAGCTAATAATCTTTTTTTCCCTTGCTATTTATTTTTCCATTGTTTAAATTGGTAATATATATTGTTGGATTAGTGTATAATGTTAAGATCTAGGTCTAGCTTCATGCACTGTATAGCTTCTCAAAGTGTGATGTGAAGCAATGAAGAATTTTTTGTGTTTTGGAATTAACTAATTATCGGTTGAGTTCAGTAATTAAGTTGAGATTAGATGTTATTTACTGAAAGTCTGAAGAAGGAATTCAATGAACTGTAGATTGATCTAATTACTAGGTTCCTGGTCTTGGAGGGTGGTGCACCATGTAAAAAATGTACTAAGCAAGTCCTTTGTGGTAAGAGACTGAGTTTGCCTACGTGACTGATGCTCTTTGACTTTAGGGTGTTATTTATAGACTAACATGGAAGTAAAACTAGTTTCATGCATTAATCAGATGGTCTTACTTAGGAGTCTGGCCATGCAAGTGACAGTTTGATGAGGTTTTGATCCAGTAAGAACCGTAATTTCTTTGTGAACCATCTCGGGATGGGCTGTTATTAGTTTTGCTCTTCATGATGCCTTCCTTGCATTGGCCTCAACTCTAAGCGTGACTAAATAGAAAATTTTGAAGAGCTTTTCCATGATGCACTTTGATTGATGAGTCTGCTTATGTGAAGAAACCAGTTGCGGGCGCGATATACTTGGTACTTATATGTCCTACATGTTCTGCTTCTCTTTTCACTTCATTTACATGCCATTGTTTCTTTTTCAGATGATATCATATCTGCAATTAAATTCAATAGAAATGGCGATCACCTTGCTACCGGTGATCGTGGGGGTCGGGTGGTTTTGTTTGAAAGGACTGACACTCAAGACGTACGTTCTCTGACCATTTTTCTTTTTAATATTTCTGAACCTACTTGTTTCACTTACTGTGATTCTCCGGTGTTATGTTCTCACACTTTGTCATACCGTTTTATAATATGTAGCATGTTGGACATCGAAGAGATCTAGAGAAGATGGATTATCCAATCAATAGGCATCCTGAGTTTCGCTATAAAACAGAGTTTCAGAGCCACGAACCTGAGGTATTTATGTTTGGTTTGTGGTAGACATAAACATAATGATTATTGGGAGTACATGCTAAAAACTTTCTGGACTTGAATATTGAAAACGCGTACTCCCTTGGTTTCATACAGTTTGACTATCTGAAGAGCTTGGAAATTGAGGAGAAAATTAACAAAATTAGGTGGTGCCAGTCATCTAATGGTGCTCTTTTTCTTTTGTCGACAAATGACAGAACAATCAAGTTATGGAAGGTAGGTAAAGGCATATTTTCTATTCCAAATTTTACAATTATGAAGTTATACACAAATTATTATTGTGATAACTCCACTATTTTTTCCCAAGGAATATCAATATCCCAAAAACAGCAACATAGCAAATCTACAAATTTAACCTTGTCATCCTGTTGGGTATTTCTAATGTCATTTCAAACTTGTAAAGGTACAAGAGAAGAAAGTCAAAAAAGTATGTAACATGAACGTGGACTCAACCAAAGCCATGGGAAATGGTCCTATTGTTGGTTCAAGTATATCAACAAGCTCCAAACAATACATTGCAAATGGAGGATGCACAAGCAATGACTTCTCATTCCCAACTGGGGGTTTCCCATCTTTGCATTTGCCTGTGGTAGTTGTTGTGAATCCAGAATGTTTATTTGTTAAGATACTTTGGAATCAATACTTTTTTTGTCATTTTTCCATGGTTTAGGCAGTGTTTGATATGCCAATACTTTTATTATATGGTTTACTGATCTAACATGTAATGCTTCTGTCACAATTGTAGTCTTAACATTTTAGCCGTCGGAAATTACTTTGAATTTTTGTTATAAGAATATTGGTTATTAAGAATATTGATTATTAAGAATTTTATTAAATTATATATTTTAATTAAAATATATTTAATAATAATTATGTTAAATTATATTTTATAGTATCATATATTATGATTTTAGTAAATTTATATAAGAATATTGATTATTAAGAATTTTATTAAATTATATATTTTAATTAAATATATTTAATAATAATTATGTTAAATTATATTTTATAGTATCATATATTATGATTTTAGTAAATTTATATAAGAATATTGATTATTAAGAATTTTATTAAATTATATATTTTAATTAAAATATTTTTTAATAATAATTATGTTAAAATATGATTAAATTATTTATTATTGATATCAATAATCTTATTAAAATTTAATAACAATAACAATAATCATTTACCTAAACAAATTTCTATTAAGGGTATTCTAGTCATTTTAGTTTTTTTCCCTTATGCTATTACACCTCCATTTCATTCAACCAAACACAAGAATACTATTACGCCTCTATTCTATTACATTCAACCAAACAATTGAATTGCTATTACGCCTCTATTCCAATACAGCGAACCAAACGTGCTCTAAAACTTGTAGAAGTAAGGGTGTAAATGAATAGAATATTCGATGAACTGTTCTTGAACTCGTTTATATAATGTTTGTTTATATTCATTTATTAAGTTAAATAAATGAGTATGAACAATATTTTTATGTTTGTTTAATAAAACGAACAAATATGAACATAGATGAGTTCGGTTCGTTTATGTTCACGAACAAGCTTATTTAAAAGCTTGTTTATTGGGTCGTTTATAAGCTCGTTAATTAACTCATTTATTTATTAATGATATTTTCTTATAAAAATTTTATTAGTATATATTAATAAAATTATCTTAAAGCTCCTTTATTGCTCCATTAGTATATATTAATAAAATTATCTTGGTTTGTATTTTTTTTTCATTTATAATATAATTATTAATATTTATATTTGGCTATTTTATATCTAAACATGTGTGTATTTATTGTTTGTTTGTTTGTTTATTATTTATTAACATTGTTTGTGAACATGTTCAATTATATGTTCATGAACATGTTCGTTTAATGTTCGTGAACATGTTCGATTAAGTTAAATGAACATGTTAGTGAACATTAAACAAACAAACATGAACACACATAATTTTAAATAAACGAACATGAACGAAAATATGATATTCTTAACGAATACAAATTGAACACGTAAATAAACGAACATGAACAGAGGTTTGTTCGTTCAAGCTCGGTTCATTTCCAACCCCATCTAGAAATCTAGCCTTTAATGAATTATGAAAGACACCTGTATTCTTTAAGGCTTAATATATATTGACCCCTGAACTTGATTTTTTTTCACATTGACCCCTAAACTCTTTTTGGATCATACTAGTCCTTAAGGTTAGCATATGTTACACATATTGGTGCTCACGGTAACACCATTTGCCTTTTTACGAATTTGTTGATGTGGACAAGCATGGGATTGACATGTGGAGAAATAAAGGGACAACACATGGATTTATTTTTAACCATTCTTAAAAAAAATCTTAATTTGTTTTAATTTTTTTAGAAAAATATAAGAAATATATAAATTATAAAACTTAAATATATATGAATTGAAAATAAAATTAAAAAATAATGTATATAAATTGAAAATAAAAATAAAAATAGTTAAAATTCAAAAAAAATTAAATATCTTTAAGAAATTAAAAAAATTGGTTAATTTTTTTAGATAATTACAAGAAATTGTAAAAATATAAAATTATAAAATTACATTTTAAACATTAAAGAATAAAAAATTGAATGGTTGACGTAGGTGAACTCCCAGCTACTGTCAATGCTGGTCAAGCCGAGTTAACTTCGGTCAACGTCCAATAAATTTTTCATTATTTTTTGTTTTATTTTTCATTTTTGTAAATATCTGTATCTTCTTTTTTTGTATATTTTTAAATTTTATTTGTTATATATTTTTAGATTTTAAAATTTTCTTTAAAGTTAGAATATTTAAAGAGTAAGCATTTAAATGATAAATTTTAACTTAATTTTTTTCATTGTTTATTTTATATATTCAAATTTTTAAATTTTTATAATTTATCTCTTACAAATTTTTTGAATTTTTTCAAAATTTTAATTTTTAAGAATGATTAAAGATGAATTAACGTGTCGCCCCCTTATTTCTCCACGTGTCACCCCCATACTTGCCATATTAGTAAATTTTTCAAAAATAAACTGTGTTAGTGTAGGGACAAATTTGTGTAACAGGTGCCAACCTTATGGACCAATGTGATCCAAAAAAGTTTAAGAGCCAAAATTAGAGAAAAGTTGCCAAATTTAGGGGATAATCTATATGTTAAGCCTTTTATAACTTTTTTATTTGAGACGTGTGAGAGAGGGAGAAGAAGAAAAAGGGGGAAAGGGATGAAATGGTAAAAAAAATTGTGTTTATTATATATTTAAGATATTACTATATATTTATATGAATTTTTATGAGTTCATAATTAGTTTGATTAAATAATAAAATACTTGAATATTATATTAAATAATTAAATAATTAATTGAAACTAAATTTATGCTTTATTATATTAAATAAATCATTATTTAAATTTTACTATTTTATATAAATAAGTTTTATAACTATTTGGCTTTTAGTGGTGTTGAAAAATGTTGTTTCGGGATCCTGTTTTAGTAAATCAAGCCCGTAAATATTTAATAGGAATATTTACAGAGTTAATGTATTGATGAATTGAATTTTGGACAAGTAATTTAGCTGAATTAAAGCTTAATTGAGATTCAGGTTCAAAGACTAAATCGTAAAGTTCAATTACTATATATTTTTAATTAGAAAATGACTTGATTACTTAAATTGCAACCAATGGTTTAAAATAGCAATTAGACCAAGTATAAACTTTAGAAAGTGGACGGTTAGTTAAAGACGTCATTAACTTAATTAAGTTAATTTTTATTTAATTAAATTAAGTTTAATTACCTTAATTAAACTATATATATACTTGAGATAGTGGAAGAAAAGATGAACATGCTCATCTTCTTTACTTAGCCACGAAATAAAAAGAAGAAAAACCTAGGGAAAAGCTTGGATCTTTTGGCTTCAATTTAGTTACTTTTTTCTTGTAATTTTTATGTTTTTGAGGTCATGGGAGCCTGATTTAGCTAGCCCATGTACCAACTTGTAAAACTGTTAAAGTTTTAGAAAGTTTTCGTTGTTGATTTCTTGAAGTTTTAGGTGTTAAATTGATCGATTTTAAGCTTAGATGTGAAAAAAGACTAAATTGTAAACTTAATTGATAGTTTGTACATTAAGGACCAAATTGAATACATTTTAAAATTGATAGTAGGAATAGGAAATTGGAGGTCTCTAATGGGTAATAGTAAAATTGGATTTCAATTCGGAGTTTTTATTTGAGAGTTATGTTGGTCCCGATTTTAGGGACTATATTGAATAAACTAAAAAAATTGTATAAATTGATAATTGATTGGGAATTGGTTAATTATTGATAGTGCTATATGTTTCATGTTAATTTGTAGCTAACATCGACTTGGATTTTCCAAAAGGGAAAGGAAAATCCAAAGTTATTGACCAGTAGCTTAGAACTCTAATTTGTATTTCTATAATTTAAATCACTTTAATTGTTGTATATTTCTATTGTTTTCTATGGTAAGATATAAAGGTAAGCTGAGATTGGTTAGCTAATTGAATTGGTATGATTATGTTTGATTATCGAGATAAAAGACTAAATTGAATAGAATTGAAAATAGTGTAATTCGATGAAAGTATGAATTGACCCTTGAATTGGGCTGAAATAAGTTATCTTATGTAATAAATTGATGAATTGAACTATGAATTGAAATAATGAAATGTGAATTGAACAAAATGATAGAATTGGATAAATTGTTACCCTACTAACTGTTCGAGCAAAGTTGGATATAGTTGGCATGTCATAGGATAGATTAAGTACAGGTTACTTCCACTACATCTCAATGAGTGTTGGGCACAACTAATACTTCGATTACACTGATGAGCACTGGGCGTAATCTATTTACTTTGGACTTTCTGATCAGGCACTGGGCGTAATTCCTACAAAATAACTTTAAATAGTAGTAAAGAGTGGTAGTAGGGTCGAGTCCACAGGGATTGGATGTTATAATCAACTTTCATGTTTAACTTGAGATTAAAATTTTTGTCATGGCAAAAGTCGTGCCCACGACTCCAAACGGACCTGCTAAAAAATAAATAAATAAATCAGGGGAGTTTTGAAATGTTTAGAAACTAAACAATTGAAACAACATAAATAAATAATTAAATAAAATAGAAATTAAATTGGAAATTAAATTTGAATTTTGTAATCAAAGATAATAAGCCCTAGCCCTAGACTCGGTGGATTCTGGATTTCTGAATCGATCCCTGAAAATTAATTTTCCCCTCCAAACAATAAGTTGGTTATACTAGTTAAGAATGTCCTAACTACCAATTCTTTCTCTCGTAGTTGGTCCTGGTACGACCTGGAAACCAACCCTTACCGATTATCTAACTGAGCTACACGTGTTCCCGATTCAAGATTCTGGCAGCCTTGCGCTCTGAAGAACCCAACTCGAATCAAAGGCCTCAACCGCGTGGGTCGTTTAAACTCGATCACTTCTTCTTTGATTTGTTCTTAGAGATCTAAATACAGCACGACTGACTTGTTTCTCCAACTGTCAGCAAACACGACTCCAACCCAACGTGCACTTTGATTTGAAATCGAGTTTAACTTTAAGGGATGAGTTGTCCATCCCGATACTTAGGAAAAAATGTGAATATGATTGGAATTATTTTTAGCACAAATACGTATCTCACGATTCTCGACCAGAAAGAGCACCGGCCTAAAGCTAAGAGGGACTTTTGTGAACCATGAAATTATTCATACTTTGTAGAATTGAAAGGTGATTTGATTATGGTGGTGAAGAATGGGAAAGAAAAATATTTGGAAAGCAATTAAACCAATTTGAAAGAATAAAGAAATGGAAACAGAATGCTCATGCCAATTTGAATCAAAAAGAATAATGGCTATTCAATTTCAAATTGAAATCAAATGTAAAATTAGGGGTGTCTTTCCTAAGAACATTAAAGCCCTATTTATATACATAGAATTTACTAATTTTAGCCTTAACTAATTTAACATAGAATTAAATAAAAATAAATAAATAATAAAATAAGATTTTTTTTTCTATTTTTGGCTTTTACAAAGTCAAAAAATCTAATGAGTCATTGGCTTTCTCCATATTTTTTATTCGGCCTCATTTCATTGATTGTGTTTCAATTTGGTCCTTTTCTACTTGTTTTTTTCTCTTAGTGTCTCAATTACACCCCTGACAAGATTAAAACTTAAAATCACTAATTTAGCAGGGATCAATTCAGAAATAAATCGAATTAAACACAAAATGTCATGCAAATTAACATGTTATCATATCTAGTAGAGTAATTTTGGTATTTTGCTATGTTTGAGAATGTTTAAATTGAAAGCTGGCAAATGGACATAATCATGTGTATGCAAAATTTGTATATGAGTTGTGATATAGTTTGTAAATAAATTAAATAGTACTTTTGCTAATGGTAAATGTGGATTAGCATGTATGTTGTATGTGAATGAATGAAATGTGTTAGGTAAATAGTTTAAAAGTAATATGGCATAAACATATTAATGATTAGGGTACTAATGAACTTGAAATGTTGCTTGAATGGTATTGGTATTGGCTATTGATGACTTGAACATGTATGGTAAATGTTTGGAAAGAATTGCAGGTTGATGCCTATTAAAAACTATAGAAACTATACAAACAGTATGCGACGTCGTCACGACGTCATATGAGTGTTGTCTTAGCGAGATATAGACTCTAGGCCACAATGAGACGAGGAAACCTGTCGCCCTAATGAGGCCATTACAGTATGCTATGGTGCAACAAGGAACCTCCTCATATTGCAATGTCCACCCAATGTTTTGAAGTTCTTACAATTTGGTCTTATTTTTATTTCGAGTTAATTTTAGAGCTTTCATAAGTTCATGCAAGACCCGAAATTGATTGTGTATTGTATTGAATGTATGTTTTGACTGGATTTTAATTATTAAATAGTATAAATTGGTTGTGATTGATTGTAGATGCTCCAGCATCGAATGTGGAACCTTGTAGCTCGGATCTAATGATCTGGACAGGTATAAGGTGTTACAAGTTTAGAACTAAACCTGATAAATTATGTAAAATAAAAAATACAATGAAATGCATAGAAGTACTATATGAAAAAAATAATTAAAACACGACATAATAAAAATAAACACACCATGAGTACATGAATATGACAAAATATACATAAAATGAATTATTTACACATTAAAATTTTCATATGAATTACCAACAAGTGTTGAGCGTAATAGTAAGACACATTACATTCCAAAGGAGAGATATAGGTTCAAGCATTGGAGACAATTTTATTATGAGGGACAACCATGAACCCCGAATATGATTTATAAAACGGAATAATGAATACCAAAAATAAATTCATATGATTATAAATTTAAACAATACTTCAAACATAAAAAATTAATTAACACAATTAAAAATACAAAAATGAGCCCTGTTTCTTCTTCTTTTGTGGGTTAGTCTATTGCCTAGCTTTATTTTGTATGTATTTTTATCATATTCATATTATTTTTCGTTTTATGTCATATGTTAATTTATATTATTTTACTTTTTAGACATTAAATTATAAAGTATATTTAAATATGTTGAGAGGATGTTGAACTCACTCTAAGAGAAATTTTTGAAGTGTCATCTGTCGGGAGTCGATGGACGATAAGTGGTACTATTCTTACCCACTAATGTCATATAAGAGAAAATGTTCGAACCCCACCAAAGTCAAAAAATAAACCTCGAGAACAAAATCAAGCACAAACACCCCAGACACAATACCTCTATTGTTAAGGGTTCGTCAGCTCCTACCAGACAACACTTCAAAAACTTCTCCTAAAATAAGTCCGACCTTACTTCAACAAAACAATTTGATTTAATTTAGAGGAAAAAATCTTTTATTATTTAGTTATTATTTTAATAGTGCCACATGTTCACTTCTTCCAATTCTTGAAATTTTTTATTTATTTACTATATCTTAAACGAAATATGTGTCATCCTTAAAATTCTATTTTTGAAATTTAAAAAGTTCATGATAGAATACTAATTTTTTTGCTTTATTTTTAAATGATATATTTAAATTGATTAGATAAGCGATTTAAAATTTACAACCGATCAATTATAATAATAAAAAAAGAAAACAATTTAAATAATTATTTTTATTTTAAATAATAGGTTAACGCCTTACCTTGTCAATAATGTAAAGTTCATTTCAAATTTCAAATAAATGTAAATTTATAATTTATAATTAACAAAAATTTTAAATTATTAAATAAATTTAATATAAAATTTATCATTTTTAGTATAATTATAATTTAAAGTCAAATTAATCTTATAAAAAAGAAATAAACATTTATACAATATACCACAACATGAAATTTATAAAAACATTTTTAAAAATCACCCCCCATAGTGGGGACACAATGCTAATTCTTATAAATTTTACTCATATCTCTTTGAGTTTATTTAAATATTCTTAGTTTTTAGAAATTGTTAAATTTCTTATAAAACGATTCAATATTTTTTAAAAATAAAGCTTACTAAATTTCTTACAAAAATAGTAAATCTCTTATGAAGTTATTGATTTTCTTATAAATTTGTAATGAAAATTCACTAAATAACTAAATCTCTCACATATTTGTAATGTTTTCAATGATATTTTTAATGATTTCAGTAAATTAATTAATTAATTATTTGCATCTTTGTAAATTTTTTAAATTGAGTTTGGAAATCTTTGGATCAGAAGTCTTTCTATCTTGTTCTTATGACGATGGGTGAGCGTTTGATCGAATCGAGTGAAATCATTTGAGTTCAATTAAAAAATTACTCATGTCAAATTTAAATCTTGTTACAGTACAACTAATTCCATGTTAGAGCACGTAAATTTGAAACCATATATATTTGAAAAAAATTTCAAAGCAAAACAATAAACTTGAATCATTAATTAACTTATTTGGTTCTCAATATTATTATTCTAGAAAATTTTTTAATTTAATAAATTTCTTTATATTTTTTTATAATTTTTAAAAAATATAAAATTTGGATTTTTTATAAATATTTTTAATTTTAAAACTATTTTGAATTATTTTGTAGTTCTTGTTGGGAGAGATAGCAATTTGCTCATTTTCAAACTTTACAGGGCCCAAAAGGATATTCATACAAATTTGATATTCGAATTATTCGAGTTAATCAAATTGTAAATTTCAACTCGGTTAACTCCAAATTCGATTTTTTTTCAATTTTTCCGAATCGAATCAAGTTTTACACACCTCTACTTACTACACAAAAGAGATCAATCTCTCTTTTATTTTTAAATCAGTGTAGAAAACTCTTGAAACATTCTTGCTCCTTGGTGTGCAAATGTTTCATCAAGTTGGCCAAAAGATTGGCCTTTTTTAAGTGCAAACACAAAAAGGAGTATATAAGACCCACCCGTTGAGTGGAATGAAAGTCGAATTTAGTTATCTGACGGTTCCGAATACAAGAATACTCCACGTTTGATGGACATGAAAGCACTTTTAGATATCTTCCCAAAGAGCTCACATCAATAGAAAAAGTTAATCATTCTAATTTAGAATAATTTATTTTTACAAATCAGAATAAATCCTTTCACTTTCTTTTCCCATGAAATGCACTTGTTTCACAAATTTAGCCACTGTTAAGTATAGATAATATATATTACATATACTTGGCGCAAGAGGATAAAAGTGTTGCTTTAGCCAAAAAAGAAAAAAAAAACTTGGGAAGAGGATACGAAAATGAAATTTGGCAATGGAGAATGGATGAAATGCAATGAATCTACTGCATTCATGCATGTGCCTTTATTTCCTCCCTCCGTTAACTTCACTCTACTGTGTATATTCTTCTGCTTCGCATCTCATTCTTATGTATTTTGTTTCTCCCCTACTCAACCCTTTTAATAATTTAGTAGCATTAAATTATTTTTTATTTTTAATCACTCATAAAGGTGTTTATGACCGGATCGGGCTTATGTATGATATTAACGTATTTTATTATTTTCAAGCTTGGTCCTGTCTAAAAATTGGATCTAAAATTTTGTCTAAATTCGTCCATATTTAGAAAAAAAAAACCTAAGCTTATTTTAGGCCCACCCATATTATCTTTTGATTTTTTTTTTAAAATATTCATATTATATTATTTTAATATTTAATAATTTTATACATTTTTTATTTATTAAAATTTTTTATATAGTCATCTTAACATTATTTTAATGTTTACATTAGAGTAATATTATATATTTATTATAGATTTATTTTTTTAATGTGGTCTAAATTACGTAATATATAAAAAAAATAAAGTATTATAAACTTAAAACGGGCCGAGTCAAGTCAAGCTTGGGCCTTGAATGTTTAAGCTTGAATCCAA
Organism: Gossypium hirsutum; assembly: GCF_007990345.1. NCBI lineage: Eukaryota > Viridiplantae > Streptophyta > Magnoliopsida > Malvales > Malvaceae > Gossypium > Gossypium hirsutum. Next base: position 5,038,167 of record NC_053448.1, read on the forward strand.
CCCATATTTTAAACGAGCTTAATTTTTTTACACTAACTTCATTTTTCGGGCCTAATATTTTTGCCCAAACCCTCCTGAATTTCAGACAAACCAAATTTTGTTTATCTTTTAATTTCAATTTTAAATTATTACTAATTATATTTTATTTATGTTCAAGGATTTTAACACGTGACTCATGTTTTACACTAGTAATCAAATGTGTAAATGGTATTATACCACCAATCATACTTGTAAGTATTAACTTGGTATGCATTGGTGTAAGTGGTCTGACTTATGTAAACCCAAGGATCTTGGGGGATTGGGTTTCCGTGACCTTTGTAAATTTAATGTTGCCCTATTGGCTAAGCAGGGATGGAGATTTCTAATTAAGCCAGAATCGCTCGTTGCTCGTATTTTTAAAGCAAAATACTTTCCTCATAGGGATTTTTGGAATGCCCGGATTGGAAATTATCCTTCGTATGTGTGGAAGAGTACTTTTGCTGCCAGAAAGCTTTTGGAAGAGGGTATGGGTTGGAAAGTGGGTTCGGGTACCAAGATTAATGTATGGAGAGATAATTGGCTTCCCAGACGGGCAGGAGGAAGGATTCATAAAACAACAGCCAATAATTCAATATCTATGGTCTCAGAATTAATTGATCAAGCACAACAAAGGTGGAAGGAAGATGTTATTACTAGTATTTTCGATGCCGAGGAAGCTGCTGCTATTCTGTGTATCCCTTTGCCTCGATCTGTTGAAGAAGACAAGGTGGTTTGGATGGGTGATTGTACTGGTGAATACTCAGTTCGAGGTGGTTACAGAGTTCTAATAAACAGTGGCAATACAAATGAAAACTCCTTGCATAATACTGAAGTATACAGGAAACTATGGTTATTGGATATCCCAGCCAAAAGTAAAACCACCATATGGCGTATGATGTATAATTTTATACCTACTCCCCATATTTTGTACAATCGAAGAATAGCCTTTGTTCCAACTTGTCCGAGATATGGTTGCTGTCCAGAATCAATTTGACATGCTATTCTAGAATGTGGTTCTGCAACAGAACTGTGATATCAGTTGGGATTGATTTGGGTTACTGAGACTACTTTGAATAATTTTTGGGACTGGGTTTGTTACATTTTCAAGTGGAGCAGGAAATTGCAGTAGAATCCTGATTACTGTGTGGTCGCTGTGGTGTGCCCGCAACAAACAGGTAATGGAAGGGAAAAATCAAATAGTTAATGAGATAAGGACCAAGATCGAGAGCTTTCTGTTGGAAATGACTGTAATAAAGGAAAAACTACCTGTCAATCAGAGGTTGATGTCGTCCAAATGGCAGCACCCAGATAGAAGGTCGGTGAAGGTGAACTTTGATGCGGCGTTTCGACAACACTTAAAGCAGTCCAGTTCTGGTGTTGTTATTAGAAACAATATGGGTTTGGTTATGGGGAGTGGAGTGGTTTTTCATAGGCATGTCGCAGATGCTTTCGCAGCTGAGGCCTTGGCATGTTTGAATGCCATTACTTTTGCCAGATATATGGGATTCATGAAAGTGGTAGTGGAAGGGGATTCCAGAACGATAATCGTAAAGGCGCAGAAAAGGGGTTTTGGACAGATCTGCAATTGGAGTTTATGTTAACGAAATTAGATTGATGGCTCTTGATTTTGATTCTAGTTCTTTTCAACATGCAGATCGAGGATCTAATTTAGTTGCTCATACAATAGCAAGCATGGGTTTCAAATTGGGGAACTCTCAATTCTGGGTTGAAGAAGTACCTTCTGATGCTATTGCGGTTACTGAAAGGGATCGACAGTTGATGCAGCAACATGATCAGGATGGTTCTATCATTGCTTGAGTTGTTTCTGAAAGACGGTCGGAGTCTTGATTATGGTTGACTGAGACACAATGGAAAAGATGATAGGTTTTTTTGTGTGTTTGGATCGTTTTTTCTTCTCTCACCGAGGCAGTTTTTATGTTTCTGCGTTTTTTTCTCTTCATTTGGTTGCTTCATTTATTGTTTTGTTTGCTTTTCATGGTTGTATTGTCAAACACGTGTTTTTAATTCAAGAGATGCCTCGATTTTTTCTTCAAAAAATAATCAACGATAGAGGCACCGTGAAAATGGAATTTTAGACACCGTGAACCCTTATTTTATAATAAGAATTACTTTCTAACCATTAACCTAAATAAATAACCCATTATAACTAGAAATTCTATCGCGCATGCAAAAATCTCAAATTTAGAAATAAATATAATAAATAATGTATATGAAATATGTACTGTGTTAAAATAAAAAAATTAGATTAAAATTATTTATCATGGTATTGTCATCAATCTTGAGTTAGTATCAAGTTAACTTGTGCATATCAATCGAATACATTAATATATATATACATAATTGATGGAAATAATAAAATGTGCATAATGAAAATTGAAATGTATAAAAATATTAAAATAAAGTTTTAGCTGAGTGATAAATTAAAATTTTTACTAACCTAATAGTTCAGGTTCAAATCTCACCATAAACATTTTTTTATTAGTTTTTTAAATAAAAAGATTAAATTACACTCGAATAATATACCTTATTTTAATTACAGAAAAATATTTACATAATTTTTCTAGTGATCCGGTTGAGGATGATACCAATTCAGTAAAACACTTAATAAATAATATACATTCATATTCATACTAATATTTTAAATAAATAAATAGATGAGAAACAAATGAGAAGCAAAAGATGGAGCCAAGAGGAATACAATTTAATTTGGTAGTCATTCACTTTCTATGAGTTATTATTATTATTTAAAACTAACATTTGAAAGTTGGTTGTGTAGGAGGACATGAGTTCGAATGTGCTGATGCATATTATTTTTCTATTTATGGATTGAGGAATGACTATAAATAATTTTAGACATTGTGTAGAAAAGAACAGATATGATGAACACCTATAATCAAATTCTAAACGTATTTGAATGGTCTATAGTTATTCTTCTATATTAATTTCTTAAATTAATCGAAGACTAAAATAACTTTGAATTTTTCAAATCCTTACGTTATCTACAACTACTTTTGTGTCCTAACCTTCTCCAAAAGATATTTCACAAACCTATTATATTTATATTTTAAAATTCGCATTATCATTTATCAAATCATTTTAGTTCACCATTTTATTTTTTGTGCTCTTTTAGTCTTTAAATTTATATTTTTATCAAATCACCTTAAAATAGATGAAAAAGTTAACGTCGGTTAAGTTTGTTGATGTAACATTCATGTGGTAATCCACGTGTATACCATATTAGCAATTAATTAATTTTTATAATTAAAAAATATTAAAATTATAATTTTTAATTATTTCAATCATTTTTATATATTTTTTTGAATTCTTTAAAATTTAAAAATTAATTGTCATGGGCATGTCATGTCAATAAAATTAATTTTTTCATCTATATTAGACGATTTGAGAACTAAAAGAGACAAAAATTTAAATAAAGGGTTAAAATAATTTTTTATATAAAATTGAAAAGTCAAATAAATTTTTATACCTTAAAATTTAATAGTAAGACACACAAAAAATAACCCACAATGCTTATATAAAATTTCTTTTTACATTAAAAATAACATAATAAAAATTATTATTATTATTATTATTATTTTAGCATTTATATGTTTTGGTAATTTAACCATTATTATTTTTTAACAATTTTACCCCTTAACATTTAATTTACTTGTTTATTAATGAAAAATTAACTTGTAGCATCCACGTGGAAAATTTTAATTGATGTGGCTGAAATTATTAAAAATTTTAAAAAATAAAAGAAAAATCGAAAAGATGAAATTAAATTTAGCTCCCCAAATATCAGAATCTAATGAAGAAAGTAGAATCATATGGTAAAATAATGAAATGTATTTCCAGTACCCTCTACTCTATTTATCCTTTTCAATTATTTTTATAGAAAATCTCCAATTAAAATTTGTTATCAAATAGATTAAAAAAATTAAACTACTTGAAATTTTAATTAATTAATTTATAATCTATAATATACATAAAATTATGAATTTGGAAAAAAAATTTTAAACCGACAAAAATATTATTTATTTTCCATTATATTTTTAAATTGACATTTAAAAATAATTATAATATTTTTTTTACTAAAAAAATAATTATAATATTTAACTTAGAATTATTTGTTAAAAAAGTTGTGCGTAAAATAATCTGTTATAAATATATATTTAAAAATAATTATGATTTAATTTACAATTATTATTTTAAAAGAATTGATGTAAAAAAAATTTAATTTTAAAATAAAATTATTATTTGAATAAAACTCTAAGTGTAAAATACAAGAGAATTTTTTATAATTATAATTTATAATTATTAGTTAAAAATAAATTTTTATTTATTAATAAAGATGCGCTAGTTTTATTTATGTAAAATAGAGTTATTAATTGAATAAAACTCTAAGCATCTTAATTATGACTTAATTAGTATTAGAGTTATTTGCTAATTAAAATTTAACTTTATAAATAGTATTAGAGTTATATATCGATTAAAATTTAACTTTAACTTAGCATTTAGTAGTTAGGTGTATTCAATCGAGTACCATTTAAGAAATTATTACCAACAAGATTTGAACCAATGTACTAAGGAAAAAGAGCAAGCATCTTAACCAACTAAGCTAAACTAATTAATTGACATATTATAAAAATATTGTTATTATCTTTAATTATATTACTTACGTTCTAACGATTTATCGGACCTATTCCATACACATGTCAAATCAGAAAAAATAATACAACAATTCTGTAAAAAAAGATCCGGTGTTTACTTCAAATAAATAAGGAAAATAATGATTTGAATGTTTCAAAATTCAATTTTAAACCGAAAAAATCGAAATTTAGGGGCAAAAAAGGATCTTTTTCGGCGGTTTGCCAGCGCGTAGATCTCGAAAAGTTATTCGAAATAAAAAAAATCGTCTCAATCGGACAACCGAGCCAAAAGTTATGGCCTTTCAAAGTTTTCCAAGCTAAAAAACATAAACTGTTCATGCCACGTCAGCAAATCGCGTCCTCAAGGGCACGATTTCCTTCCACGTCAGCAAGTCGCGCTGACGTGGACGCGATTTCCTGGCGCGTACCCTGACATCGCGCTTACGTGGACGCGTTTCGCAGAAAATGGACCATTCCGGTAAATAATTAAATAATTGGCCCATTTCGGTAAATTTTGAAAAAAAAAGGCTTTTATTGGTAAATTACCATTAAGATTATATATATATAAAAGAATCAATGATTTTTCGAAAAGTTAATATTGAATCATATTCGAACAACAATGGTACCAGAGAGAGATAGAATATTATTTTAATTAATGATGAGGTAATATAATGTTGTGATATTATTTTTAATTTATTTTGGAAGTTGTTTATACTATGTGAAGCAAACAATCCTATATTTGTTTTTTTATCTATTAAATTATCTTCCAACCAAAGGGATAAATATCAAATTTATATATGAATTTAGATTCAATGTGCAATTTGATACATGAACTTTGATTTGGTATAATTATACACATAAAACTTAAGTTGCGGTTCATGTGTATACATAAAACTTTGATTTAATTTTTTTTTTTGAAATGTATTCCGTTTGGTATTAAAATGGGCTTAAGAAAGCCGTAAAAGTCCAAAACAAAAACCAAGTGACAAACCCAGCAACATAGAAAAACAACCGGAAAATTAAAACACATAAAGATAAAGCAAAATCTAGAAGCTTCAGTCAGACCCCTTAGTAGCCAAAGAACCAAAACGGCACAAACCCTCCCTTGCTTCACATGAACTGAGTAAATCATTGGGTAAGGGATTGAGGTTAACTTGCGATAGATCAGAATGTCCTCAATCCAAAAGCAAATAAGGGGAATGGGATGTCTACAATGGTTGATGGAAACGGCGGTCAGAATTTGCCAACTCTGTAGCTTTTATCGATGTGTCTTCAACCCAAAAGCAATTCTCAAGCCTCTTCATACCTTCCTTCGCCAATGCATGTGCAACTATGTTTCCTTCACGTGCGATGAACTCGAATCGACATGATGAGAAATTTCTTGCCAATGCCTTCACATCCCAAATAATCGATCGAATCTCTGTGTAGTCTTCCTCTGGTGAGATGATATTTTTTATGACAATCTTTGAGTCACTTTCCATGATAATTTCCATGAACCCCATTTCTGATGCGAATTGGATTCCATGGAGCAGTGCGGTCTCTTCTACCATTGCCGTTGATTTTACAAGGTTATGGACTTGAAACCCAAATCCCATTATATGGCCTTATTCTTTTCTTATAATAAAACCCGATGTTGTTATCTATTTTGCAACCGAAAACCTAGCATCAACTTTGACCTTTACCTAACTTGATGGAGGGGGATTCCAGCATATCATTTCTCTAGGCCTGGGGTGTTGCAGAGTTGACGATAAATCTCGATGTTCTCTCCCATAGCCTCTGATGAAGGTAATCACTTCTTCCACGCTCTGCTCTCTTTTCTCATGTAACAATTTGTTTCAAGAAAACCAGAGATCCCAAATTGTAATAGTGATTTAATCTTTCTTGTTATTGGCCAAGTTTTCGAAGAGCCAACTTAACCACTCATTAAAACTTGAATCTGCAACTAAAACTGGCAATTGATAGTTTAATCTCAACCATACTTGTTTAGCAAATATGCAATCACAGGAAACATGAACATTTTGACTCACTATAATCACGACAACGCAAACAACGATTATCTGTTATGTCTTTGAATGCCCATTTTTGTTTCTGCCCACAATTGAAGAGAGTCGAAGATATCTTTTTGTTAACATTATGATTAATGGCAGACAATTTTAATGGAAAACAATCCAAGTAGTGCAAGTTTAGCACCCTAAAGTTGACTTTGAAAAAGTGGCATGGGATAATTTTTTTTGGTCCTTGAGATAATGGGCTATTTATTGTTTGGTCCTTAAACCTCAACTATAAATAGGCCTTCTCATTTCTCATTTCAATTCATCCCAACCAATCTTTCTCTCTTAGTTTTCTCTCTTCTCTCATTTGAGAATTCTTAAGGAATTCTATTTGTTTGTAATACTTTGAAGATAGTAAAGTTATCATCTGGTGTTAGTGCCCGAGGACGTAGGTATAATTTACCGAACCTCGTTAAAACTCTTGTGTTCTTTCTTGTCCTATTTTTCTTTCAATATTTGAGGGTATAATAGTAGTATTTAATTGTGCTATTAAATTACTATAGAAGGGATATTCTGTCTAAGGAAAGACTTGGTATTTAAGAGATCCATGTGATCCACCTCTCTTCCCTGGGAATTGAACTTTGTGTGATTTTTTAGTACAATAATTTACACGCTTCCGACCCTATTGGAACAACAAGTGGTATCAGAGCCGAAGGTTAATCGTAGTATGCTCTGTGGTTGCAGTTTAAACTGATCTTCCACATCAGAAAAGATTTCCTTAGGTATATTGAAAGATTATGGAGAAAACGGTCGGTGTAGGAGCTTCAACATCGTCCATGTGGACAAGACCGACAATTGCAAATGCAAGATTGGCCGTGGAGATCTTTGATGGCACGGGCCATTTTGGTATGTGGCAAAGTGAGGTTCTAGATGCCCTTTTTCAGCAGGGTCTAGACATTGCCATTGATGAAGAGAAACCAGATGATGTACAGGAGAAAGATTGGAAGGTGATCAATCGGTTGGCATGTGGCACAATTCGATCATGCCTTTCTCGAGAGTAGAGGTATGCTTTTTCAAAGGAGACTTCTGCAAATAAGTTGTGGGTGGCACTTGAAGAAAATTTTTTGAAGAAAAATAGTCAAAATAAGCTCCACTTGAAGAAAAGATTATTTCGCTTCACTTACGTCCCAAGTACCACAATGAATGATCACATCACCAAATTTAATCAGTTAGTCACTGATTCGCTGAATATGGATGAGACATTCAAAGATGAAGATTTGGCTTTGATGCTGTTGGGGTCACTTCCTGAGGAGTTTGAGTTCCTAGAAACTACTCTACTTCATGGCAGGAGTGATATATCTCTGAGCGAAGTCTGTGCGGCCTTATACAGTTATGAACAGAGAAAGAAGGACAAACAGAAAAACTCAATCAGAGATACAGAAGCTTTAGTAGTCTGAGGTCGTTCATACACTCGAAAGAAAACTCAAAAGGGGAGATCAAAGTCAAAGTCCAAACTCGGGAAAGATGAATGTGCTTTTTGTCATGAGAAAGGCCACTGGAAGAAAAATTGTCCAAAGCTGAAGAATAAGGGAAAAGCTGCTGTAGATGCTTGTGTTGCTAAGCATGATATTAGTGACTCTGAACTATCACTGGTTGCATCATCATCGTCGTTCCATTCAGATGAGTGGATATTGGATTCGGGTTGTACCTATCATATGTCCCCTAACCGGGAGTGGTTCTCTGATTTAGTAGAACTAAATGGAGGAGTTGTTTATATGGGCAATGACAATGCCTGTAAAACTGTTGGGATAGGTTCAATCCAATTAAAGAATAAAGATGGATCAACCAGAGTTCTGACTGATGTTCGGTACGTGCCCAGTTTGAAGAAAAATCTCATCTCATTGGGAGCCTTGGAATCCAACGGTTCAGTTGTTACTATGAGAGATGGGGTTTTGAAAGTGACATCTGGCGTACTTGTGATATTGAAGGGCATCAGGAAAAATAACTTGTATTACTACCAAGGTAGTACAGTTATTGGAGCAGTCGCTGCAGCTTCCGGCAACAAAGAATTGGACTCAATACAGTTGTGGCATATGAAGTTGGGACATGCCAGTGAAAAATCCTTGCAAATTCTGGCAAAGCAAGGATTGTTGAAAGGTGCAAAGGCTTGCAAATTAAAATTTTGCGAGCATTGTGTTCTGGGAAAGCAAAAGAGAGTGAAATTCGGTACTGCTATCCATAATACAAAAGGTATTTTGGAATATGTTCACTCAGATGTGTGGGGGCCTTCCAAGACACCTTCATTGGGAGGAAAACACTACTTTGTTACTTTTGTTGATGATTTTTCCAGAAGAGTTTGGGTGTATACCATGAGAACTAAGGATGAAGTGCTTAGAGTTTTTCTTAAATGGAAAACTATGATCGAAAACCAGACTGGCAAGAAAATCAAGCGGCTTAGGACGGACAATGGAGGGGAATATAAAAATGATCCGTTCTTCGATGTGTGCCAAGAGTATGGTATTGTTCGACACTTCACAGTTAGGGATACACCACAGCAGAATGGATTGGCAGAGCGTATGAATCGAACATTGCTGGAGAAAGTTCGATGTATGTTGTCCAATGCTGGGTTGGGCAAGCAATTTTGGGCTGAGGCTGTGACATACGCTGGCCATCTTGTTAATCATTTGCCATCATCTGCATTAGAAAGAAAAACTCCTATGGAGGTATGGTCTGGAAAACCGGCTACAGATTATGATTCCTTACATGTGTTTGGATCCACTGCATATTACCATGTGAATGAGTCAAAGTTAGATCCGAGGGCAAAGAAAGCTCTCTTTATGAGAATCACTTCTGGAGTGAAGGGATTTCGTCTTTGGTGCTTAAGCACAAAGAAAATTATCTGTAGCAGAGATGTTACCTTTGATGAATCTGCCACATTGAAAAAGGTAGCAGATAAAGATATTCAGACGAGCAATACTCCACAGCAGGTGGAGTGTACTCCAAAACAGGTGGAGTTTGAGCAGATGGGGATTTGCCCAGTTAATAAGTCTAATTCTCCAGCCACAATGGAGGAATTAGAGGTTGAAGAGGTTCTGATCCAAGAATCACTAAGTACACCAGAACCAGTTGCAGTTGCAAGGCCACGGAGAGAAATTCGTAAACCTGCTCGATTTACTGATATGGTGGCCTACGCCCTTCCCGTTGTTGATGATATTCCTATCACTTATCAAAAAGCAATGCAAAGCTTAGAAAGTGATAAATGGAAAAGCGCCATGGATGAAGAAATACAGTCTCTCCGGAAAAATAATACTTGGGAGTTGGCGCAATTACCGAAAGGTAAAAGGGCAATCGGATGCAAGTGGGTATTCGCAAAGAAAGTGGATCTCCTAGCAAGAAGGATATTCGCTACAAGGCAAGATTGGTAGCTAAAGGCTACGCTCAGAAGGAGGGAATTGACTACAATGATGTATTTTCCCTTGTTGTGAAGCATTACTCTATTAGAATTTTGTTGGCCTTGGTAGCACAGTTGAATTTGGAGCTAGCTCAACTTGATGTTAAGACGGCTTTCTTGCATGGTGAGTTAGAAGAGGAGATCTATATGACTCAGCCCGAAGGATACACAGATGCTGGTGGTAGAAATTGGGTTTGTAAGCTGAACAAATCGCTATATGGATTGAAGCAATCCCCGAGGCAGTGGTACAAGCGATTTGATAGCTTTATGAGAAGGCAGAAGTACACAAGAAGCAAATATGACAATTGTGTATATTTGCAGAAGCTGCATGACGGATCTTTCATTTATCTACTCTTGTATGTTGATGATATGTTAATCGCTTCGAAGAGCCAAAATGAGATAGATAAGCTGAAGGCTCAGTTGAATCAAGAGTTCGAGATGAAAGATCTAGGTGAGGCCAAGAAGATTCTCGGCATGGAGATAAGTAGAGATAGACCGAGAGGCAAGCTTTGTTTGAATCAGAAGCAATATCTGAAAAAGGTATTACAATGTTTTGGTGTAAATGAAAACACAAAACATGTAAGTACCCCACTTGCTTCTCATTTGAAACTTAGTGCTCAATTATCTCCGAAGACTGAAGATGAAAGAGAATATATGGCGAAAGTCCCATATGCTAATGCAGTTGGGAGTTTGATGTATGCGATGGTGTGTACGAGGCCTGACATTTCACAAGCTGTTGGAGTTGTGAGCAGGTATATGCATGATCCTGGAAAAGGACATTGGCAAGCTGTGAAATGGATTCTACGGTATCTTCGAAAAACCGTAGATGTTGGTTTAATTTTTGAACAGGATGAAGCACTTGGTCAGTTTGTAGTTGGATATGTTGTTCCGACTTTACTGGTGATTTAGATAAATACCGTTCAACTACGGGGTATCGTTTACTCTTGCGAAAGCCCCAGTGAGTTGGAAGTCTACCTTACAGTCTACAGTAGTTGTGTCTACTACAATGGCAGAATATATGGTAGTTACAGAAGCTGTTAAGGAGGCTATTTGGCTTAATGGATTGTTGAAAGACTTAGGAGTTGTTCAAAGTCACATAAGTTTATATTGTGACAGTCAGAGCGCTATTCATTTAGCGAAAAATCAAGTCTATCATTCAAGAACCAAGCATATCGACGTAAGATATCACTTTGTGCGGGAAGTCTTTGAAAAAGGAAAAATTCTACTTCAGAATATTCCGACAGCAGATAATCCCGCAGATATGATGACCAATGTGGTAACAACAATCAAGTTTAATCATTGTTTGAACTTGATTAACATCCTGAGAATTTGAGCACCTTTAGGTGTATGGCGCTCGAGAGCGCATTTGGAGGCACTACAAAAGATAGCTTTATCGAATTTGGGGAGTTGAAGGAAGTGTGTGAAGATGTGATTATCCTAATCAAATCTTCAAGGTGGAGATTGTTAACATTATGATTAATGGCAGACAATTTTAATGGAAAACAATCCAAGTAGTGCAAGTTTAGTACCCTAAAGTTGACTTTGAAAAAGTGGCATGGGATAATTTTTTTTGGTCCTTGAGATAATGGGCTATTTATTGTTTGGTCCTTAAACCTTAACTATAAATAGGCCTTCTCATTTCTCATTTCAATTCATCCCAACCAATCTTTCTCTCTTAGTTTTCTCTCTTCTCTCATTTGAGAATTCTTAAGGAATTCTATTTGTTTGTAATACTTTGAAGATAGTAAAGTTATCATCTGGTGTTAGTGCCCGAGGACGTAGGTATAATTTACCGAACCTCGTTAAAACTCTTGTGTTCTTTCTTGTCCTATTTTTCTTTCAATATTTGAGGGTATAATAGTAGTATTTAATTGTGCTATTAAATTACTATAGAAGGGATATTCTGTCTAAGGAAAGACTTGGTATTTAAGAGATCCATGTGATCCACCTCTCTTCCCTGGGAATTGAACTTTGTGTGATTTTTTAGTACAATAATTTACACGTTTCTGACCCTATTGGAACAACACTTTTGAGATTAATGCTGGAGTTAACTCCCAAAATTCTGCACACATTTGCCCTATTTTCCTAGCTTACGTTAGAACTGAAAAACAAACTCGATTTGTCAAAATTTATTAATTGCCCTGAGCCCCTTTAGATGTGGCCTAGCTCTTTCCGTCGTGGCCTCTCCAAAAATCAGACTACCATCCGCAAAAAGTAAGTGGTTGATGAGCGGGGCATGTCTATTTACATGAACCCCCTTAAGATCACCATTTGTGGAGGCCATTTTTAAGAGAGTTGATAGACCCTCACTACAGATGAGAAATAAGTAGGGGCTGAGTGGGTCACCTTGTCTAAGTCCACGGGTAGGAGTGAATCTTTCGCGTCTCTCTCCATTTACTACCACAGAATAAAAAACTATTTCAACGCATCTCATAGTTTTCTGAACCTATGATTCTATAAAGCCCATTCTCTTAAGCATGATTTTGATAAAAGGTCATTCCACTTTGTTGTACACTTTACTCATGCCGAGTTTCAAAGTGAAATATCCATGTTTCCCCAGTCTCTTCTTTGTCATGGAATGAAAAATTTCATAGGCGGCTAGAATGTTGTCTGATATGAGTCTCCAGGGCACAAAAGCACTTTGTGCTTTATCGATGCAATAATAAAGTACACTCTGAAATATGTTTACTAACATTTTTGCAGCAATTTTGTATAGAATATTGCAAAGGCTAATATGCCTAAATTGAGTCATAGTGCTAGGATTACTAACCTTTGGGATCAAGATGATTCATGTCTGATTGATTTTTGAGATATTGTGGGAGCCATTTAACAAGTCAATATGATATTTTGCTACTTTATTTCCCACAATGTGCTAGAATATTTAGCAAAACACTGCCCTTAAACCATCCTCATTCGAGGCCTTTAACAGGTTTATGGCTTTTAAGGCCAGACACACCTCTTCGTATCAAAATGCCCTTGTAAGTTCGTCATTCATCGATGGAGTAATGCAAGACACGAATCCCTCTAAAATCGCATCAGCATTTTCAATTTCATTTGATGAAGAAAGGGAGTCAAAATAGCTGGTAGCGAGCGACAAAAGATCCTCTTTATTTTCGTAAGTATTTCTATTTGAGTCTATCATTTTTCCACCCTGTTTCTTCTTCTTCTCTCGGTTGTCGCTTTGTGAAAAAAATCCGTATTTCAGTCACCATTCTTTAGCCAATTTGCTCAGGCCCTCTGTTCCCAATAGAGTTCCTCTTTGTCAGCCTCCAAACAGATAGCTAATTTGGCATCAATAATATTCCCTAATACTTCATCGGTTGGATTCAAAGCATTCAACTTTTGGAGCTGTTTTTCAAGATCCTTTTTTGTTAGGGATCTCTTTTTTTATTCTTTTAAACCAAGCCTCAAGACCCCCTCAACCTTTTTTAGTATTGTTGGAATAGAGCCCAAACTAGTATCCTACAAATTATTAACCTCCGATTCGCATGTATCCTCTAAGAGCCAAGCAGCTTCAAATCGAAAATGCCACATTTTTGCATACATATTATCCACCTTCGAATTTAGAAGTAGAGGACAATAATCTAAGAAAAAGTGTGTTAGGTGTTACACTTTATAATTCAGGAATAAATTCCACCATTCGTCATTAGCAACCCCATGATCCAACCACTCGCGAATATTATTTGATTTGGTTCGACCCTTCTCCCAAGTAAACCACTGCCCAGGATATCTTAGATCAGAAAGAGAGCAATAGGAAAACATCTCCTAAAACCTTTGCATTTGACTTTTACGTCAGATTAAACCTCATTATTTCTCAGATGTATATGCGAACTCATTGAAATCCCCTATGACTAACCAAGGGATTTGTGGGAAATCATTAAGAGAATGTAAAAAATTCCAAGAAGCCTCCCTTTGACTTTCTTCAAGAGCTCCATAAAATCTAGTGCACCTCCATTTCATTCCATTCGAGTCTTCATCAATCATAGTATCTATATGCCTTCATGAATACGGTTTGAACGACACCTTACAATCATTTTTCCATCCCATAGATAATCCACCTCTTCTCTTATTCGAGTCAATATCAATTCCATTCTGAAAGCCACACTTCCTCCTAATCTTTGCCATACAAGAACCCTATAGTTTAGTTTCAATCAAGAAAACTATAGAGGGATTTGAGTCCCTCAACATATGCTAGAGATGTTGAACTATCTGGGGTCTTTCCAAACCTCGAACGTTTCAACTTAAAAACTTCATCGCTTCCGGTTGCCCTTATTAGTAAGGCCTGCCAATCTGTTTTGGTTTGGTACCTACATTAAAATACCCAAGAGGCTTCATTCGAATCCACGTTTGAGGAAACTCTTGAAGCACTTGATTGAAAACAAGGCCATTTTAGCCCATCAATTTGTCTTATTGGGCTATTTTCTTCTTTTGAAACTGCCATCTCCTCATCAAATTTATTACTAACCTCATTATTAATATGGCCCATCTTACTTACTATTATTGGCCCAAGGATTAATGGGATATTTGACTTTCCTTTTGCAAAGTAAGGAATTTTGAAAGGAAAGCCCTTATTTGCTCCTTGATTCATAGGAATAGATTGTGACTCCCTCGTATTACTCCCTCCATAATTATTCATGGAGTTGCCACTGGAACTGATACTCCTATTTCAGATGAGTCGTTTTGATTGGTCAATAACTTTCACCGTGCCCTAATTTGCCATATAAAAATAAAAAAATGAGTTTTTCGTATTCAAATTTGACATAGACAAACGTACCGTTTGGGAGTGTGAGTTTTTTTTATTCTTTTTAGTGGTTTTTTGACATATAACCGTACCCTTAACCTTATTATTCCTTTGTATCCTAACTGGATAGTTGATGTATCATATTCCGAAAAGTTTCCAATAAAGTTTTCCAACTGTCTTACAACTACCTTGGACATAAAACTATAGGAGAGGTCATGGATAATAATCCAGAAATCAACTTCTGTTAATTGGACGGTCAACGAGTCTTCCCCTTGCTTTAGCCTGTATAACACCAACAAATGTGAATTAAAATTCCATGGGCCATTTTTTCTCAACTTGATCCACATTTACTTCAAAATAAAATCGAAATAAGAATCTACCATTTTCCAGATCTGATATTGAGACTCCTTCTAAAGGATGCCTTACATTGGCTAGTGTCGATCTCATAGTTTGGAAGTGAACCACACTTGAAGTAAGAAATGTTCCCACAAAACAATTTGCATAAGGTGTTTCACTATTAGATGATTCTACCCCTAACTGAATGGATTCTTCCTCTACGTCATTTAAAGATAAACTCGCTATAGAATCCTCCATTGGCTAAAACCTGTAAAAAATCGTAGGCTTAGTGTGGCAGACAAACTTGAAGAATAAAATAGTGTGCTAACAAGAACAAAAAAAACCATGTCAAAAGATAGAGAGAAAGTGTGTTAAAAGACAGAAAACAACTTTGATTTAAGTGTATACATTTAAAAAAATGAATACATATACTTATTTTCATATCAGATTTGTAATACCCAAATTTTGCCCGGCCCGATACAGATATTAAAATCAAATATAAAAATATATATATATAAAATAAATAAATGTTCAGTTTATTACAATAGTAGGCCCAATTAATTTACCCAAACCCAAAATACATCAGACCATTAAGCCCCAATATCACAAACCTGATTACCTAATTACATTACCCAACACCAGGCCTAAATTACAAACCCATTACAGCCCAAATCCCCAACCCGATTGCAGAAACCATAGCAGCTTGCAGCAAGCTGTCGTCGCTGCTCTCCATGCACACAGCAGCCACTGCCCCCACACACGAGCCTCACGTGCACCACCATCACGAGAGCCTCCGTACATGCATACGCCTTTGCCTTTGTACACGCCACGTCCCCAGCCTGCACTCCGTACCTGTAAAAGACGAGCAAACGAGCAGCAAAAACAGACAATAACGGCAAAAAAGGAGCAGCAATAAGGGATTGACAGCAAATACTAGCAGTAAATAGAAAATGTAAAAATTTTAAAATTTCTTTGTCTCTTTCCGGCTATAAAAAGGGCCGATTGAAATTTGTAAGACGGACACACATACTGAATACAAAAAAAAAATCAGATTTGAGAAGGTGATTCACCATTTTTGGTTTATTTATTTATTTATTTATTTTTGCGTTTCTCTATTATTTTTCTTTGCTTCTTTCTATTTTCTATACTAAAGGAGCAAAGAAAAGGGATTACCTTCATATTTCGCCGTGGAATCCTTGTCTACTTCGCCGTGATCGAAGTTTGGCAAGGGTTTCTGGGTTAAAAACGGCGGATAAGAAGAGATGAGGGCATAGGTTTGCTGATTGTTTTGAAAAGAAAAGGAAAGTAACTTGGTTTTTCTGATTTAGGGTTTAGAATGATATTTGGTGGTACTTAAACGACACCGTTTAAAGGCCTGTGACCCGCGCGGTGACCCGACCCGAGGGAAGGATCCGCGCGTTTCATCTCAATGGCCTATTTGCGCTGCTGGTCCTTTGTTTTAGTTCATATTTCTAATTATGTTTTCTTTATTTATTAATTTTACCCAATGTGTTTTGGATTCTGCTCACTTTAGTCCTTTCCATAGCGCAGTGTTTCGAGGTGTTGGGATTATTTCCCCTTTTGATCCCTCGTGTTATTCGCGCGTTTCACTTTAGTCATTTTTATTTATTTTAATTCTGTTTTGGGCTCTTTAATCTTATTTTAATCTCGTTTTGACCCCGCATTTATTTTTTTTTTAAATTTCTTTTGTTTCCTGTTAATTTGGTTCTAATTATGGTCGGATCCTTTTATTAATCAATTTAATAATTAATTTGTTGTTGTTACGTTATTCAGATTTTATTTATCTATTTTTATGTGTATATATTGCTTTACGTACTATACTTTAAGTTTTCTTATATATTATTATCATATGTATTAGTATTAAATTTCATTATGTATTATTTTAAAATTACAATATATTATTAGCATCATAAATTTTTATATATTATTAGCTTAGATTTATTATATATTTATTTTAAATTCATCATGTATTATTATTTCAGATTTATTAGGCATTATTTTAAAAGAAAATATTATGTATTGGTATATATATATTGTTCATTTTAAGACTTTGGCATGTATAATTTATTGATTGTGATTTCTCTTGTTGCCATTGTTTTCTTAGTTTACATTTTTAAAATCGATTATTAATTCATTTGATGTTTAATTGGTAATATTGATGTTCGCATAATAGGATCAAAATTATTGTGGCTATTCTTGTTAACATTTATCTATTGCTTGGTCATTATTTTTAGTGTGTGTTCGGATTACCAATCATCTCATACGTTACCATTCAATCGTGCTACATTAAAGACTACGTTTGATATCATTCAAGTGTCGAGAGTATTTTTATTCAAAAAGTTTTTCATAAATAACGCGACGCTAGGAATTTGTGATCCTCGAAAAGATTGTGTCCTAACTCACTGGATTCCAATCTTTCTCGGGATCTAAGAAACTGAATATCCTTTTTTAATTAACACATAAATAAAAAGCTCATTCTCGAGAATTCAATACGTTGTGTCCTAACGCATTGGATATGACATGTTGTTTTCTCGAGACGAGAATTTCTAACAAATGAAAATAAAAGCAATATTCAATATTTAGGAATTTTGTGAAATCGAACCCTAACTTATTGGATTTTGATTTTTTCATTTGACCCAAATAATCGGATATCCTTCTCAAATGCATAGATTTTAAAAGTCAAAAGATAAACTTAATTTCGAGGATTTAAAATGTTGCACTCTAACTTACTGAGTGTGTCAATTTATTTATTTGAAATAAGTGAGTCTCATTATCCAATTCATTTTATTCAAATTTTCTTTTCAAAGGATCGTATTTTAAAACCTTTTCAAATTCTCGATACTAAGACATTAAACAATCAATTCGGTACCAATTTTGGGCGTCACAAGGGTGCTAACCCTTCCTCGTGCGTAACAGACTCTCGAACCTGTTTTTTTCTCAAAATTCGCAGACCTAAAATTATTTTTAAGGTGATCCGATCACACCTCAATAAAAGATCGGTGGCGACTCCCATTTTATTTTCAAAGTCGATCCCCGTTTTTCAAATTTAAAAATAGTTTCGACAAGATTAATTTAATTATTTGTCTATGCAATATATCAATATAAAATGATACTAATTTGATAATATTATTAATGATTTGTAAAAATTAAATCAAATCAAAATTATATATATAAAAAATTATATTTATATATAATATATAATATTAAATTAAAATTATATATGATTTTAGTATTTATTTACCATATAAACAAATACCATAACATGTTACGAGTAATCATTGAACACCAAACTATCCTTATATTATATCATTATATCATGTTAGCTTAGGCATTCTATTTAGGGGTGTTCAAATAATAACTGAACCGAACTAACATTAATCAAATTAATCGAATTGTATAATTTTTTAACCGTTAATTGAACTAAAATATTTTAATTAATTCGATTAGTTAACTTAAATTTATATGTTTTTATCTTGAAAGTTAACCCAATTAACCAAAATTTTATGTCTTGAAACACTATATAATTAAAAATACTACATAAGTCTTGAAATTAACACATAATTAACATATAATATTAATTATTAAAGTTGATTAATTATTCGATTTCGAACAGAATTAACCGATAATTAAAATTTTAAAAAATTATTAATTAATTTCCGACTTAACTAATTTCGACCATCTATTAATTAATCGAATTAAATCAGTTCAATTAATTAATTTGATTTTAACTGAAATTTGAAAATACTAATTCCATTGGCTGCGACCGCAAATTTAGGGAAGTAAAAACCTTAGACAAACAATAAAAAAACGGGTTAGAGAGTAATGATATTTCCATGGTTAAAAACGACAACCGCCAAATGCACAAGGATTTCATCCTACTTTCCTTAAGCTAACACGTGGAAACAACATAGCGGTCCAAGATGAAACCCACCTGTAATTACAAGCCTGAGATCCCCATTCATCTAATCAACCTTCTCTCTCTTTTCTTGGTAGGGGGTGGGGCCCAAGACTAGACCTTTGCTTTGCTGGCTTCTAGCCCTCCATTTTTGGTCTTTTATGGGTCTTGTCTGCTGAGAATTTGAGGGAGAAACAAGAGAGACCCCATCGCAATTTGCCAAGTAAGAGAAAAAGGTTTTATTAGTTTGTTCAGGCCAAAGCCGAAATCTTTCACATAAATACACTCCCCTTTTTGAACAAGGAAAAGAAAAAAAAACCCCTGTTCCTTTTCATTTTTTCTGTTATGTTCTTATCTCGTTCTTGTTCTTCAATTATATCTCATCACTCAAAAACCAAAACCAAAACCAAAACCAAAACCAAAACCAAAACCCAAACTTAAACTTTTTCTTTTGATTTGGTTGATCCATAGATCTGCTAATTCCAATTCCATGCTCGCATGAAGTTTTTTCCTTTTCTGTTTCCAGATCCTCTTCTTCAAGTTTAAACCAAAGTGGTCAAACTACAAGGTATACTTCTTCTTATTTTTTATTTTAATATTTAGTGTGGGACAGTGGGAGATATGAGTTGAATTACGAGGATTAAAGGGTCTTAAGGGATATGTAAAACTGGGTTGTTTAAAGTTCTCAATGTGAAACATTAGACCTTCCGGATGTTCTAATGGCTGACCAACTACTTCGTTAGAAAAAAAAAAGAAAAGAAAGTGAGCTTTGACCGGTTCTTTTGTTTTTAAAAACCCTTCCTTTGTGTTTCTGTTGTTTGAGCTCGATATTAATATCTTCTTGTAAATTATTGATCTGCTAATTATTGATTATACAGTTATCAAATTTGTTGTTTCATCTGAGTGATGCTGTTAACTTTGTATTTGAGGTTAAGAGTAGTGGAAGATATTATTTTTACTTAAGGCTTCCTTGGTTTAGTTGTTTTTGAGCTTTATTGCACATTGCAATATTGCTAATCTTTTGGTCTGCTTTGTTGTTGCTGTTGCTGTAGTACTATTTAAATTATCGTGTTGAGAAGCAAAGGAGAATATGGCTTCGCTGTTCAGGTTTCTAAGGTTTGGTTGTATATAGGGCACATTTAGATGTGGAGAACTTGGAGGGGTTTCTGGATGAGATGAGGGATGTTATCTGGGTTGATGAACTTTTTGAGGGCCTGTTTTCGGCCAAGGTCAGATCAATACAGTCACACAAGTTTGGATACCGGAGGTCGCCAAGATGGACTTTTGTGGTACAAGGACACAGGGCAGCACGTCAATGGTGAGTTCTCGATGGCAGTGGTTCAGGCAAACAATTTACTTGAGGATCAGAGCCAACTTGAGTCTGGTTGTTTGAGTTTAAATGAGTTGGGTCCCTATGGTACTTTTGTTGGCGTATATGATGGACATGGGGGCCCAGAGACTTCACGTTTCATAAATGAACATCTTTTTCAACATCTCAAGCGTAAGTACAAAGCCTTTGCTTGGGGTTAATTATTTATTAACCTTTATTTACTGATTAAGTAGATGAAACTAATATTCTATAAGCAATTTGTTTTGGATAGAATTAAATGATTGAATAGCATGGTAAAGTTGTTGCCGCTATAGTTGAAGACTTAAGGTTTGTTGTTCTAAATCCAAACAGTTTTAGGTTCATGATTATCACTTTTGTTATTTTGCATCTCACTGCTGATTCGTAGCTGTAGATCGTGGTCTTTGTCTTGACTTATTTTTATTTTCTTCATGCACTTTTGTATCATTGATGTTTACTATTCAACAATATTTGTTATGTTCAGGGTTCACTTCAGAGCAGCAGACAATGTCAGTTGATGTGATACGAAAAGCGTATCAAGCAACAGAAGAGGGTTTTTTGTCTCTTGTTACCAAACAGTGGCCTATGAAGCCACAAATTGCAGCTGTTGGATCCTGCTGCCTGGTTGGTGTCATATGTGGTGGAACCCTCTATGTTGCCAACCTTGGTGATTCACGTGCTGTTTTGGGGAGAGCTGTGAAGGCAACAGGAGAGGTTCTAGCCATTCAGCTGTCGGCTGAGCATAATGTGTGCATAGAATCTGTAAGACAAGAGCTGCAGTCATTGCACCCTGATGACTCACAGATTGTTGTTTTGAAGCACAATGTATGGCGTGTAAAAGGTCTTATACAGGTAATTTTCATCTGATCATGCTATAGACACTCAAGAGAGTCCTTGCCCGAGTTTAGCACTACAGAGAATGCTACTTATGATTATTTAAAAATTTTGTTTTAGCTTTCTTGATTTATACTCAATGCCTAGAGCATAAACATGGGGCAGAGTTTCAGCTGGTGATGCTTATTTTTTTAAAAAGTAAAAATGAGCAAATGCCTTTAAAAGTGTTTGGAGTAAAAATGTTATATGATTACAATTCCTAAGTAGTATTTGATGGGAAATTGTTTGATTGGTTGGAAAGAAAGAGTTATATCAGCTGCATCATATGTTTTCCTCCTATATGGTGGAGCCATGGAAGGAGAAGGATAGCCATTATAATTATTGGTTCCAGTTGGATGCATGGCTTTATCTGCAAAGTGAAAAGAGGAAAAAGGAAACGAAAAAAATCTTTGGCTATGAGAGAAGTTTGTAATTATTAAAGATCATGGAAAAGGATAAAATGGTGCTACCGGCTGTTGCCTAAAAGCTGTGCAATCTAAGAAAGTTGTTGGACTGTATGTTGATCTCATGGAAAGGAAGAATTTCGATAGTTATCCATTGATACAGCACGTTCCTTTTGATAGTTATTAGGTTTTATTTGGGAATCACATTAGCTGCTGGATTTTCATCTATATAGGTATATGATCTAGGAGTTAATTCTCCCATGTTTCAGTTTTACAAGAGAATAAGCTAAAAATCCTGGTTTGTGCTGTACTGGTGGCTTTGGGAGATGTTCGGAGCCTTCTCTTGGCAAAATGACCCCCCTCCCCCTGGCGCACACACGCAAAGGGAGGATATGTAATTCACTGTGTGAGATTGGAGTAATAGTTCTTTTACCATGCCCCGTAAGTTCAACTTATTTCAATGATAGATGCTATCACTGCCTTAATTCATTCACGAAGTATCTGCAATAAGTTTACTAAAACAACCCCCTCACCATCTCCCAAACAAAGAGAGGCTTAGTACATTTCACTAGTGCATGGTTTTATGATTTTCCATGGTATGTTCTGCTTTCCCTTGCATATTGAGTGTGTTATTGATAGAATTCTTAACCTTTCAGGTTTCCAGATCAATTGGTGATGTATATTTGAAAAAGGCCGAGTTCAACAGGGAGCCTTTATATTCAAAATTCCGCCTTCGGGAACCTTTGAAAAGGCCAATATTAAGTGCAGACCCATCAATATCAGTTCACCAACTGCAGCCACATGATCAGTTTGTGATATTTGCATCAGATGGGCTGTGGGAGCACTTAAGCAATCAAGAAGCTGTTGATATAGTACAAAATCATCCACGAAGTGTAAGTTCATGCCTCAAAGTTAAATATAGTTGATCTGTTTATAACACTACTCCGTTCTCCTATCCTTCTGAAACTTCCATTTGGTTAGAGTATGAAAGCCTTTTTTAGTTGGTTGCTGATAATAGATTATGGAAGCTTTGATTGTGATATTGAGAATATTTCCTTTGTTGTATGACTATGAGCTATGGCATCCCACCGGAAGAGCCATGATTTCTGGCTACTGCTTGTTCAATATTTTTCCATGCCATTACTGCTGCTTAACATTTACCTTTTTAACTTTCAAGCAAAATACCTTGATAACAAGTCGTCTGGTTTGAACACTACCTCCCTACATCACATTTTATTTGATCTTCAGACCAATTGACTGATAATGAATGACAATATGCTCTGTAATGAGCATTTTTACGCCCTTCTTCAATGTTTCTTGTTGCATGTGTGTCAAGTGACTACACGCATACACGAATGCATGTTCATTCAAGGTGGAACAACAATGTTCTCGTTTTCTTCTGTCTTTTGATTTTGTTTTCCTCTGTTCATTCACAGATAAGTAGTTGCGTTTATCTTGTCATCTTAAATTAAGTGTACCAAAAGAACTGAGAAATTAACCTTTTTTTCTTATTGGGTTTTGGACTTAATGCAGGGAAGTGCAAGAAGGCTGGTAAAAACTGCTCTAAAAGAAGCAGCAAATAAGAGGGAAATGAGGTATTCTGACTTGAAGAAGATTGACCGCGGCGTGCGTCGGCATTTCCACGATGACATCACAGTAATCGTGGTGTTTCTTGACTCAAACCTTGTGAGCAGGGCTAGT
Source organism: Gossypium hirsutum (assembly GCF_007990345.1). Classification (NCBI taxonomy): domain Eukaryota; kingdom Viridiplantae; phylum Streptophyta; class Magnoliopsida; order Malvales; family Malvaceae; genus Gossypium; species Gossypium hirsutum. The sequence continues at coordinate 5,061,616 of NC_053448.1, forward strand.
TCGGTTAAGGGTCCGGATCTATCAGTTAAAGGAGGAGGAGTCAACTTTCGTCCTAATATACTGGCTCCTTGTGCCACACCAACAGAAGCTGGCAGTACCTAATCGTGCTGCATGCTTTTATTTGTTGTATCATTGTCTAATGTGAATACACCTGGTAGATTCCAAAGGCCTTAAGAGGAACAAGCCTTCAATTCTTTAATATACCCTGTAACTTTTAACTGGAAACCAATACCTGCATTTAACATCGTGCCGAAAATCTTAAAATGAGCTTAGAGGAAAAGTGCAAGATAAGGTGACAGACAGATTATTATAGTTAATTAAACTAGTTTCCGTTCTCATTATATCAGTCTCCTTTTGTTCTTCAGTTACTGCATTCGACTCTTTTTGACTTTGTTAATTCCACTGTTTCAACAGTATATGTTCTTTTATTTATTTATTTATTTTTGCTTTTCATTCTTGGAAATACAAACACAATTAACATCTTACTGATCAGAAGCAAAGGGAGCTAGCAACCATTTCATGGTTTTTGGATATCTAGTGAAATTATGTTTCCGAACTCTTTTCTGGGCTTTCATAAATTATTGTTGGATCGTATTGCCTGCTAAAACTCAATAAGATTAATACCTGCTGTTTCACGAATTTCGAATTTTACAGTGTTGGATTGTTTTGTCTGTAATATTGACGAAGGATTCAGGGACAATCCCACCATTTCGTTTAATGTTGTCTGGCAGGCATATCTGTTCATGCTTTTCCGGTAGTCTGCTAAGTTTCATATTAGACATTGACAATATTATTATTAAATGTTTTCTTGTCAAAATCTCTACGTTTGAATTATGTATAGCTAAGTTTTCAAAGGGAATTCCATAAAACATTTGGTAACGGGACTCTCCTGTTTCATAGATTTTAACTTTTTGGTTTCAAGACTCAAATATGAGAAATATCATCATAAATCTTAAAATGAGATTTTTTTACTGATTTCATTTTCTAAACAAACAATTTCCGTGTGTAGATAAAGCATGCAGATACCAGGGTTAAAAAAAAATTGGAGAGTCAGCTCATTCATACATGTCCAACAAAGCCATGGTTTGATCTGACTGTTCAGTTTTTTTCTTTTTTCTTTTTTTTTTTCTTTTTTAACTGTGATTCCAACCTAAATTATTCTTGGAGAAGATAAACACTAGATCAATAGGTCGGTTCTTAAGTTCTCAATATTTTTCTTTTAAATATTCATACCCAACCTGTTTTGAGATAGATATTGGGATAAAGATCTCTAACGCCCCTTCAAATACATGAAAGAGCTCAAAAAAAAAAAAAAAAAAACTGACATGCGAATATGACTAACATAGATGGCAATGGCTAATGCAAACAGCTAATGATAGAAAATCCACAAGTTTCTCCCTTGGAATGCATGAAAGAAAAGAAGCTACCCCATCCTCCAACAGCAAAAAAGAAACACATATTGGAACATAAGTTTTGAGCAGAATTCGAGAGGGTTTGAAGTTTCACTATCTTCTATTAGTAGTTTTGTACACATGCAATGATACACATCCTAGAAAAGCTTGATTATGATCATGCAAATGAATAATTACAGGTTTTACAATTTAAATTCCAGAAACATCCTTCCTACCTTAGATACATTGAAACCAAGAACTGGGAGAAGAGTATGAATTCACTAACAACGGTAGCCGGAGAGTGTATCCCAAGCAACGGGACAATGTCTACCTGCAACCAGTTTTCAACAGCTGATCCCACCACTGCACCAGCAACAAGCCCCCCTATAGTAATCAATGTAGCCTTACCTGCCAAAAGAGAGGAAAAAAACACAAAGGAAATGACTTAAGATGTTTCATCTAAACTGAAGTTTAAACAAATTTGGAATTTGTACAAGAATGCAGTCTAATCTATTGGCATGCTTTGGCAGGTCATGAAACCCCTATGGCAGGCCAACTTCCTTTTGCTTTAAAAGACTTCAATAGCAAAGCCTCAGTTCAACTCGAGGAAACTGATAAGGTTATTAGCTCAAAGAAAGAAAAATTCTGATAAACCACTAGACAGGGAAGCACAAAGAAGAGTTAGCCATATGGAATGATTATATGAACTTTGGAAATCTTCTATGCATGATAAAATGAAATTTGGAAATTTTCCAGTAATCCATTTTCACAAGCAATACCCTACAATATATGAACTAGTGAATAAAGTTAAATCAAATATACACCATTAGATACAATGTTTTTCACTCAGTAAGAAGCAGCAGCACTCCGAAACCCAAAGGTTTTCTCTGCTCTTTCTCCCTGTCCTTTGCTTCTTTGGATAAGATGAAAAAGCAAACAAATAGCAAGTAGAAATTGCTGGATTCTCACATTTGACAAAAGCAACATGTAATTAAATTTTCTATTGCAAGCAATAAAATCCACATGCAAGAAGTCTCATTACCTAGCTTGACATTCTTTCTGGTCATAAAATATAAGGAAGCTCCAAAGCTACTTGCTAAGATAAGCCCAGGAACATCAGGTCCGGTGTAAGGAACCACAGAGGACGTAGAAGCTCCATTCACATACGTCAGAACCATAAGAGCTCCATATACACCAGCTTGTATGCCCAATTCGCTTGTAACCGGCGCTACAACTGAAACAGGTAAATTCTTCACAGTCGTTTGCACCCACCGTGGCATCGATCCCACCCCGGAAGGATTAACAGGTTTAACATCTGCATATCTAATGCTCCTGTCCACCACCTTTCCGGCTCGTCGTTGGGTTAAGCTTCGCATAAGCAACATGTCATACGCAGCCTCAACCTAAAAACATAAAACATAGTACTAAGAAAAACAAAAACCATAGATTACCATGCTATGTCCAGGGGATCTTCTTAGTTAAGTGAAAAGAAGGATAGATGAACCACCATAAGCATCATCTACTTCATGGCAACAAATAACAGCATCTGCATAATCTAGAAAATGGGAAATGTCCACCAGATACAAATGGGAAATTACATGCTATAAAGAACTTTTTTTTTTTGGTAGGTATGCTGTAAAGAACAATTATTGTAAATTGAGACAATAAAATCAAATCCAGGTAATGGACACAAAGTAAAAAACTCAAATCGCAATTTGAGAGCATAAATAAATGACAGAATTTGCAAACTACACAGAGAAGATTGGAAATGCTAACAAGTTGCATGATTATCGAATTTATACAAAAAGGTTCAATATTTATCATCAAAATCGTTTGAACTTCAGAAAATTCTGAAATTGAACAAAAGAAGAAAAAGAAGGGCAATGAATTACCTGAGCGATAGCTTCTTGGTCATCCTTAATAGAGGCAACAATCGAATTCTTGGCGCGAAGAATATCATCAAAAGAAGCATTTTCGGAGACCCCAAGGAGCTTGAGCGCGTTCTCAACAGACATCTCGAAGGGAGCCGAATCATCAGCTCGTGAACCAGCTCGAGCTGCTAATATTCGCCGGGAGTGGACGATTGTGGTGGCTCTCCAGGGCTCGGTCTTTGTGGGTTTAAAAGAAGGGTAGGTTTGGGTGGGGAGGTTGACCGGCGGTCTGGGAATAGGGGTGCCTGGAGTGAGACGGTTTGACCGGACGGAGAGTGTGGTTGCAGCCATTTTTCGAACAAAAAATGATAAAAAAAAAGCTTTTTTATTTCCCTTCTTTTTTGGGACAAGAAAATGTAAGGTGAATTTAATCAGACATGAAAAAAAAAGCTTATGCTTGCGCTTGGGTCGGGAGTATGTTTTCTTTTGATGGGGACCGTTCGATTGTCTGACCAAATCATTCTTCGTAACTTTTGCTTAAAAATTGTCACATTAAAATTTCAGGAAATTACAGCCTAATTGTCTTTAACAGTTCTCGATCCCCACTGGCGTAGCTTAAGACAAAAGAAAGATGTTAAAATCACAGCCAAAAAAACCAAGAAAAAAAAAACTAAAAATTGTGGTGATGAGAGTAAGCAGCATGTGTACACGTCTCTAATTTCTGGACAGTCCCTTAACCAAACAAAAAGTCATCTAGGGGTAGTTGAAGAGCGTTAATTGTTACGCCATTGAAGAACAAACATCCACAAAAACATGTTGGCTATGAGTAAATGGTTCACGCTCACACCTTTTATGTCTAACAGGTTTAGTAAGAGAGTTGGGTTTTCCAACAGCCCTGGTTCTGTTCGAGCCCATGTCAATGGAGGAGGAGACGACACCAACAACAGTAAAAACAACGACAAGAAGAAGAAGAAGAAAGTTGTGGTGGTTGGCTCGGGTTGGGCTGGTCTCGGTGCTGCTCACCATCTCTGCAAACAGGTTCTTACTATATTTGCTTACGGGGGGAATCCTGTCTTTCCCTTGAGTAACTTACAGTTTAGGTGAAAATGAGGAGTTACGATTTTTGTTTCAGGGATTTGATGTTACTGTTCTTGATGGTGGTGATGGTATAGGCACTCCAGATAATGTCGGTATCCAAGGTAAATCATTGTAGAACCAAACTTTTATGTTTCTGCTCTTCTGCCATGATTGAATCATACAAATGCAGTGCCACAAAGGGCTTGGTTTTCCCATTAATGCACTAGTATGACTTATGTTGCTCCTCTAATAATTTGTTTATTAGATTCTTTGATTGAATATTGAACACTAATCTCTGGTTTGAACCCTTTTTTCCTTATTTTATTTGGGGGGGTGTTAGGGTTTTGGTATCCCTATAAAAATATATTCAGTCTTGTTGATGAGTTGGCTATCAAGCCCTTCACTAGCTGGACAAGATCTGCACAGTATTCAGGGGAAGGATTAGAGGTATTTTCTATTAGTTGCTTTGAACAAACATGCCATTCCACCTGATATAAGAACTGTTATAGTTGCATCATTCAATAGTTTCTACTATCTGTTTGGAACAAAGCTAGCAAATCAAGCAATAATTTTCTCGTCATTGTTATAAGAATGATTTGTTCATGGTAAAAAGTAAAAAACAAAGACATTTCTCCCATTGTGAAAACCTTGGTAAGCTAAATATTATGAACCTTCGATAGAGCTGCTTTCGGTTTTCTAAACAGACATGGGATAACTCTGCAGGTTGAATTTCCAGTATACCAGGAACTCCCTCAATTGCCAACTCCATTAGGAACCTTATACCACACTCAAGTATGTTCTTAGTTCCATCTTCATGCTTTATTTGCTAGTCTGTAAAGTCGATAGTTCCGCTTATTAACATCTCGAGATCGTTCCATTATATGCAGTTTGTCCGACTCCCCTTGGTTGATAGATTAACATCACTTCCTCTGATGGCTGCAGGCAAGTAGTAATGATTCATTGTCTTCCAAAAAAGTAACGGTGTTTTTCCAATGCCTGGGGATATCGACTTTATCCTTTGTTTTTTTCTAATAAGACTTCTCTGCTTTTGCACTGAATATTAGGCTGATTATTTTCCATCTCTTTGGGATTGTAACTGGATGTTTTTAAATAAACATAATTATGGCAATCTTTCTTAGCTTTCTATTTATTTCCGTTATCAGCTGACCGCTCCTCCTGTTTGCAGTAATTGACTTTGACAACACTGATGTTGCCTGGAAAAAATATGATTCAAGTAAGGATTCCCTTTCAGTACTAGAATCCATCATTGAATGAATCAAAGATGAAATATTCAAGTGCCTTATTCAGAGGTTTAACTGGTAGTTACTGCAAGGGAGCTTTTTAAACGGTTTGGATGCTCAGAGAGGCTCTATCAGGATATTTTTGGTCCGTTACTTCAAGTGGGTTTGTTTGCTCCCGCAGAGCAATGTAGTGCTGCAGCAACTCTAGGACTGCTATATTATTTAACTCTTGCCCACCAGGTTTGATTGTTGAAGTTCCTCTCTATAAATGTTTTGAACCTGTGCAAAGAATTTTCAACCCAACTCCCATTCTGATCTGTAATCTGCTGTTGCTCAAATTTGACCCTGTGAAGTTTTATGTTATGAATGGTTATAGAAGCATTTCGATGTAGCATTTTGTTGTGGAACTACTAAGCAGAAAATTTTCGAGCCATGGGTGGGGTCTTTGAAGGCTAAAAGCTGTGAAATGTTGGAGGATAAAAAGGTGACAGATTTTAACTTCGATGAGGAAACAGGTTGCGTAACAGAAGTAGTTTGTGGCAACGAGACATACAGTGTTGATGCAGTTGTTGTGGCTGTTGGGATCACCACACTTCAAGAAACTATCAAGAAAAGGTTTGCCCTTCTGTTCTTTCCTTACATAGGATTCATCGTTGTGTAATATATGCTATAAGTTTGGAACTTAATACACGTAGTTTAAGTTGAATTTATCTTTTCAATATGTTGGACCAAAGCTTAATGTCCTAATTTTTAGTTGGATGGTCTTCCATGCTTTTATGTTTTCTCTAAATCTTTACTAGAGTTTTAGTGCTTCAGTTGACAGCTGTTTTCAGCTATCCTGTTTAACTGGCAATTGAGTCCTGTTTAGTGCAGCATTATGTAAACGGGAAGAGTTTCTGAAAGTTTTGAACTTAGCCGGCATCGATGTGGTTACTGTCAAGTTGTGGCTGGATAGGAAGGTCTGTACCTAGATCTTCCCTTGGTTTAGAACTGAATATCATAACAGCAATCTTGTGCATTTCTCTAATGGATTTCTTTGTTTACTTTATTTTCCTCCTTTTGATCTATTATTTTGACTTAAAACTGGTTGTCTACTTCAATGGTATATCCATCTATGCACTTTTCTGATATGCTCTTGCAGTAGGTTCTGAAGAAATTTGACTTGGATTTACTGAGTTTAAAAAGATAATAGGTAGACAGCTAATCATGGTCCTTTTAGTTTTCATCACAAGAAATTGCAGCAAAAATAAACTTCGCTGCATCTAAAAGGATATTATGCTGCATCAAGAAGTCACTTTGCCAAGGTGCTAAAGCTGATATTATGTATTGAATATACCAGGTTGCCATCCCGAATCCAAGCAACGCTTGTGCTGGATTTGATGATTTATTCGGGTGCACCATCTTTGACTTGAATGTAATTCATGACGAGCATAAAGATGATACAGAAACTGTATTAGAAGCTGATTTTGTAAGTTCATGCATTCAAACATGGGTCTTATTTTTTTCATTGGACGGAAAGAATTTTTGAAACTCTGCCTTTGAATATGGATCTCACCTTTACCTTGTCATGCAGTATCATGCCAATGAGTTGCTGCCTTTGAATGATGAGCTTGTAACCGAAAAGGTTATTTCATACCTATCAAAGTACATAAATGACCTCGAGAGTGCCTGTGTGGTGGCCAAAGAAATCGGAAGGTTTCCGAAAAGATTGACTCATTTTTTCCCGGGTGAGCTCCTAACCACCTAATTGAATTGAACGGTAACAAAGTGTATATCAAGGGAACGATGAGGGTTTATTTTGCCAAGAGTTTATTAACTTTAGACTTAATCTTGCAAGATGTTTTAACTACTTAAGTTAGGAAGATCATGATGCATATATGGAAGAAAACCCATAAATAGACTTTGATCAACCATAGTCTTATAAATTTCGGACCTTTTAAAGCATTCTGCAATATGTTTAGATACCTTTGGACTAAATCACTACTTAATTCAGTGTTTTCTTGCTTCTTGAAAAGGTTCATATAAGTACATGATGCGTGGATCTACATCGTTCCCTAATTTGTTTATGGCCGGAGACTGGATAATAACTCGACACGGTTCCTGGCTACAGGTTGCTTTTGTGATCTCAAATTGCATATAATTTAGCCAGAGATTTTTATAGCATAATATAACTGGTTAGAAAATGGTTTTTACTCGCTTATAACAGGAGAAATCATATGTCACGGGGCTTGAAGCTGCAAACAGAGTGGTAGATTATCTTGAAGAAGGGAGTTTTGCCAAAGTGATTCCTGTTGAGGAAGACGAGCCTCACATTGAAGCACTTCGCAGCTTAAATAGACGGCTTAACGAGATCATCAGCCAAGTTCCCTTGTCCAGTTATTTTCTTCAATAGATCCAATACAAAATAATGTATACAACAAATACGCACGTTCATGCAGAAGAATGCTCCTCTGAATTTGGGAATCATGTAAAGGCAATAATAATTATTATTGACTTCAATATGAATCATGCTTAGGAAACAACTTACCTTCTTTTCCATCTAATGTACACAAGTTTACAAGGGCATCCCTGCTTAACAAAGCAGGGATGGATCCATAAAAGAAATCACAGAATAACTGTTTCGGGTTCAAAAGACGATTGAGATTACTTATGATAAACATCAGCCAGCTTTTGATGTTCTTACCACTTGTGGCAGGGTAACTGAATCAAGGTTCTTGGGATAGGGAGTCCACAAGCCAAACCCACCTCTACTTTCTTTCATGCTACTACCGCTACCCTTGAACTCACTCAAGCTTTTCACCCACTCTACCTTAGAAGAATGTTCCCGAGTATGTGGGTGCAGGATAAAAAGTGAATAGTACTCGCAATTTCGAAACATAAAGAACTTAAACAACCCCTTTAACCTGTATACAACATAGCCAAAGCTCAGTTGGTCTCTTGGTGTGAAGAGATTGACCTCATTGAACCACAAGCAGTTAAACAAATTATTCAGTGCTGTATGTTCCCTTATAATTATGGCTCCCTCTGGCACATCTGCATTTGGTTTTTGTGTTAGTATCAAGAAATATAAAATGCATCAATAGAAAAAATATATATAATGCATCCTTTACGAACTCATTGGAAGGGCATGCACTTCACTACTCAAGGCAACCCTTCCATATTTCATAGAAGAGCCCTATGTCTCCCTTCATACCGCTAATCGTATTTTTCTTCAAGCTCCATGGCTCCATGCCCTCAGAGTAATATATCTTCATATGCAGATCGATAAGAGGTCTGGCATATCGCTTCCTCCGCTTGTTTGCATCAGCCTCCTCATATATACTCCTATGATGTTTATGCTGAGCAATAGCATAAGTATGCTTATCACGCCATAAGTATCTGCCAATAGAAAATGATTCATAACTGTTTCTGCATCGATGTAAATAATTCAAACTTTATATAGCTAGGGAAAAGTTAAATCAACAAGGCATATTTAGTAGGCTTGGATATTATAGGAGATTGTCTTTCCTCATTCATCAACAAGGAAAAATATGGAAAAAGCAAAATTGTTAACAATTGAAGAAGACATGAATTTACCTTTCAAGAATAAGCAATGGATCAACTATCAGCTCCATTTTACCATCAATCCAAATGCTGTACTGTGCTTGGGGGAATAACCTGTGGGTTAAAATCTTGGGAACCTTCCCATTCCTTCTGGGCTCATCATAAGGTTGATGCTTCAATGGGATAAGACGCCATAAGCCTACCCACATCCCCTTATCTTTATCCTTCCTGACGGTCACATTTTCTTTAATAAATTTGAGAGATACTTCATCAACAACCATCAGAAAACAGAAGAGCTTCTTAGAACGAATATTTATATTCGATGGCTGATGAGGTACATCATATCCATCAAAAATCCCAGATGCAACCAAAAACCTACATCTCTTGACATATTCGATATCCACGGGATTCATGTCAGCACCTCCATTTTTCAGAAATCCACAGTGCACCTAAAAGGAGAATTTTATTACATTATAAAGCCCTTTAATTCTCTTTTCAACCATCTAAAAGGGGTAAGTAGGAGAGGGTTGATGCAAGAATGAGAAAATTTTCATCCCCAAAATAGATGAAATCTAACAAATAATTAGGGGAAAAAATCTTCCTTTTTTTTTTTTAATCTCCAGGACCTAGACCATTATTATTTGCATTTGTTATCTACGTATATGAATACGACCAGGGGATTAAAAGCAGTAAAATATGTCCTACCTTCATACTTGGCTTCAAATTAAAATTCTCTTCTCTTTGCAGCCAGCTTTGGTTACCTCCAAATACTGCGAAGGATTGAGATCCATTGTTAACCAAATCCTCCTCCTCAATATAGGTTAGATTTTTAACAATTGCATCAGGTGTTCTTCCCTCTGGAATAACTATTTTGTCAGGGTCATCAGCTACCGGAATTGGACAACCTATTTCATTAACTTACAATCAATATCACTCATATTAAAACAGAGGTATCAACAGTTTGATGAAGACGAGCTAGCAATCTTACGATGTTCTGGTTTTGGAGCCAATCCAAGCAAGTCCATTGCGATGAACACCTTGCCCTCTTTGTTACACATAGCTGCATATGAAGGGAACATATTGTCTTAAACCAATAACAAAACGAGGTTACAATTTGCAGACCAAAAATTTTAGATTGTTTAGGACAATTTTACTAATTATGGATGTAACCTTGACAAATGAGAAATGGTGACTAAATCGAAAATTAGTGAAGCACACAAAAAATGGAAGCAAAAGCAAATTCTGGCTTGTTTATAAACCTCCCTAATACAGAAAAGAAGCCTACCAATCTTTTTTCCAAGTATTTATCTGATTAATTAATTAACATGTACAAAAGATGATAGTATATCAAATCAAACTAACAGCATTTGTTAAGTAGTCTAAGTACACTACAGGCCAATGTTGAAACATAAATTTCAGTTAACTTTATAAATGACCAGTTGCTGGAGAAAAAAATTTGTACAATAGATCAGTATCCATTCATTCTCCTACGTTATACCTTTCCAGAAACTAACAGAAAGCCGACTATTTAAATCCAAACAAAGATAAAGTTACGTACATACCAATGTAAAGATGGATGAAACCGTACCTGACAAGAAAGAAATTGAAGATTGGCATGACCAAACATGAAATAGCAATACAATAAGAATAAGTAGCATCCATAGAATGCCTGCTACAAGAACCAATCGAATAAACCCCTGCTTCCACACAATCTTGATTGGATTATCTTGTGGCAACCTCATTGAAGAAAACAAGCCACTTTCATCATCTGCATCAAAACCCCACCAAAACTACATCTTGTCAAAGTGACCCCAAAATCAATAATCCATAAAATGAAGCCGGTAACAGAAACAATTTACACTCCATTCCTTAATGAATACAAAGATATACGATCATACAACATAAATCAATGCTATAACGGTAACCCTATTTTTCAGTTCATCAAGGGATGTGAAAATCGTATAGATTTTGCTTACCTTTAGCAAAAGGGCGTTGATTATTACGGTCTCCTCTACGGTTTAAACGAAAAGACTGAGGGCGTTGAAGCTTACTTTCCATTAGTACTCACTTACACCTCATAACCAATAAAAGAAAACTTCAAAAAGCCCGGCGGAAATGATCAAAATCAAACAGGGAAAGTTACTAATAAACTGCCATTATATTAAATCTAAAAAAAAAACTTGAAACTTCAACGAAATGTATCACAGATATGGAATCCAACAAAGCATAAAAAAGAAATAGAAGGGCAAAAATATTAATACCTATCAAAGTCAGAGGAATTCATATAGAAAAACAGATAAGCTAAACCAGGGAGAAAGAGGAAAGGAGGTAAAACAAAAGAGTGGGTGTTGATGTTCGTTTTGAGACTGAAATCTGAGAGAAAGCAAAAGAAAATATAAATCTCAAGTAACGCTGTTTAATGTGTCATGAATCATTGGGTATCTGAAAGAAACAGGGCTAACGACATCGTTTTATCTCATCACCAGAAAAGAGTGAATGAAGCAATAGCAATTTGGGCTCTGGGCTTCACCAGCCCAATTTTAAATTCCATCCAGCCTTGTTTTAGGCTAAAACGAATTCTCTCTTTAACGGTTCAATTCTCGTCTTGGATATAAAATAATTTTAAAATTTATGGTCAACATCTATCAAAGATTATTCACTGAATTACCAAGGGCAAGCGACATAAAAAGCCACATAAGCATTGTTTATTAATTTGGCATTGATTAGCTTTGATCGGTCAACTTATCAACTTATAGTGTGAATCTTTTTGAACCTTTATATATTTTTAAATGCTCTGCATTTATTTATGGGTAACTATTTGATACATTAAAATTTTTTAATTCCACCAGTGGAGTTGTGATTTTATCATATGTCAAGTAGTATTTAAAATTTTAAAAATAAGTAAATAGGACATGTAGTAAAATCTTAACCCGTTTATAAGGTTAAAAATTTCTATCAATGTGCACCAAATAATTATCATTTTATAATTATATATAACTTTTGTTTTATATAATTGATATATTATAAAAATTAAATTTCATAATTTTTTAAAGAAAATTAACTCTCTTTTTTTAGAATTTTTTGTGAACTTTTATATGATTTTTGAGCTTTTATTTTGATCTCTTTAATATATAAACTTTTTTTATAAAATTTTTAAGTTTTATACAATTATTATGTTATAAAAATAAATTTTAATAAATAATTTTTTAAAATTATATATTAAAAATATAAATTTTTACTTTTTATTTTTTTTGAATTATTTTTGATATAAATAAACATTATGCCATGTGACGACTTTTAATCCGTTGGTTTTTTTAACAAATTTAAACAATTGGGTAATTTGGTAACGAAAATAAAATTTAGGTACCAATTCTAAAAAAAAAGTTTAAACACTAAGATTTGAAAAATATATAATTTAAATACCAATTTATCATTTTATTAAATTTCTTTTCTTATCTTTTATTTTTTTAAAATTTTTAATTTTGTCATGGTTCAACCATCAAATTGATTATTACTGGTATTTTTTTATAGAGAATATTGGCATTATATCTATATTTACATATTAAAATTTATAATACTATAATAAAAAAATAAAAAAATATTACATTTTAAAAAATAAAAATATAGATGGATCTAAACTAATATGAGTTATTACTTTATAAATATAAACATATTTAAATGAAATTAGATTATGTGACATCCATTTGATTTCATTTAAATATGTTTATGTTTAAATCCATGGATGTTTTGGTTGAAATGGTAGTGTTAAAGGATTGAAATTTATGGGTCCTTAGTTTAAGTTTCATTATTTGTAAATTTTTATTGATTTATAAAAAATATAAAATGATAAAAATATTTTTATAATAATATAATTTATCTAACTGAATTGATACTTGATTGACGAGTGACACCGACAAAATCAGAAGTTTAACAGTTACTTAGGTCTAGTTTCGAAATACTTCTTAAAAGTGCTTTTGGGGAGAAGTCAAAATTTTCAGCTTATAAAAAAAAGTGCCTTGGGGCTAAGTTTTAGCTTGAGAGAAGTATTTTTTTCTCTCAAAAAATAACTTTTTAAAAAATATTTTTGTTAAACTAAGCTTTAGGTTAAGACTTTATCGTAATAGAAAACTAGAAATTTAATTAAGTAATCAGTATCATCGATGGATGCACCATTTTTCTATTAAAATTGGTACGTTGGTATCGATCTATTTCGAGATATTATTTTGAATTTATTAATATTTAAAATATATATACATATAAAAATATTTAAAAATATTAAATTAATGATATTAAATAAATTTTAAATATAAAATATTAATGCAACAATAGACGCACGAACGAATAACATCGACCTCTGCGACAATGGAGCCACCAAAAGCAGTGTGTCACGCCCTATTATAAAATGTTAGAAGTATAAAACAATAGTGCCAAATCTAGAAATAAAAACGGGTGAAAGTTTTGGTCTTCTGCGATACTTTTCTTTGAAGTTGGGTATTTTATTAAAATAATATAAAATTTTAATTACAAAAAAGATAGGTTATAGATTAATTAAGAAAATTGGGTTTTTTTTACAGTAAAATTGGATATCACCAATGTGTTAGATGATACCCGCTATAAAAAAACAGTTTAATGTAAAAAAAGTGTTAAGGCACCCTTTTTCCCCTCCTCAATTTTAGGTTTTTTTTTTTTAAATTTGGGATGGTTGAGGTGTAATTTTGAATTTCATACCTCTATTTTATGGAATTTAGAAATTAATCATTTTATTATCATTTATCATAATTTGATCTTTGCATGTTTTCAAATTTAAAAAGTTATTTAAATTATTTAATAAAAAAATAAGAAGTTAATCCCTTTACTTTAATTTGTTAAAATTTAATCCTCGTATGTTATTAAAACTAATCCAATTGTTGATAAAAGCATATAAACTTGAACCATTGATTCTTTTCTAATTTGCCACATATAAATAGTTGAATTGATGATTTTATTAATTATGATAATAAAAGGATTAATGATCGTGCCCCGGCGTGCATGCATTGGGGCTAAGAATCAACACAAAAACAATCAATAATCTAATGGTGTACTACAAATGTAGCAAGTAGAGTTGTAATATTTTTAGTGTTACAATGGAACACTCGAATATTCCAAGGATCAAACCCAAAAGAGTTTGGGAACTGAGTGATTCCTAATTGGCAAGCATGCAACAAAGAAGTCTAGCTAAATACTCGTTAAGTTATATATTACGCCAACTCAGGTTAATTAAGCTAAGTAATTACCTATCACTAATAAAGACCAAATTGTAAAACTGTAAAACTATGAAATTAACAATCCAATAAACAACAGTGGTTGGTTGACTTCTATGTTGTCGATTAGTCTTTGGATTAGAGACCTAAAAATCCTAGACTTCTAATTAGCTCAATTTTACCTTTCGATCATCATTTTACCAAATTAGACGATTTTGTTTGGTTTATCTCTCGACCTCACCAAACTAACTCGGAATAAACGAATTGATGCTCAATAGGATCCCCTCTTATTCTCACATATCTATATGTTCCCTTAGAGATGTCAATTCTAAGTTTTAAAGTTTATTCAATTTAGTCTAATTTTTACAATTTAATCCCTATACCAAAAACTAATCAAGTAACATTTCAGTCAACTAATTTCATCATAAATTTAGTTACCTTACATCATTTCCATACAAACAACAGCCCAATAAACATTCAAACCATACATTAGATTAAGCACAAAAAGTAGGAATAAGAAAGCTTAATAGTTTCTTGATGGATGCTTAAGGGAAAAGATGTAGGCAACAATGGAGGTGAAGAAAATATCAACAAAGATCAGATTTCTAAGCTTTTAAAATGGAAATGAAGATGAGCTATATTAAAACCATTTGATGAAATTGAAAATACAAGCTAAAGTTTGAATACTAAAAGGTAAATAACACTTAGGTACAGTGACAACTAACTAACTAACAGCTAAAAACCAGAAAAGTGATAAACTAAAACCCTAAAAAGATGAAGAAGAATCAACTACTTAGCTAAAAAGATGATAAAAAAATGTGTGGAATAATGTTAAAGGTGGCTCCTTCAAAGTTGTCAACCAACAACTGAATACAACCCAAAATTTTTGGACAAAAGTGCCCCAAGATGCTGACTTTTGATTGGGGTTGGTGTTGGACAAAAACTACCCCTGTAGTCAATTTTCTCCTTGTCAAGCAACGGTATTGCGACACCCAGGCTTCAATGTCTCGATATCCAAAATAGTATCAAAATTGGGGGTCTTAAGGTCCCGATGTCGCGATACCCATTCTTGGTGTTGTGATATCATTGGAGTCGACCTCAATTTTCCTCACTTCAGCACCTTTAGGAGTATCATGACTTCCATGGCCTTAGTGTTGCGATACTCACTCTAACTGACGATTTCCTTAAGTTCGGGACATTATTGACTTTCTACACCAACTCAATCACATCGTTAGGTCCCCTATGACACAATTTGACCAATTTGGTCTCAAAATGACATAAAACTAATAAAAAAACTATTTATTAATAATATAAGCTAAAAATCGACAAAAGTAAAGAAAAGACACCTAAATTGCTTGAGAATAAGTTCCTTTAGTGTAATGGAGAGCCTAATTTGAAATATCAAATTATGACAGATAAACTAACTTCTAATTTTCATAAAATAAAAGTATGAAATTCAAAATTATATCACAACCTCCCCAATTTAAAAAAAAAAAGCTAAAAGTGAGGAGGGGAAAAAGAGGTGTTGCACAATTTGGCTTCACCCTTTTTTCATTAAAATATTATTTATTATTATTTATTATTAAAATATTATTTTTTTTATAGTTGGTGCCGCTTGACACATTGGTGGCACCCAATTTGAATGCAGAAAATACCCTATTTTCGTAATTAATTTACAACCTATCTCATTTTTGTAATTATTTTTTTTGTATTATTTTGATAAAAAAAAACCTTTGAAGTTGTATAGGCAAGTATATAATTGGCTAAAAGCCTACAAAGCTAAGGATGAAAAGCAAAAAAAAAAAAAATTAACCAGGTTGAGAGAGAAAGGTATTGAAAAACAATTACTTTGACCCTAAATCTAGATATAAATCTAAAACAATAAAAAGAAATCAAATTTTGAGCAAATAAAACTCTAAATATAAATAATATAATATTTCCTCAGTATATATATAATATTGTATTTTGTATTTTTCATGATATATGATAATCATTTAATTATATTTATATTTAATTGTATGTGTTTGAGAATTAAATTGATAGAATTTGTAAATATAGAGGGTTAAATTTATTGAATTATTTAGAATTAGAATCAAATTAATAGAATACGTAAGTATTGAGGACCAAATGTGTTATTATACCAGTTAGAAAAAAGCCATGCCTCCATTACCCCTTTAATGAAGAGCGATTAAAACACACAAGATCAAAAATAATAATTTAGTGACCAAAACATGATTAATAATATAATTTACCCTAAAATTTTTAGTATCATTATAATATAATTTAATCCCAATTCATCTGAAATTAAATTATTATGCTTCTAGATAAACAACCCAGAATGTAGTCTAATTTTACTTTTGTTGGTCAATTTCCAAGACCATTTGAAGTGAAATCAAATTCATACCCAAAAAGGTATAGCATCACTTTCGGCACATTTAATTTACTCAAAGCTACAAATTCAGAGAAATATAAATGGCAGACGAAACATATTACGTTACAGTAAATCCAAACATAACCATCCCCCATTAATTATTGGTCTAGAAATAGAAACCCCAAAGCACAAAAATTAGATGAAAAAAAAAGTAACAAGAATTAGAAGGTGCGCAGCTACCTTTACCTTTTTTATCATATAAACAAAAAATAATTATAAATTTTAGAAATAATATTGTTACGAAGGGTAATCGTGAACACTAAATATTCGACGTGTTAGAAATTAAAAATTTAGGAACTTAGAATTGGTGCTTGAAGGGTGAATATCATTGCCTTTTAACTAGTAAGAAAATAGGAAATAAGTAAAAAGAAGTTTTTAAAAGAAGAGGGGATGTTTGGAGAAAAACATAAAGTAAACTGATTCAGTATCTCTCAAGGTTGTCATGCATAGTTTTTATTTGATTCTAAAGGCTAAGAAAATCTAGAAAATCAAGTAATTTAGTTTAACCAAAATAAATAAAAATGTAAAAAGTAAACTGAAATGAGCTTTCGGTCTTAGGGCTCGTGCATGTGCCCATCCTCTTATTTTGGTTCTTATAAACATCATTTTAATTAATAGGGTAAACTACACCCATGGTCACTTTTGTTTTGTAACATTTTAGTCACTGAGCCGTTAATTGTCGTTAATGGTGTAATGGTAAGCTGACGTGGCACGTTAAATTATCATTTCAAACAAAAACTTCAGGTTAAATTGTACAATTGGTCCCCATAATTTTTCGTTTTGAGCAATTTAATTCTTTTATGTTCTTTTAACTTTCTTTCTTTATCTTCCATTCTCTTCTGCTTCGCGCTCTGTTTTCCTACCTTCTTTATTTCTTTTAACATACCAGGAAGTCGAATTGGTAGTGAAGAAAGAAGCATGGTATGGGTTTATGGGTTTTGGTTATAGGCAAATGATGATAGTCGACTTCCTACTTCTTTTTTCACTGCCAATTCGACTTCCTAATATGTTAAAAGAAATAAGAAAGATATGAAAACAGAGGGAGAAACAAAAGAGAATGGAAAAAAAGAAGAAAGTTTAAAGAACATAAAAGAAAAAAAATTAAATTACTTAAAACGAAAAAAATATGGGGATCAATTGTATAATTTAACCTAAAATTTTGTTTGAAATGATGATTTAACGTGCCACGTCAGCTTACCGTTACACCATTAACGACGATTAATGGCTCAGTGGCTAAAATGTTACAGCATGATAACGTAAATGACTAAAACGTAACATTTCAAACATAAGTGACTAAAACGTAACCTAAGGTAAACAAAAGTGACCATGGGTGTAGTTTACCCTAATTAATATTGCTCTATAAGTACAATAATAAAAGGGAGATGAAAGAAGGTAGTTTAATTAGAGAGGAAGCATCATGCGGTGTCCTTTCCTTTTATTCATTTGTCCTTCTCAGGAAAAGGAAAATCAAGTGAGAAATTAAGCTGATTCTCCGTCTTATTTACAAACAGTTTATGATAGGGAAGGTGGTTGGTAATGGAGAGTCGATAGTAATAGTGATTGGAGAGGAAAAATAAGAGAGAGATGGAGAAGAAGGTAAGGGGTTTAAGACATTTAATGGTGACGGTATTCCTGTCAGGAATGGGAAACTTCATAGTGATTCCGGGCATCACGGATGTTACCATGTTCGCACTTTGCCCTGCTACCGATGAATGCTCCCTCGCCATTTACCTATCTGCTTTCCAACAAGCTGTACGTTCTCTTCTTCTTCTTCTTCTTAACAAAATTACAACCCCTAAAAGCTTGTATAGGAAAATAATAATAACAGGTTCATCGTCCTATGTTCTTAACACAATCCCACAACTAGCTTTGTTGGTTTGGTTTTGGTATTGGAATCCCTGCAAAGCCACAACATGTTCCTTCAAAATCAAAATCCTCAAACCTTTTTTTCCTTTTTCCCCTTCACAACTAGTAGATTTTTAGTATTACGTTTTTAGAAAAATCATCCACTTTTGCAAGCATGCATTACTTCACTATATTACATATTTACTAGGTAACTTCCTCTTTTAAATTAAAAAAAAAAACTAAACTGTGGGTATTGAAACAAAACCCTTTTATCTACTAGGGATTCCGTCATATATGTATATTCGTGGAAATCACAAATTTTGAATTTAAATATTTGTTTAAAAATAACATACAATAAGTAATGAAGCATAAGATTCGAAACTAATAATAACAACACATCTGTAATATATACGAAATTAAAATAAAAATAGTTTCAATCAAATACATTATTAATACCAAAAATCCTATCACATACATACACGTGTGGAAACCACGGATTTAGAACATAGATGTGTGTTTAAAAATAACATACAATATATAATGAAACTTAATGTTTGAAACTAATTAATCATAATAACACATAAAATATGTACGATATTAAAATAAAAAAATAGATTAAATTGTGAGTAAAACAAAATTTAAACACATAAATACATCAAATAAATAATATTAAATGTACTGCAATTATTTATCATGGTTTTATCGACAATTGTGAGTTAGTGTCGAGTTGACTTGTGACAACAGCTCAATTAACAACAATATTAATATATACAACTATTGGAGATAATAACTTGTATATATTAAAATACAAATATATGAAATATATTAAAATAAAGTTGGAAGGCTTTTTTTAAGATAGATTTTTTAATAAAAATATTAAATAAAAATTTCAAATGACATACTATATTTATTTATTTTATATACATTATATAAAGTTTTTACATAATTCATTTATATATAGTATACATATACATACTATATATATTTGGTACAAAGTGTATATATATTAAAACACCTATGTTGTGAATATTATCAAATTCTAATAATGATTTTAAAAGTTTAAATGAAGAAAAAGTCTTTGCTTGCATATCTCATTTTTCATCTACTATTATTTTCAAAAGATTGGAAAAATGGAAAATATAGTAATTAATATACATTAACGTTAAACCCGCTAAGTAGGTGGAAAATCTATGTTTTAGAGGTTAATACATATAAACAAAGCTTTTAAATTAGTAGTAAGTAAATCAGGCGGGATGGTAAGGATCTTTTCTACTTTAATCAATGGTTGAAAGTTTGATCCTCATTCTGGGTATGGAGGAGTTTTAAAATTTATGACCAACATCTACCCTTTTAATGTGCCTACAAAATATGGAGAAACTAAAATAAAAAATAAAAAATTAATCAGTGGACTCGTTCCGTTAAATAACTTAAAAAATAAAAAGTAAATAAGCCCGGTTATAATTTTAGTTCTTTAATTTTAATTAAATATAAAAATATATTTGGTGAACCCCACACAAGTTACAATGTTAGCTTTTCCTTTTTCTTTTTAAAATATAATAGCATTTTTTAAATAACTAAATTTTAAAGGAAAAAAGAAATTATATATACATTTGTTTGACCTTAGTTGGTGAAACTAAAATTGAAAATTCAATATCTTCAAAGTTAATTTATGACAAGGTAGGGAAATTGTACACCTAGGAACCTTTTTCTTTAGTTGACTCACCATATGGATCACTACCTTAATTACCCAAGTGGTGGTAATGTAGGGTGCCTTTTCTTGAGTGATATTTTCATGGAATTTAATGCTAAAGTTGTCCCTTCCAAGCAATACATGGGATGGGTTTGGATAATTAACTCTACTTTTTATTTTTGGACTTCAATTCTATTTTTTAGATTTTAAAATTTTAGGTTAATTGTTAATATTATTAAAATTATTATGTTAAATTTATTTTTATTATTATATTATTATTTTTAATTATATGATTATTAAGTGAGTATTTTTTTATTTTAAAATGTCACATCAATGAATTTAATAAAAAAATTTAACTAAATTAATAAGCAGGCTTAAATTTTAAATATAAAAAATAAAAAAAATTAAAATTTTAAAAAT